>NC_063362.1:4821975-4929729 GCF_021869965.1 Rhincodon typus
AACCAAAAAAGAATCCCCCTCGTCCTCACGTACCACCCCACCAACCTCCGGATCCAACGCATCATCCTCCGACACTTCCGCCATCTGCAATCCGACCCCACCACCAAAGACATCTTTCCCTCCCCACCCTTATCTGCTTTCCGGAGGGACAACTCTCTCCGTGACTCCCTTGTCCGCTCCACACTCCCCTCCAGCCCCACCACACCTGGCACTTTTCCCTGCAACCACAGGAAGTGCTACACCTGCCCCCATACCTCCTCCCTCACCCCCATCCCAGGCCTCAAGAACACTTTCCACATCAAGCAGATGTTCACCTGCACATCTGCCAATGTGGTATACTGCATCCGGTGTGGCTTCCTCTACATCGGGGAAACCAAGTGGAGGCTTGGGGACCGCTTTGCAGAACACCTACGCTCGGTTCGCAATAAACAACTGCACCTCCCAGTCGCGAACCATTTCAACTCTCCCTCCCATTCCTCAGACGACATGTCCATCCTGGGCCTCCTGCAGTGCCACAACGATGCAACCCAAAGGTTGCAGGAACAGCAACTCTTATTCCGCTTGGGAACCCTGCAGCCCAATGGTATCAATGTGGATTTCACAAGCTTCAAAATCTCCCCTCCCCCTACTGCATCCCAAAACCAGTCCAGCTCGTCCCTGCCTCCCTAACCTGTTCTTCCTCCCACCTATCCCCTCCTCCCACCTCAAGCCACACCCCCATCTCCTACCTACTAACATCATCCCGCCCCCTTGACCTGTCCGTCCTCCCTGGACTGACCTATCCCCTCCCTAACTCCCCACCTACACTCACCTTTCCTGGCTCCATCCCCGCCTCTTCGACCTGTTTATTTCCTCTCCACCTATCCTCTCCTCCATCCATCTTCTATCCACCTCCCACTCTCTCCCTATTTATTTCAGATCCCCCTTCCCCTTCCCCTTTTCTGATGAAGGGTCTAGGCCCGAAACATCAGCCTTTCTGCTCCTATGATGCTGCTTGGCCTGCTGTGTTCATCCAGCTCTGCACCTTGTTGTCTCTAATGCTCTGGGAACCTGGGTTCAAATCCCACAATGGCAGCTCAACTGGTTTCAATTCCAGTTAATAAATCTGGAGTATAAAAACTGGGAGATAGCAAGAACTGCAAATGCTGGAGTCAGAGTCAATACAGTGTGGAGCTGGAGGAACACAGCAGGTCAGGCAGCATCAGAGGAGCAGGAGAGTCAATGTTTCGGGTTGGGACCCTTCATCAGGACTCCCGAGTCTCCTGCTCCTCTGATGCTGCCTGATCAGCTGTGTTCCTCCAGCTGCACACTGTATTGACTCCAAATATAAAAAACTGGTCTCAGTAATGGTGAGTAGGAGAATTATTTTTTGCTGCAAAAACCCAATCAGGTTAACCAATGCAGCTGATTCAAGGAAATCTGTTGTCACTACCTGATGTAGCCTATACATGACTCCTGATCCACTGCAGAGGCAATGTGGTTGACTTTTAACTAACCTCTGAAAGTGCCCTCGCAAGCAGCTCAGCTCCAGGGCAATTAGAGATGGATAACAAATGCTGGCCTCCCCAGTAATGCCCATATCCCTTGAAAGGCCAAAAGGAAAGACAGGGCCTGAAGAAAGGTTTGGTTTTACACAATCCTTAGAGAGCAAATGCAATTTATTTACTTAGCAGATATTGAAATTTTGAAACCTTTTTACAATTTTTTGCATGAAGTTTACCTCTTGAAATCTTGTCCTTGGTAATGATAAGGGTGCTGCTGGTAGTGCCCAAATACTTCAAAAACAATTGGCTTTGTCTTGATATATTCTACAAATGATTCTGTTACTTCAACAGCAACCTAAATAAATGATGGAGATAAAGACATGTTTCCAACTTACATCAGGAATTTCAAATATACTTATGGAACTGGTGAAACGATTGGTCAGGCATTTTGGGAGACACCTAAGTCCCAGACTCACATTCTGCACATGGTAAAAGCCAAGGGGTGTTCCCCGGCCACTGTTCTTCAGGGGTTCAGTCGAGAAGGCTTCATCATGGCGGTGCAGGAAGCTGGGAAGAAAAGAAATTTACCAAACAATGATTAACGTGTTAAAAAGTTAACTAACGTTGAAACGGAGCATAGAGAAGTTTGATGCAAACACATTAAACATTTAGACATTCAACAACCAACTTGTCATGAACAAGGAGAGATGCTGCTGAAGTCTTTTGCCTTGCAATTATCAGGATAAACACAAGAATGCCAGATTTTAAATGATTACAACAACTTACACTACAATTGGTGGGCAGGTCAACTCTGATTGGCCAAGGTGCTGTCATGGAGAAAGCAATGGGGAACTATACATTCCCTGAGCTTACGGCTAATTTAAAACAAAAAGATGCAAGTTTGTTCCTTTTGGTTGTAGAGAATGGTCCCTTTGTATGATTTTATGTCACTTCTAGACAATATGAAGCATCATTGTGAACTTTTAAAGTACTATTGCTAGACAATTAATCCAGAGACACAGATCATGCTCTAGGGGCCTGGATTCAAATCCCACCATGGCAGATGGTGGAATTTGAATTGAATTTTTAAAATTTGGAATTTGAAATCTAATGATGACCATGAAATGATCGTCGATTGTCAGGAGAAACCCACCTGGCTCACTACGTTCTTTAGGGAAGGAAACTGTCATCCTTACCTGGTCTGGCCTACATGTAACTCCAGACACACAGCAACATGGTTGTCTCTTAACAATTAGGGACAAACAATAAAATGCTGACTCAGCCAGTGACACCCACATCCCATAAATGAATTAAAAATCCACGAATTCTTGCATTTGTCCTGGTGAGTACAAGATTGAAAGTTTTGAAACTTGTCACACATGACAAGTACTGGGATCTCAAGACCTGACAAAATGGCATAGACCCGAAACGTCTGCGTTCTTTTTCTCCCCACAAACGCTGCCAGGCCTTCCAGCATTTCCAGTTTTTATTTAATAAATGCAAATTCTAGCTAACGATCAGAGAAATCACAGGAAAGTATCTCAGTAACCACTGAAGAGCTCGAATCAATTCAGTACTGTGAAAGGAACCTAACATGCTACCTGTTTTGGTTTAGGTACAATTCCAATTCTATACTGAATGTGACACTTCTAATGCTTTTTGAAGTGACTCAGCAAACATCTCCGTTGTAATTTCAGTTTGTAAGAAAACAAATATGCACATCCATATAATGCCTTTCTTGACTGACAGATGTCACACAAACTCTCAAATTAATGGCTCTTGATATGTAGTCGCTGTTGTAATGCAAACAAAAAAAATTGGACTGTAGAATGCTTCTCTGATTCTTGGGATGCTGGAGCCACTTACGAAATTATTAGGATCCCAGCTGATACTGAGGAGTATGGGTAAACTATATATGCATGAAAGTGTAATCTCAATATTAAGCAGCATTTTATCACGCAAAAGCTTTAGAACTTCAAAGTCGCAAACAAAGCTGATAAATTCTCTGGAAAAAGTTAAAACACTACAATTTCCTAACAATAAGGAAACCAAGTGTTAGTGAGAGTAGGAATAGGAGGATAGAGCACATGAATGAGGAGCTGGTGCAGGGGGCAAAGATTCACATTTTTGGATCATTGGGATCTCTTTCGGGGTAGGATTGACCTGTATAAGAGGTATGGGTTCCACCTGAATTGGAAGGGGACCAATACCCTTGAGGGGAGATTTGTTAGTGCTACTCAAGAGGCTAAATCCCCAGGATAAATCCCTAGGACGTTTTCATGTATTTCTCAGAACTTTTTGGGAAGCTAGGGAAGAAATTGCTGAGATATTTGTATCATTGACAACCACAGGTGAGGTGTCGGTAGGCTGGACGTCATTATTTAAGAAAGGCCGCAGGGAAAACCCAGGGAACTGCTGACTGGTGAGCATTCCGTCAGTGTTAGGTAAAGTTGCTGTAGATTGAGGGACAGGATTTACGTGCATTTGGAAAGGCAAGGACTGATTAGGGACGGTCGACATGGCTTTGTGTGGGGAAATTGTGTCTCACTAACTTGACTGAGATTTTTTGAAGAGGTGACAAAGACGATTGATGAAGGCAGAGTGATAGAAGCTGTCTATATGGAATTCAGCAAAGTGTTTGACAAGGTTCTGCACGGTAGACTGGTTAGTAAGGTTAGATCATATGGAATCCAGGGGAAGCTAGCCAGTTGGATACAAAATTGGCTTGAAAGGAGGCAGAGGATGGTGGTAGAGGGTTGCTTTTTGGACCGGAAGCCTGTAACCAGCGAGGTACCATAAGGATAAGAGCTGGGTCCACTGCTTTTCATCATTTATATAAATGATTTGGAAGTGAATATAGAAGATGTGATTAGTAGGTTTGCAGATGACACCAAAATTGGTGGTGTAGTGGACAACAATGAAGGTTACCTCAGAGTACAATGGGGCATTGTTCAGATGGGCCAATGGGCCAAGGAGTGGCAGATGG
Source organism: Rhincodon typus (assembly GCF_021869965.1). NCBI lineage: Eukaryota > Metazoa > Chordata > Chondrichthyes > Orectolobiformes > Rhincodontidae > Rhincodon > Rhincodon typus. The sequence goes on from NC_063362.1 coordinate 4,826,446, forward strand.
AGTAATTTTGATACATGTAAGGTGTTGCATTTTGGCAAAGCAAACCAGGGCAGGACTTATACAATTAATGGTAGTTAATGGGGAGTGTTGCCGAACAAAGAGACCTGGGATGCAGGTGCATAGTTGCTTGAAAGTGGAGTTGCAGGTTGACAGGGTGGTGAAAGCGTTTGATGTGCTTGTCCTCATTGGCCAGAACATTGGAGTCTACGAGTTGGGATGTCACGTTGCAGCTATGCAGTACATTGGTGAGGCCACTTTTATAAGACTGCACACAATGCTGGTCACACTCCCATAGGATGCTGTTAAACTTGAAAGGGTGTAGAAAAGACTTGCAAGGATGCTACTGGGATTGGAGGGATTGAGGTATAGGGAGAGGCTGAATAGGCTGGGGCTATTTCCTTCAGAGCGTTGTAAACTGAGAAGTGACCTTATAGAGGTTTATAAAATCATCAGGGGCATTGATAGGGTAAATAGATAAGGTTGTTTGGACTCCAAAAGACCAAAACAAGAGGGCATTGTTTAAGGTGAGAGGGGAAAGGTTTAAAAGGGACTTGAGGGGGAATTTTTAACTCAGTGGGTGGTATGTATATGGAACAAGCCGCTAGGAGGCAGCATCTGGGTGAATATATGAATAGGAGAGGTTTAAGAAGGATATGGGCCAAATGCTGGCAAATAGGACTCAGTCAGATTGGGATGTCTGGTTGGTGTGGATGAGTCGGACTGAAGGGTCTGTCTCTGTGCTGTATGACTCTATGGCAAGGAACTATAGACCAGCGAGGCCTAACGGACAGGGTTTACGTGTTTGGAAAGACAAGGACTGATTAGGTATAGTTAACACGGCTTGGAGTGTGGGAAATTGTGTCTCGCTAACGATTGACTTTTTTGAAAATGATTTAATGAAGAGGATTGATGAGGACAGGGCGGTGGATGTGATCTGTATGTTCTTCAATAAGGCGTTTGACAAGAATCCTCCTGGTAGACTGGTTAACGTTTATAAAGCGCAGGTTGATACCCTTCTGAGAACTAAAACCGAAATACCTAAAGCAACACCTCATCTTATAACCTGTAAAAGGAGTGTGAAAAGTGGTGTAGCCTCTCTTTCAGCAACTTCTAGTTGTTAAATAAAATAAATCCCTGACACTCACTTTAAAATCAATAAGTAATAATTTATTTATCTAACTCTAGCAGTGAACAAATTAACTAAACTATTAACAAACCAAATAAATCCTAACTACTAACTACTCCCAAATAAATCAAGATTCTAATGGTATGCTGTTCCAATAAATACAAGCCCCACTCATTAAATAAAAAAAAATTTAGTTTCCAGATTACAGTCAGGTTACGTGTTTTCCAAAATGTTCTGTGCCTTCTCTGTAGATTCTTCTGTCAGGAATATTAATGAGTTAGGCCATTGGTACTGTTGTTATTTAGACGGTGCTTTCTCTAAGACATAGTGAGAGCCAGCAATTCTCTCAAGAGCTGAGTGCCGTTAGCTTTGGCAGAGGTCCTTGTCCAGCTACCCCCTTCTTTTATAGCCTTGATAACATATCAATATTCCTTACAATAGGATTGGTCTTATATTGTCAAAATGATCAGACTTAAATTTAATAGGTTTTTGGTATCCAAGTTCCTGGTTCAAATGGATTGGCTATATTCAAAAAGCCTGTGGTCTCGGTAAAAAAAAACTGATGCTTGGCCTGCTAACTGTATGGCCTTTCGATACAGATGTTTAAATTTGGGTGCTCTTTGTGCACTTACAAACTTTAAAGCTACTTCCCCCAGCATCCATTTTAACTCACTAACCACAGAAAAAGCACATGATCTTTTAAAGGGACCATGCAATGCTTTCCTCTCAAGCATTTTACAAACACCGAATTATAACTTCCTGCCTCCCAATCCAGAGGTGCTCTACCCAACCTTGCAACAGTTAGCAAGGTTAGATCATAAGGAATACAGGGAAAACTATCTACTTGGATACAGGACTGGTTCGAAGGTAGAAGACAGAGGGTGGTGGTCCAGGGTTGCTTTTCAGACTGAAGGCCTGCAACCAGTGGTGTGCCACAAGGGTCGGTGCTGGGTCCACTGCTTTTCATCAATTTATAAAAATGATTTGGATGTGAACATAGGAGGTATGGTTAGTAAGTTTGCAGACGACACCAAAATTGGAGGTGTAGTGGACAGCAAAGAAGGTTACTTGGAGTACAACTGGAGCTTGATCAGATGGGCCAATGGGCTGAGGAGTGGCAGATTCATAGTTCCTTGAAAGAGGAGTACCAGATAGGATAGTGAAGGTGACGTTTAATATGCTTTCCTTTATTCCTCAGTGCATTGAGTGTAGGAGTTAGAAGGTCATGTTGCAGCTGTACAGGACGTTGGTCAGGCCATTATTGAATACTGCATTCAGTTCTAGTCTCCCTGCTATAGGAAGGATGTTGTGAATTTTGAAAGGGTTCAGAAAGAAGAAAAAGGTTCAAGAAAAGGATACTGCCAGGGATGAAGGGTTTGAGCTATACGGAGACGCTGAATAGACTGCAGCTTTTTTCCCATGGAACTTTGGAGGCTGAGGTGTGACCTTATAGATGTTTATAAAATCAAGAGGAGCATGGATAGGGTAAATAGAAAAGATATTTTCCCTAGGGTGATGGAGTCCAAAACCAGAGGTCATAGGTTTAAGGTGAGGGGGGAAAGATTGAAAAGGGACCTAAGGGTAACCTTTTCACGTAGAGGGTGATGCGTGTATGGAATGAGCTGCCAGAGGAAGTGGTGGAGGCTGGAACAATTCCAACATTTAAAAGGCATCTGGATGGGTATATGATTAGGAAGGGTTTAGAGGGATATGGGCCAAATGCTGGCAAACGGGAATAGATTTATTTCTGATACCTGGTCAGCACAGACGAGTTGGACTGAAGGACCTGTTCTGTGTTGTATATCTCTAATAGATAGAGGAAGTTATTTGCATCAATGTCACTAAACGTGAAAGAGTTTTTAAAAATAAACCCACTAGGTGGAGCACTTCACTGCAGTAGAGGAACACTGGGTAAAAAGAGGGAAGAGGGAAGGCAGGGGGCAAGGTTTGGGGGAGTAGGTGAGAAGGACAGGGAAGGAGGTGTGAATAGGGTATTACATCAGAGGTGCAGTCTAAAAGAATACAGAATTAAGTTATTACCTTAAAATTATTTATCAACAATTCAAATAAAATTGTTATTTGACTTAATTTAATATTGTATTGCACAGTATTTGCTTCATCCCTTACCTTAGCTGTTATTTTAGAAAATGGGGAAAATGTTTACGAAAATAGTGTACTTGCTTAAAGATATATAATAGATACCTTAAGGCAATCATATTAACAGCCAAAATAATAACTTGCTCACTATATAGAGAAACTACAAATTGCATCATCACTTCAGAAGTGGCAGAATCCAAAGCAAAATGATACTTGACATTAGCTGTCTGACAATGAGATGTTGTATGTGACCTCCCAGACTATCGACATGGACATAACCTGCAATGCACAATGCAAATAAAAAAGAAAAAGAAAGAGAAAGCTACTTACTTGAACTGACAGAATATGTCTGCATATTCTGGTGGGATCCCACTGGCCTGTAGCACTGTCACTCGGAAAGTGAAAACACTGCCGACTTTTAAGTGCTCGCCAATGCTGTCAGATACTCCCCCCTGGGACAGTTTGGGGTCCAACTCCGTGCTTGATTTAAAATCTGCATTGCAAAAGACCCCAATACAATGACATTAACCTAACCACTGTATTTCAAGATGAGATAGTGCACCATAAACAATACAGGCTGAAAAGCCTCCTTCGGCCAAAGGCTTGTCGCCTCTCAAGACATTAATTTCACGCATTATTGACCATCACTTTAATAATTCACCAGCAAAATCACACCAGGATGATTCTCCTTGGAGAACGTTCAGGAGAGACTTGAAAGAGTTGGTCAAACTCCCTAGGGAGTGAGTGAAAACTGTTTCAATCGATGGCAGAGTCAAGAACCACAGGCAATGGACTTAAGCAAAGTGACAAAAGAAACAAAGACACCATGAGGAACGGCATTTTTATACAGCAAGATGTTTACCACCTGGAACGCACTGCCTGAGAGAGCAGTGGAGACTGATTCATTCGCTTGAAGGAGGAACAGACATAGGGAAAGGGCCAGGGAGTGACACTTGTCCAACTGCTTCTCTTTGTAAGTAGCCAACACAGACCAAATGGCCTTTTCTGCAAGACCCAGCCTTATTCGTAGTTGAACTTATTTAAAAAGCAGCAAACTTCCAGACAGGAGTCCAATCTTGGGAATAAAACCCTATAAGCAATTCCATGGCACCCTGGTTAGTATGGAGGAGAAATCATATTTTCAAAAGCTGGGAAAAAACATACAGAAGTGTTGGCAAAGTACTATGGATGTCCTCTTACAACATGAAGTGAAAATCACCAGAGTCTCAGAGGAACACAGGCTGCTCTCTCATTAGAAAGAGGGGGAACTGGTGGTGAGGTTAACCCAAGGGTCACCATGCCCTCAGGTGAGGTTGAGAAAGTATGGTTACCTCAGCCAGCAAGGGAATCAAACACACGCTGTTAGTGTGACTGTCACAAACCAGTCGTCATTTAAATCACCTGAGCCCCATTGTCAACACTAAATTGTATCTTGGATTCTGCTGTAACGTCCTTAGGAGGAGTACAGTGTAAATAAAAAAAGCACCATTGATTCAATATTTTTGTCACAACATTTCAACCCAAATTAGTGCACCACCAATTTGCTCCACCAATTCGAATGATATCGTAAAATTGCATTGCTAATCTAATTCTGCAGGGGGAGAAAAGTAGAACATCACTGTATTACAATTCTACATTTGGAAACCCTACTGGATTTATTAACTTGTACTCCAACGTATAACATGAATACACATGGAAAGCAGGATTTAAGTTGTATTTTGATTTGAAAGATTTGACCTGGGCTGAGTTCTATGAAAATAATTTTAAACACCAGATTCACTCAGTATTCCATTATCTGTAATAGGATTTCCATAAATTCTCAACAGTAAGATTAAAACAGCAGCTTATGTTCAGATTTCTATGACTAAACTCTGACAAATTTGTCCCCTCCCCCAACCCCATTGCAAAGGCTTCATTTTCTGATACAACTTGAGGGATTATAATGAATGCAGATGAACTCATTTGTACATCCATTGTAATCTTATTACATTCCATTTGCAGGCTGAAAAAGCATTCACTACTGTTCACAACACCAGCACTGCTTCAAGTTTATTTTAAACCATTTACCCAGCTCGTTGATTCTGTTCATCTCCTCCGATGGGGTGATGACCTCTGTGCTCTGACCCTGCCCTTCGACAATCCTAAGCTCCTCCAACGAGAGCCCAGAACGTGACATTACAATAGAAGAAACGTCACTCTGTGAATAAAGTAATGGAAAACAAAATGGGAAGTCACAATAACTCTGGTGACTAGGCTTGCGTCTACTTTAAATGTACACAAACGTGTGGGGGCTGTTTAGAAACAACATTACACTTACCTCTCTGTAGTTCTCATCATCGAATGAAATTTTAGCAGTGCCAGACTGGCGTACACCAGATCCATAGTCTGGTGCCTCCTCATCAGCTAGGAGAGAGAGAGAGAAAAATTCAACAGGAATTCAAATCAAATTTGAGTTAAGCAAGACCTTTGTATAAAACGTTGGTACTAGAACACTACAAAGTCAACAGTGATTTGTTTTTGCAAATTTAGAGCCTGTTAAATCATAACACAAGATGTTTGCAGCGATGTGTGTTCATTGTGAACTGATTTGCCATTTTTCTTATTCATCTCAAAGTAATGCACATTTGGTTGCATTACAAATAAATTCACACAGTTTATTTACATGGCTTAAATCATTACAGACTTTACAGTACTTTTCAATATACATGCAATCCTAGCTGGAAGCATTGTGTTTCATTTCTCCCCAAAATTTCTTCTGACAAAGGAATGTTTTATGGACTCAGATGGTCGCAATCAAGCACTATACAAGGATCAGTGATCAGACAAACTTAATCAAACACTACAAGCTCTCCAACTTGTTGATAGTTAAATCCACCAGAAAGATAGTGACTTTTGCTGGCCAGAAAGTTGACAATCCATAGGGTGAGAATATTCCTGCTTTAGGACAATGCCTCATGATACTTGCCTGCCAGCAAGTCCAAACTAGAGGAAAGTGATTCTGAGGAAGGGTCACCAGACCCAAAATGTTAACTCTGATTTTTTTCTTCACAGATGCTGTCAGACCTGCTGAACTTTTCCAGCAACTTCTGTTTTTGTTTAAGTCCAAACTAGATGTGATCACATTGAGGATTCAAAGTCAATTGAGGAACCTAAGCTTATTAACTTGCCCATTTACATAATTATCATGGGCTGGGAGAAACAGAAGAGTGGACTGAACAATGTCAGTAAAGTACTGTCTTGGAAGGCTAGGTGAACAAGTCTTCATAATTTGATACACTCTACTTTTTACAGAATGTACATTCTATTGAATTCTTGTGAAGCTGTGCAGTGCAACACAAGGCTTAACATTACAAGAGGCAAATTCTTTTTGCAGTTAGGCATATCTCAGTAATATCACAACTGCACTGCACAAGGGAAACATTTTCCACTTCAGGCAATAAAATTAGACTTGCATCAATTTGACCTGTTAAGTCAAAGGGAAAAATACAAAATCAAATCATTACATTTGTATAAACAGTTGAAAGGAATGATTTATCTAGCAATCTACACAAATGTGTTATGCTTTCGATTCATAGCAATGGCATAATTGAAGCTTGGTGTTGCCCTGTCAGCAGAGTTATTAATAAAGAAGAATGTTAACCTTGACAATGTGAAACCCACCTGTGATGGCCTGTACGCCCACTCTGAGGAAGCCTCTGACCTCTCCCTTCTCACTAACGATGGCAATTCTGTGAACGAGGGCCACTGGATACAGCAAATTGCTGAGGTATACAAATGCTCTGTGAACAAAGAAAGAAAGCGGGCAAAAAAAAAACTGCAATTTAGATAAACGTTTAAAGATTGTGCGTTCACAATAACTGACAGGACGGATGTGCAGATATCTTCAGAATGTGTCAGTTTTTAAAACTGAAACAGTTAAGTCCAGGTAAATGGATATCAGAATCTACAATAACTAGGATCCAGTTTAAGTTCCAATGAATTATTTTATTTATTTCTACTGCATGAAATGTCATTCAAGAGTTTACTTTGTTAAAAATCATTCTTGCATGGGAAATGACAAAGCCAGCATTTGTCATCCTGCAAATGAGTGGCTTGCTCAGCCAGAGGGCAATTAAGAATGAAGTGCATTGCTGTACATCTGGAGTCACATTGTAGGGCAGCCAAGATAAAGGAGGGAAGATACGTTGACCTAAAGATAATTAGTGAATCAAATGGGTTTCTACAACAAGGAATGATAGATTCCTAGTCAACATTACTGAGGCGAGCGTCGTGCTCCAATTTTACTGATGCATTTAAATACCAGCTACTGTGCTGGGATTCAAAACCTTGTCCCTAGAGCATTAATCTGGGCATCTGGATCACTCACCCCATGACTTCACCACTACAGTAATGTCACCACAATTTCTTGTCAAAAATGTATGAGAGTTTGCTAGAAAGACACCAGAGTTGTTTATTAAATAACTTGAGATATTGCTGGAAATTGTCTCACTGTAACACTAACACATGAATATTTTAGTTTTGAAAGATGACAGCTACGAAGGTCATTAATGCTGTTACGAATTTTTACTTATTTGTATTTTTAAGAAGCCCACCAGTCATGTTTGAAGCTGAACCTTGATCTATTTTCACTTAACAATCGGAACTTAAAGGTGTCACCTCCTATTCATAAAGACAATGTGTTCACTGCTTTACGTGTTCATATCAAACCATCCAAAGTTTTACACAAAATCTGATTTGATTTGCCAAAGGTTTGTATGTCTACTGATTTTTAAAAAAAAAACTCCTGTTTATCTCTGATAGTTCTGCCGTTATCTAGTTATAAATTATACCCATTACCTAGTGAACATAGTCATGCAAAATTAACGCACAATGATACAGTCTTGATACTGCAGCTACAAAGCACAGATACCTTTGTCTCCCTATGGATAATTGGGATTTCTGATGACAACAATTTAGCAGATCCTGTGGCGGCTGCAACACAGTAAGTTGCTGACTAGCGTAAAATGACTGATTTGTTCCACATCCCACAGTAACCCAACTAACTGGGGAACATAATTAGATGATTCCGAATTCATCTAGAATAAACAAATATTATGTTTTGCATTTTAATTTGGAAGGACTTTTCAGAATCTGCAAAAAAACGGCTCTTAAAAATAAGATTTGGTGATACCGTGGGCAGTCTGATGGAATTAACAGTCCAAATATTAAACTGGGATGTCTGCAAATCCCTACTGTTCAGATAGACAGGGCTATGAAATACTAATTACAATTATGGTCTATTAAACCACCCACCAACCCCATCCTTAATGCTCCAAATGTACTTGTTTAACAACAATGCATCTCCCAGTTCTGAGAGAGAGAGAGACACACAGAGAGAGAGGATGGGAGGACAATGCTGTAAAACGAAAACTAAACATGAAAGATGAATCATAATCAGACTGAAGTAAACACAAAAGTTATAAAAACAGGTAAAATATGGCAAACAGCTAAAACTATGAAGGTTAAAAATAATGAGACAAAATAAGACCTAAAACAGAACAAAAATCACGAGCCTTATTCAGTCTGCTTTGAGCCGGTAACCAATCTTACTACAAAAAAGGTTACTGTAAAAAAAAATAAAACAAGCAAAACAGCGCTAATGTTTACATTCGAATAATCAGAAACAATCCAAAAGTTTGGCAGGAATAATTAGTATCAGTTGCGGCATTTACCAGCACAACTATACTTTTAGTAAGGAATGGCAAAAAGAACTGAAATAAAGATACAACAGCTGCAATCTTTAAGTAATTAAAACATGTAGTCTCATTGACAATCAGTATCAAAATCTTAGTGTTTATCCTGCAGGATCAGTCAGAAGCCCTCGGACCATTTGTCGAGTGAAATGTCATCAGAGATTTAGAAAGCAGTAATCTTGTTCTACCTTGCACTATTTCCCAACACAAGTTCTGCTCAATAAGCATTTCTTTTCCTTTTTGTTTACGAAGAGTATACCTTCAAAATTTCTGGAGAAAAAAATATGGCTGAGGTGCCTCAGATAGCAAACTTTCATCAGACACAGTTTGAAATTCCTCACAATATGTACGCTTAATGTGCCTTTCTGTAAGCAGACTGAAGAGGTTGAAACAATATCAGTGGTAAGATTGGTGAGGCAAAAAAAATGGCATGTTGACAAAACAAATTCCAAACAAAACTCTGAATCAAAGTAAAAAGTTACAGCCAAATAGTAAGGGAATGTTGTATTAGGAACACACAACTACGTAGTTTGAGGACACAAGACAAAATTATTTTTTTTTGAAAAAGTTAATCAAAAATGTGAAATTGTCAAACAGTCCCAGCATGCCATGGGAGACAATTAAAGGGACGAGCTCTTTAACTGACAGAAGCAAGTTCAATGCAGTATTTATGCAGCAGAGTCCGCTTATTATATTTCATGTCACCAACAGCATTCCAAAAATCCATTCTGGAATATTTTTTCTGGCTCAGATCATAACATTGCAGACTGAGGGATATAAATCTACAGAACCACCTAACGGTAAATAAATGTGCAACAAGTATCAATTTCCTTTGGGCAGCTTAGCAATGTGTGGCCAAAACTAAAGCTGCACTTCAGTAAATTACATGAGCGTTGGTAAGTCCTTACAGCGCGGGTGGTGGCTATTTGGCCCATCAACTTTATGCCAGTTCTGTGTAGTGACCCAGTCAGTCTTATTGTTCCATCCTATGCCCATAGCCTTTATCTATCTCTGGTGCCTCTTGAAATCATTGATCATCTTTACTTCCATCACCTTCACAGCCCATGGTTACTCATCGTGGCGCCTCTTGCTTAAAATCTTAAATGTGGGTCCACTACTACTTGTGTCGTTTCATGGGTACAGCCTTCCTTTCTCTACCTTTTTGAAACCTGTCACAATCTTCTGCAGCTGCCCTCAACTTTGCTTCAAGTAGAGCAATCCCAGTCTCTCCAACCCAACATTGTAACCAGAAATTCCTCACCTTGGCACCCTGTCAAGGGCATCCATATATTTCTGCAAGGGTGGTAACCAAGGCTGGATGTTAGGGAAAGTAAACATTTTGAATCCCTGATCAACTTAATCACACGGTTTCTGCTGACCTGTTTAGCTTTATTTTTTATAACCCCACTATCCAACACCTTCCATTTCAATTTCCTGTAGGAGTAAGGACTAAACATAATCCTTCACATTTGGTGCTGACTTGGTCTAGAATCCCATCAGGTCAATAAACAAACATTCAACACAATTTTTGCTGGCAACATGATGAAAATAATAAAGGTGTGCTGCATAAACTTGCAACAGAATTACATCATATTTTCTCACCAACCATCTCATAAATCCATCTACGTCCCTCATCTGGTTTCACTTGCTGTACTGTCTACACAGTATATTTAGTTTAGCTCATGGAATTAGATTGAGGATTTGTACGTGCAACATCTGGTTTTTGCTAATCAGCCAACAGGTAAATCTTTGGAGATCTCTGCCCCAGAGGGCTGTCTGGACTCAATCACTGAGCACGTTCAATGTACTTAAACATCATCATTCAGAGATTGTGCAGGAAAATTGCATTCAAAATGATGATCAGCCCTGATCTCATTGAACAGTAGGGCAAGACCTGAAGTGCTGAATGGTCATGTCCTTTTCCCGATTTCTCTTGCTCTTAAATAGCTGTTTGAGAACAGCAGTGTCACAACTGAAAAGGCATTTCCATTACTATTTCCATGTTTCATTCCCATGTTAGATCATTAAAACATGCTTCATATCCTGCCACTTACACCTTTACTGTTGCAAGATCTCTGTGTTTTGGCTGTTTTTGTTTTGCAAATGATCACAGCTGGCATCAGTACTTCATATACTCGACCCACATCACACGCCTGTCAATAATGCAAAGGGCTGAAGCAAAAGGGGGAGCAGTGCATTTTGAATCACAAGAAAGAATCAAATGCAAAACTGTACTTGGCTGCGGGAGGATGAGATTAAATGCTTAAATCCACTTTCAGCACAAGTGCAGTGCATGTCCAAATGGAATTCACACACTTACCACTGAACCCAAAAATTTATATTAGAAAAGTCAATTTTATGAATCTGTTTTGATTCACGGACAGAAACTTACAAATATGGAGGTGCCGGAAAAGCATTTACCCAACCATACTTCCCCAATTTATTGTTTTGAAGGCATTTTCTTATCTGCAGTATAGTGATAGCTTCCTCAGTACCAGGGTACAGTTTTACATTTGGCCAATTTAAGGCATTCGAAAAATTCTCTAATCTGACAGTGGAACTGCTGACGATAAAGGATTCACGATAGGATTAGTTGAACATGAAATCAAAATAAAAAGAAGACATATTTCTAATCAATCTGTTAAGAGGTATCATGACACCTCTGCAGCAGGTGGGCTTGAACTCAGGCCTCCTCACTCAGAGGTAGAAATGCTACCACTATGCCATAACAGTCTCATACTTTGAGATCGTGTTAAATGTCCTCATTGGGAACACTTGCATCAATTTCCAGATAAATGGTTGTGGTAATTATAATTTGTAAGTGAAGCGGATTCATTAAAAAGAAACTCTTAATTCCATGAGCTGAACTGTTTGATAGAACAAGGCAAGAATGCTTTCTGTACATTGTCAAATACTGTGACTATGCTGCCGCAAATTGTAGGGCTTTCAATGAAAAGAGCTAGTCCCTTCTCACTGTTCTCCAAAGAACCTCACCAACCTTCCCACTAAAATGAACCAGGGGGACCGGTCATAAAACGGATCCTGCCCATCTCCGAAGATGTCTGATCCCTCTTCATTGCCAAGGTCTGAGCTAGTATCGTCCACAAAGGCCTCGTCATCCAGGTCCTCAATTTCATCCTGCTGCTCATCAGCAAGCTCGGTGATGTCAGAGTCGGCTGTGGAGAAGGTGGGCGAGGGTGTGCGATCGGCAATGTGCTCATTCACACAGCCGTGGAAGATTGGGGAACTGGAGTACAGTTAATGGCAAGAAAGGGTTATTTTCCAACGTACAGGCCAACTTGACTTCAGGAGAAAAATGGGTGTTAATGATTATTTCAATCTCTTCAAGTTAGAAACTAAAACAGCATGTTTGATCTTTTATATTTCATTTGCTCTAATGAATATATATATAAAACAACAGAAAGTCAGGGAAAAAAAAAGTTGAGGCACACCATAATGAAATATATCCTGTTTTAAGTTCCTTGCTCTCAATTTACCCAAATTCATTTGTATATCAATCGGCCTGCAACATAATCTGAAAAACCTTGACTCTATATTCTGGGAGCAGAACTGCTAAATTTGGAACGTAAACAAAGAATTAATTTGAATTTATATAGCTAGGGCAAGCCAAAGTGCTTTACACTCAAACAATAAATGATTAACTTCAAAAGTAATTATGTAGGCAATTTATGCATAGCAAGAGCCAACGAGAATGAAATAACTAACTATTTGGTTGGTTGGTTGCTAGGGATTACTGGTTGAAGGGTAGAGGGAGGGAGGAGGGTTGGGTGAAAAAAAAACAAATCTAAAGGATTGGAAGGGTGGACGGTTGAATGACTGAACAGGAAGGCTATAGGGACAGGGGACAAGTGCCTGCAGCCATGATTCAGGTGCCCAGCAGGAAACGTTGCCTGTCCACAGCCAGGGAAAGGGATCTCTTACAAAGCAAGAAATCAACTTGATCAGGGATATGAGGAGAACTAGTTATTATAACCACGTGAGAACCAGAAAAACAAAGAGTGCGCCATTGAGAGAGCATCAGGAGGTAGTCACTAGTTTAAGAAGAATGGTCTCATGGGTTATTAAGACATTAGATTAATACTTGAGCCTCTTGCTAATCAATCCAAAAACTAAAAACGTGGTTGATGGGCTGGTGTGCCTGCTCTGGCACCAGTACCTGGACAGGAAGGAGTTTTATGGGAACAGAGCTAAGAAACTATCAGAAAGAATGGATAGGACTAGAGAAACATTCTTAAGTGCAGAGGGGAACAGATCCAGGTGGAAAGTGTAATAAAACATTCAAATAGTTCCAAGGGCTCTTGTGGCACAGTGGTAGTGCCTCTACTTCTGAACCAGGACACCTGGGTTCAAGCCCCACCTGCTCCAGAGGTGCTGTAGTGATTGAAATGAGGTTGGCCAGGTGGATCTCATTGAATACAAGTTCCCTAATTGGTCCAGGTTAACAATCCCAATCAGGGAGTCGTGGCTGACAGACAAACAGAAGTGTCAAGGATTCTCCTCACTCTAGGGACTGGCTCTGAGCTGGCTGGTCAGAGTCTATGTAATGTGCACGTGTTAAGAAAGGGTGGCTAGGTGATGGGATACCAGCCTCGGTGGAGTTATTTCAGGTGTGTAATAACATCTACAGGAAACAAAAAAAATAAAGAAATGCCAAGTCATCCAATCAACATACAGGAGGAAGGATTAGAATATTTTCTAAACAGCGAGAGGTTAGCTATTGTGGAGGACCCAAAGACTTTGGATGACCATGTACACAAATCACTTAAAGGTAATGCAAAGGTACAAGTAGTAATCAAATGGCTAATGTTGGCTTATAACTCTACAAGGTTGGAATGGAAAGAGGAGAAAATATAAAAAGCTGGCAATCTGAAATAAAAACAAAGTGTTGAAGAAACTCAGCAGGTCTGGAAGTACCTGTGGAGACAGAAACAGAATAAATATTGAGTTGAGTATGTCTCTTCTTTGAAGCTAAGGAAGAAAATATGTCCAGTTGTAGAGGTTTTGTTGGGCTCTATACGGAGCCCTGTGCTTGATTCAAGGCCAAGTATTCTCAGGAAATGTATGTTAGCCTTGGAGGGGGCATACCTGGAGCTTTACTGAAACGGTGGGGGCTGAAAGGGCTGATTATCATGAACATGGTTAGGAAACATGACATGTTTATGCTAATATTTAGAGAGTTGATAGTGTTTAAGATAATAGGAGGAGTCAATAGGATTGACTCAGAGAAGCTACTTCTTTTGATAAGTGAATCTAGAGTAAGGTTGCACAGTGTAAAATTGTGCAGGGAGAGAGGGCTTTATTCTTTTTTCTCTGTGCATTTGTGGGATGTGGGCATCGCTGGCTGGCCAGCATTTCTTGCCCATCCCTAGTTGCCCTTGAGAAGGTGGTGGTGAGCTGCCTTCCTCCTGCTGTGGGTTGACCCACAATGCTATTAGGGAGGGAATTCCAGGATTTTGACCAGGCAACAGTGAAGGAAGGGCGATATATTTCCAAGTCGGGATGGTGAGTGACTTAGAGGGGAACTTGGAGGTGGTGATGTTCCCATATGTCTGCTGCCCTTGTCCTTCTAGATGGAAGTGGTCGCGGGTTTGGAAGGTGCTGTCTGAGGATCTTTGGTGAATTTCTGCAGTGCATCTTGTAGATGATACACACTGTGCTACTGACCGTCGGTGGTGAAGGGCAATTGTGGAACTCAGCCCACCAAGTGGCTGAGGACTCTGGTAGAGTGATTAAGGTTGAGGCTGACAACTTTACGGGATGAGATCATTCTTTATGGATAAAAAGGTAGGTTGAGATATAGGTCCACTATAGTCTAATTAAGCAAAGCAAACTTAAGCTGAACAGCCAACATAGCTGACTTGCAGAAGGGAGAGGATGCAAGGAGAGAGAAGGACAGAGGGGGAAGCTACCTTCTCTCAGTCATGTATATTTTGGTCAGAAATTTGGAGAATTTTGTGAAAGCAACATGTTTCATTGCGGTGCCCTGCCAAATAATCGTGCAACTGGGTACCACTCAAACTGAGTGCAGGGTCAGTGGGTAGAGTTCATTCCTTACCAGTCATAGCTTGTCAAGAAAGCTGCCCAGATGTGTCACTCAGGAGCACTCAGACAGACCAAGGAATTTGTAAACTACATATTTCCTCCACATTTTAAGAGGAGAGAAAGGATGTTTGAAGCAACAGGTTCCCAAAAATATTCTTCCAAGCTCTGCAGCTTGTTTGTAAATTAATCAAGGTCACCAGCATTTCAGCAGACACATATGTTATTAATGCAGCTCTGAGCTGTTGGGACATTGGAAACTTTAGAAACCTTTAACTCAACTTTAGCAGCTGGTTAATCCTTCGGCATCAGCAGCAGCTCAGCAAATGTCTGTTGCAAATGACCGACAACTCATAAGTCTATATACGGCACAAACATGATCCACCTATAAAAGCACTAGGATTTCTTTTTGGACAAATATTCATCACAAAAACCATCAAAATTCTTTGAGTTTCAGCCCCTTTCCTCTCTCCTCCAACACCCCCCAAAAACTTCCCTTGTTTGATATTGTTCGGTTATCCCCAATCTGAAAGGAATTTCGATTATATGTGAAGAGTCCTTCCCAGCCAAAAACTAAAACAAGTCATTGGTTAATGCTGCAAATACCTGCCACAGAATTTTTCAATTTCCATGAAAAGTTGAAAGAAAACACAAGGCAGCAAGCTTGATTTTTAAATACCATGTAGATGACTGGAAAATTGCAAGTGCTTAATTGGAGAAAAAAATTACAGAACCATCATTGGATACACTAGAATGACAAGGTACCCATTTCAAGATTCAACTGACACTATGAATGGCAAAAGTAAAATGCATCTCAACCCCTGAAAGAAGACTACTATCCCCCAAATCACTTGCTCACCAATCTTCAATTTTTTCAAGCATTCACATTTTGGCAGCTGATGTATAAAGGATTCTGCATTTGATCTTCAGTCAATTTCAGTCATCCCAGTGGAAACGGTTCTGCAAATATACTGCATATTCCTTCATTGGAATAACACAATAGATTGGCAATGAATTGATGCTTCTTGACCAATCTTTGCAAGCAATATGCTGTCAAAAACGCAAGGGTAATTTGCAATAGGGCATAGCAGTTATGCCTCTGCAGTCAAATAATCTTTCATGTTCACAGTGAGTAAGTGAGGCAAGATGACGCACCATTGGTGAGTTTGTGGGGGTGAATTTATTTGTGTGCATGTGTTTGTGAGGGTGGGGTTGGAGACAATGAAATTTAACAGGAAAATAATTTTGAGCACGTGTGCTCAAGGTAAGAAAGGTTTCAATCACACAAAAGTCAAAAGCTTTTGTTTTAGCATTAGACATTGATAATTATTCCACATCATAAAAAAAAAAGTACATCTCTTCCACTCTGTCCCTTCCTACCCCAACAGTAGTTACGTATTCCAACACCTATTTGAGCTTTTTATGGACTTCATGCAGACATGTCAGTGCTGCTCTCAAGCCTAGCACTTATCATGGCAAATGGGGATAGGCAATGAGATGGTGGTGTGCTACCATTTGTTAACTGATTGACTTGCTTAGCCATCCAAGTGTTAACTGTATTGCTGTAGGTCAGGAATTACAAAAAAAGTCAGATTTGGTCAGGATGACAGTTTTTCTTCCCATAAGGCATAAGTGAATCAGACAAGGTTTTTCTCTAACAATCAGATTGTTTCATACTCATCACACTAGATTTCATTTCAGAAATACATTATTAACTGATAATGAATTTCTGTAGCGGCTGAGGTGGGATTTGAACCTGGGGCTCTGGATCATTACTCCAGACTTGTGCGTTACTAGTTTTGTAACATAGCCACAATGCTGATGTTCCATTGCTGTGTTGGTGTTAAAGCGGCTGGTTTTATCCTGTGATCCAACGTCTACCAGAATTTGGGGTGAGATGCATTTACTCCATACCCTTGCAGAGCACTATAATGAAAATGAATCCCATCTGCAAACTACCATCATCTAGAGCTGTAATCCCACTTCTCCAAAACATATTTCTCCTTTCTGGCTAACCAGAATGCACCATGCAGCTGATAATGTTTCAACAGCGGCAAGTTTTGTTACAAACTTAAATGATAATCCGTAGTTCACTAACAGAATAATTATCAGCGTAAGTTATAAATGGACACAAGAACTTAGTCATTTTACTTTAATTACATCAATCACCAAACTTTTGCACCTCAATGCTGAAAGGAAAATTGATTGGAAATGTTAAATTCTTCCTTAAATACAACCTGGAACTAAACTAAATAAGTTGAGTCACGTTTTAGGCTGCATATTGTGCACTTATGAATTATACAGGAATGCCTGTTTCTGCTATTGCCCACCGGACATGATGTGAAACAGAGCGTGGGAATAGCTGCGCTGCAGACAGAAGGTTTATGATAATCCTCTGATAAAAGTATCTCTTTCAAGAGTAGATCAACATCGAAGCCAGGGCAGGTCTCAGTTTTGCAGCTATCACTGCCAAATGGTTTTGATATAAAGGAAAAACACCAACGTACCTTCCTACAAGCTTAAACCAATGGAAGCGGTCGTAAAACGGGTCACTGCCTGTCATTATGGTTTCACTGTCATCTTGTGTGGCAGAGGCCATCTCTCCAGCACGATCATACATTTCACGCATTAGCTCCAATCTCTGCCTGCACAGACAAAGCACACTTGTATAGAACATGGTTACAACATTGCAAGAGTAATCGGAGTTTTTCTTTCCTCCTATGAAATTGGCAAACTCAAGGTTCACCTAAATGTGAATACTCTCAACTGCTGCATAGGAAGATAATGTGTCTACATTTTGCTCCCTAGTAAGTATCAGTGCAAATTGGGCCAATGCAACTGCTGAAGATACAGAAGCTTCAACACACACACACACACACACACACACACACCAACAGGTTCAAGAACAGCTTCTTCCCTGCCATTATTAGACTGCTGAATGGACTCTCAACTTCAAAGAATGTTGATCTTGCTTCACACACTTCCTGTGCAGTGTAACCTGTATGTCTCACCCTGTCTGAACACCCCATGACCTGTATGCCCTTGCTTAGTCTGATCTGCCTCTATTGCTCACAGACGAAGCTTTTCACTGTTACTTAGGTACATGTGACAACAATATATCAAATCAATTTATTTAGAAAGTGAATACCACAAGCCACAGCCTGCAGCTCATGGACTGATACACTCAACTGTGTAATGGGCATTCTGTAGCACACAGCAGCAGGAATGGTTCTCTCCTTTCTCCAGGGAGACAAAGCAGAGCAGAAAAAAAGAAATGGGCACAGATGAGGTAATTGCCAAGAGAGAACGTGATAGGAAATTGCGATTCGGTCTGTTTAGCTCGCAACACCAATCTTTTGTTCAGGGATTGGGAAATTACACAAGACAACTAAAGAAACGAAAAGGAAATTAACATTAAAATGGGGGCAGAGCACGAAAAACATGGTGTTTACTTGACATGCTTTCCTCAGTACTGTAAAACTGCATAGTAACTCAATGTGGTCGTTCAAGTTCCCTATTTCAGTTGGTGAATAAATTCTCCCATAGAACTGACAGTTTTAAAAATAAAACAACGAAGGTGATGAAATGAATGCAAGAATGTAATTGTTTCGGTTCACACAGCATCTTCTTTCATTTTAGGGTTCTCAAGACAATTCATCAACACTCCTCATTTCTGTGTTATACCAATGGCATACTGAAGATAAAGTAATTTCATGCTGGATCACATCCCAGCTGTATTTAAGGAAATAAGTTTGATCCATGAATTATCATTGCACGTGGCGCCAGGACCTGGGAGCTAAGTTTTGGAGAGGAAGCTGTTGCAAACTCCTCGTTTGCAGACAATGACCTAGCTGTTGTGCATACTGCATGGTCTCACAGACAGCCAGCCCACCACTGTGTAATTTCACTACTCCCATGTGTGCTATCCAGCAACCTTTTTCTCTCCAAATCTCAGTTCCCAACTGCGTGTGTGCTGGATCAAACTGGAATTAATGGATCAAACTTCCTTCCTTAACTACAGTTGTCTTGGAGAAAAGAATGTGACCCAGCATGAAATTATTTTATCTTCAGTATGCCATTAGTACAGCAGTAGAGAGAAAGATGCTACAGCTGTGTCTGCTGCAATGTGGCTGATTGTTAAATGTCCTTAAACAACACTCAGGTCAAGGTCACGTAAGGACGTGCAATGAACGTTGGCTTTGTCAGCGACAACCACGTCCCATGAAAAGAAATAGAGAAGTAAATCCATGTGTCACATTAAGACCACATCAATAGTTGTTTGGTGGTTAAAACAAGAAGTTGAAAATTGCTGAAAAAAATACACAATATTTAAACAGGGCTGGCAATTAACTGTTAATCATCATTAACTGGTGCATTATCCACAGCAATGCCTCTACCAGAGTCCATTTGCCAATCATTCAGTAATTGTCTCACTATAAGTATTGCTTTCTCCTCATTTTCATATTTCTTACAAATTCTTTGCAAGAGTGCAAAATGAAAAGGTTTGACAATATCTGTCTTTCTTTCAGCACTATTTCACCATTAAATAGAGGAAGATTAGGAAATCCCCCAGTTATGATATCATGACGCATTGTGGAAATACCTTCCAGAAATTTATCATGGATGCAGTCTAGGAAATATAGTTTAAAGTGGAGAAGGAAGGTATTTCACTCAGGTTATAAAATAGGATATTGTCAAATATAACACAAGTAGCATGCCAGAAGATTCAGCAAGCACTTAAGCAAACCTTACTTGAGTTTTTCCAAGGACCAATAATGTGTTGCACCATTCTTCAGATCTTGTACCTCCACTGCAACAACGGTTCTTGGGAATTGTTGAACTTCACGATCTGATTCAGCCTCAGCAGGGAGTAATTCAGGTGGAAGAGGGGAGTATAGAGTGTCTGTGAGCAACACAAACTGGAATTGCACCTGGACACAGCGTGGGTGGTGGGGAGGTGGGGGTTAAGGAAGAAAAATCAATTATAAAACCACCAGCAGTCAATAGTCTCGTGTCTTCTTCCCCAAATCAGTAAGCAACTTAACATGTGATATTTTTCAGGAATAACAAATTACAATATTGTCACATTACTGAAGCAAGGATGCACTTGCTTTAGACATAGTGCCACCTAGATTCATTAGATTTATTTCTGGGTTAAGGGGATTGTCACAGGACAACGGATCAAGTACACCAGATCCAAACTGTCCACAGTTTAGATGGGATATGAACTTACTGAAATATAAAATGCACAAAGGGCTTTACAGGGTAAACGTTGAGAGGATGCTCGCACTGCCTAGAAAATCTAAAATTAGGGGTGACTTTCTCGGGACAAGTTGCCGATCATTCATATCGGAGATGAAAATTCTGTTTTCACTCAAACTTTTTGTGAATCTGATATTCTGTACCCTAGAGGGCTGTGGATACTCAGTCGGTGTACAGTAAGGCAGAGGTCAGTAGATTTGTGGATACCAATGGATTAGTGTGGGGGAAGAGAGAATCGGCCAAGATCTAATTGAAAGGTGGAACAGGTTGAAAGGGTTCTATGATATACTTCAGCTCCAAAGTCCAATGCTACAGTGCAGTATAAAAATCCACCACTCTTATCACATGAAGCACATACTAAACCTCAAAGACATTCTTTCCACAGCCTTTTGCAAATTAACACTTACTAATTTTACACTGTGGATTAATATTCCAGCCACACATTAGGAAGAGTTATTTGATCCAACTCGCTCATGACTCAGAGGGACAGATCAGGTTTTACAAAAGTGTGTTTTATCTCTTTTTAAAAAAAAAGTGGAAAAAAATTAAGACCTATTTCTCAGCAAAGAGCCTAAAAAATGTAAATATTTGTTCCTTAAGCATGTTTGTCAATCCTCTAAAACTGGTGACTAATTAATGTTGATTTGTCTGAAACGATCTTCCCATCTCTACCCTACAGCACGGGCATCAGTATATAATTGAAAAAGAAACATCAGCAATTCTTTCCTGACATCAACTTTCAGAGCAGCGTTCATTTGTGAATAATGTCTGTGTTTTTCGGAACAGTACATTCCAGACCAGAATAGCACAAGCCCAGCACAGTCAGCAGTAACCACAGGCCAGTATTTCTGAGCAGTCAACAACAGATTTCAGTTTAGAATCGATTTAAGTTAAACAAGGGCATGAGGAAAGTTCACAAAAAACTAAAAACTTAACCAGTGGATAATGTTATTGAGCGCTGCACCATAATGCCATGCAGTACCTTTTTCTTCAGCTCAACGCTAATAGCATTAGCCTCCTTCAGATAGACAGCATTCCCCCAAAGTAAGTCGCGCAAAGATGTAAACTGATGATACTTCCATTTTCTGAATGCCCACTCTGCCAGCTCATAATCACGTTGGGTCCAGGGCACTATAGTGGAAAACAAGATTCACAGAACATTTAGGACAGAAACTTATCAATGGTCACTCATGGCCAGGCACTGGGAATCATTAAAACATTTCAGCTTTGATTTTCTGACTGTATCACTGATGGTAACCCCTTTAAAATAGTTCCAGATGGCATTACAATAAGACTGTTGTTTTCTGGCATACACCAAGAGCATGCAGGTTGATTGGATTTTCTGGCAGCAAGACCCTTTAACCCAATCATCATCTCTAACCAGCAATACAGTGTAGTTTCTTTATTGACTAAAGCTCCTATTTAGTTGGTTAGCTCAGTTGGCTGGATGGCTGGTTTGTGATATAATGACACAAACAGCATGGGTTCAATTCCTGCACTTGCTGCATGAAGGACTCTCCTTTTCACCCCCTCTCTTTCACCTCAGGTTAAACCACCACTAGTTGTTTCTCTCTCTCTCTCTCTCTCTCTAATGGGAGAGCAGCCTCCTGGTCCCACTTTTATTTAATATCATAACCAAACCTGCTCACTTTGCCTTGGAAACTGAAAACCTTCACAGATTTACATTTCAAAAAAAAAAAGATCAAAACTTTATGTAAAAAAGAATTCATTAACACAATAACAGCTGATAGGGTCAGAGTTGTAGAGATGTATAGCACAGAAACAGACCCTTCAGTCTAACTTGTCCATGCCGACCAGATAGCCGATATAAATTTAGTCCCATTTGCCAGCATTTGGCCCATATCCCTCTAAACCCTTCCTATTCATGTACCCATCCAGATGCCTTTTAAATGTTGGAATTATACCAGCACCTCCTCTGGCAGCTCATTTCATACATGCACCGCCCTCTGCATGGAAAAGTTGCCCCTTAGGTCCCTTTTATATCTTTCCCCTCTCACCTTAAACCTATGTCCTCTAGTTTTGGACTCCCCCCACCCCGGGGAAAAGACCTTGTCTATCCTATCCATGCCCTTCATGATTTTATAAACCTCTATAAAGGTCACCCCTCAGCCTCCGACACTCCAGGAAAAATAGCCCCAGCCTATTCAGCCTCTCCCTATAGCTCAAACCCTCCAACCCTGGCAACATCCTTGTAAATCTTTTCTGCACCCTTTCTAGTTTAATGACATCTTTCCTATAGCAGGGAGACCAGAATTGAACACTTGATTATTCCAAAAATGGCCTAACTGACATTCTGTACAGCCGCAACACAACATCCAAACTCCTAGACTCAATGCACTGACCAATAAAGACAAGCATACCAAACGCTTTCTTCACTACTGTTTACCTGCAGCTCTACCCTTCAAGGATCTATGAACCTGCATGCCGAGGTCTCTTTGTTCATCAACACTCCCCAGGATCCTATCATTATGTGTATATGTCCTGTCCTGATATGCCTTACTAAAATGGAACATCTCACATTTATCTTAAATCAACTCCACCTACCACTCCTCAGCCCAGCTGATCAACATTCCATTGTATTCTGATAAGCCTTTTTCACTGTCCACTATAATGCCAATTTTGGTGTCAACTGCAAAGTTACTAACCTTTCCTCCGCTGTTCATATCTAAATCATCTATATAAACGACAAAAAGCAGTGGGCCCAGCATCGATCCTTACGGCACACAGCTGGTTGCAGGCCTCCAGTCCGAAAAACAAACTCCCACCACCGTCTCCTCATGTACGTGTGAGACTCAGTTAGACTACCAGGTGACAAGAACAAAATAGCTTTTCTCATATCAGTCCCTTCTGCAGTAGTGACTCCAACAGGTCAGCTCTAACCAGAGATGCTGCTGATCCTCACAAGCTGGACTGTGTTAGATAGTCCTCGACTTTTGAAGAACAAAGATACAGCAAAGTTCAGAAATTCTGGTTGGAATGCTGCTGCATAACAGGTTTTTGTTTTAAAACACAGGAGAACCTGAAAACCTGAGCCATGCTCTAAATCACAGCTTGATTCAATGGAGGGAATCCAGTTAGCTTATCACTACCACAAGTCCAAAGAGAAAACATTTAAATCCTGGTAACAATTTTTGCAATCAAATATCAACAATTAATTTGTTAAATATTTAGTGAGGAGGAACTTCATGGTCAATGATTTTCTTTTTCTCTTAAACCCAAAGGACTTCTTTTTAAGTTGAGATTTCAGTATTCTATAGAAAACAAGTTCTGTGTAATAATGAGACACTTAAAATCATAGAATCTTACAGTGTGGAAGCAAGCCATTCAGCCCATTGGAGGACTGGTGTGGACTCAAAGAGCATCTCAGCCAGACCCACCTCTCTACCCTATCCCTGTAATCCTGCATTTCCCATGGCTAATCCGTCAAGCCTACACATCCCTGGACACTATGGACAACTTAAACATGGCCAATCCACCTAAACTGCACATCTTTGGACTGTGGAAGGAAACCAGAGCACTTGAAGGAAATCCACGCAGACACGGGGAGAATGTGCAAACTCCACACAACAGTCGCCCGAGGGTGGAATCAAATCCAAATCCCTGGTGCTGTGAGGCATCAATACTAACCACTGAGCCACAGTGCTGCCAAGCTGAGACACTTCCACAAACATTCACTTCTTCCACCAATGACGCTCAGTAGCAGCAGTGTGTACTATCTGCAAAATACGCTGCAGAAATTCAAAGATTCTCAGACAGCACCTTCCAAACCCATGACCACTTTCATCTAGAAGAACAAGGGCATCAGACATATGGAAACACCACCACCTCCAAATTCCCCTCCAAGTCACTCACCATCCTGACTTGGAAATATATCGCCGTTCTTTCACTGTCGCCTGGTCAAAAACCAACCCACAGCAGGAGGACTGCAGCGGTTCAAGAAGGCAGCTCATCACCACCTTCTCAAGGGGCAACTAGGGATGGGCAAGAAATGCTGGGCCCAGCCAGCGACGCCCACATCCCAGAAAAAAATGAATAGAAAAAAAACAACGTGGGGCTGAGATGCAAGGCTTTTGTCGCTCAAAAACTGGTGTTAATCCAGGTGTGGGTATTTCTGGAAACCACAAAGCATGTCCATCAGGCAATTAACTGCCTGGTGACAAGGCTTCTGCTCTGTAAGGAAAGAGGGGGCTGAGATCCCATCTCCAAGACCAACTGACTATAAGAACCAGCTGCTCTTCAGTCCAAGCCAACTGCAGCTTGCCCCATTAACATCAAAGGCTGAGTTGGTTCTGGAATGAGGGCATGGGTGGGGCTCACTGGAGCCTGTTAGGCAGGTCTCGCAAAGGTGGGGATTCTTGAGGGAGGGGGAGGGAGTCTTTCAGGACCAAAAGAGAGCCCAAACCAGGAACGGGACCCCACTAATCTTCCAAGCACACAAGGAAGCGTTTTTTTCCTGGGCAGCTTCCATATATGGCATGGGAACACCACTACTAGGGGAATATCTATGGAAGTGTGATGAGGCCCTTTAGTAACCTTCCAACAGAAGGGCCACTCTCACCTTTTCTTATCCCTGACTGAATCAAAGGAATTTTGGAAGGCACCAAGTACTGCACCACTGCCTTCCCTACAATTCTACAGCCCCTAAGCACTTTCCCTATTCTCTCCGCACCCTTCCCTCCCACCCGACGCACGATGTGCAATACCAAATCTGTACCATTTTTCATAAGACCTTAAGAAATAGGAACAGGAGTAAGCCATTCAGCCTGCTCTGCCATTCAATAACTGATCCAACATTCCCCCTAATCCTCGATTTCCCTACTGGTCAAGAACCTATCTCAGCTTTAAATATACACAAGGTCTTTACCCCCACAGCTCTGTGACAAGGAGTTCCAAAGGCACTCAACCCTCAACAGAAGAATTCTTCATCTCAGTTTTAAATTGCCCCCCCACCTCCCAGCCCCCCACCTTTATTCTGAGACTGTGCCCTCTGGTCCTAGATTCTCCCACAAAGGGATATATCCTCTCAGCATTTACCCAGCCAACCCCCTTAAAATCCTACATGTTTCAATGAGATCACCTCACATTCTTCTCAACTCCTGAGAGTACAGTCTCAATCTGTGTAACCATTGCTCATATGACCCTCCAAACCAGGGATCATCCTAGTGAACCCTCTCTGAACGGCCTCCACCATCCTTAAATAAGGGAATCAAACCGCTCACAGTACTCCAGACGTGGTCTCACCAACACCTTGTACAGTTGCAGTAAGACTTCCCTACTCACACACTCCAACCCCCTTGAAATATGGGCCAACATTCCATTCACCTTCCCGATTACCTGCTGCAGCTGTGTGCTAGCTTT
Organism: Rhincodon typus; assembly: GCF_021869965.1. Taxonomy (NCBI): domain Eukaryota; kingdom Metazoa; phylum Chordata; class Chondrichthyes; order Orectolobiformes; family Rhincodontidae; genus Rhincodon; species Rhincodon typus. The sequence continues at coordinate 4,852,102 of NC_063362.1, forward strand.
CGGAGTTCAGGCACAAGTCCCCCTTGCAAGTCCCTTTGTACTGCAGCTTTCTGCAACTGAATGACTTCCAACTGTATTGGTGGCGAGAGCCAAACAAAAAACTGTGGCACATGGTACTTCAAATGTCAACTTTGCACAAACTGTGCATACCTTGACCACTACTTTGAAAAACTGAAATGCATTATTGAGAAATGGATGCCCCATGCCAAATGGGAAATGCCCTTTTCCAATCCTGGGAAGGTTAAAGAGGGTACTAGTTCAGCGCATCTAACCATCTATCACACCTCACCCCCTGGAGTATGCTCGAATATTTTAGGGAGTTAGGGAGCAATTGCTTGGAGTTTTCAGAGATTGGCCAGGCACTTCCATATTCCCCCAGAAAGTTAGATCAGCAACAACTGAGGAGGGCCGTGTAGAAGGCTTCACCATCTGAGAGATAGCATGAACGTGTAGGAGTACTTCCTTGTTTGTTCTTCCACCTGACAGCTGGATAGAACACCAGTACTTATTTGGTCAAATACCTTTGGTACATATGAACACAAGGAATAGGAGCAGGCCATTCCACTCCTCATGCCTGCCCCACCATTCAACAAGCTCATGTTTGATCTACCCCAGGCATCAACTCCTCTTTCATACCAGATCAGCATAACCATCAACTGCCTAAAACTTCAAAAACCTATCTCCACTTTAAATCCTGTCAGTGATCTGGCTTCCACAACACTCTAGGGCAGAGAATTCAAGACTTGCACTGCTCTCTGGGGGGGGGAAGAAATTTCTTCACATATCAGCTTTAAATGAATTCCCCTTATTCTGAACTCTAACCCTAGTTCAAGATTCCCCAAACTAATGGAAACATCTGAGATAACAAGGTGTAGAGCTGGATGAACACAGCAGACCAAGCAGCATCAGAGCAGGAAAGCTGATGTTTCGGGTCTAGACCCTTCTTCAGAAAACTGAGTCAAGTCCCCTGAGATTCACGTGTGTCAATAAGATCATCTCTCATTCTAAATTCCAATGAATAAAGACCCATTCTTGGTAAGTCTGCCCCCTCCATCCTGGCAATGAACCTAATGAGTATCGACGGACCAGCCTCCAATGCCAGTATGTTCTCTTAAATACAGAGACCAAAATTGTACAGAGAACTCCAAGTGCAGCCTCACTAACTGCCTCAATCATTGGAACATGACTTCACTCTTTATAAATTCCAGCCCCCTAGCAATAAAGGCCAAAATTCAATTTGCCTCCTTTAATACTTATCACAGATTTCAGTGTGAAGATGTCAGATCTTGAGGAATAAAAACAATGGTTGCAATCATTTCAGCCAAGGCCAGTGAACAATTCATGTGAATGCAGCTAGATGATGATTGCCATCAATCTCTCAGACTGGCCTGGCTGAATAATGTGCTGCCTATCTCACTCACTCAGCAGGATCTGACCATCTGCCAAACTTGTCTAACGTTCTACTGATGACTGAAGAGAAAGTTGACAAGACTCATTATTGTATTGCTTTGAATGCTCAGAACTTTGGCTACAGTCACTTAATAGACTAGAATCATAGAATCCCTACAGTGTAGGCTGAATGGCCTGCTTCCATTGAGTTCACACTGACCCTCTTAACAGCATCCCACCCAGACCCACCCTGTCACCCTATCCCTGTAACTCTGCAATTCCCTGGACAATCCCACCCAGCCTGCATATCCTGGACACCATGGGCGATTTAGCATGGCCAACTCACTTAACCTCCACATCTTTGGACTGTGAGGAGTAACTGGAGCACCCGGAGGAAACCCACGCAGACACGGAGAGAACGTGCAAGCTCCACACAGACAGTCGCCCGAGGGTGAAATCAAACCTAGGTCGCTGGTGCTGTGAGACAGCAGTGCCTCTACTTAATGTTTTGTTGAAAGACCAATGAACTCCAAGAACACAGTAATGATAAAATTTAGCAAGACATTCTCAGAACAGAAAAAGAATGAGTGCAAATCAAAAACACCGGAAGGTGGTGTGATCAAACATCTTGAACCAACTGTGACACACCTCTTCTCTTCCTGCTCCACCCTCCTCCTCCATTTTTAGGTGGGTCCTTTGATCTCACTTCGTCGAAAATGACAAGCAAGTGTATTACAGGTCATATTATATCACCAGCTGCAAGGACACATTTTGAAATGATCCCAATGGATTTTAACAGGAACTTGGATTCACTTAAATGTTTACTTAAAGCCTTTCATGTTTTAATCAGGGATCTTCCTGATAACCTGAAGAAAATCATGGTTAACCAATGTACATCACCTTCTTCTTCCTCTTCTTCCTCCTCTTCCTCAGTTGTTTCTGCAGCTAGTGAACGGGTTTCCACTTGTTTCTGTAAAGCTTCGAGCTTACTTTCATAGTCCTGGCAATAAAGACAGAAGACGTGTACAAGAAAGGACAAGAGCAGACAGCCAGTAAGGTTCCACAAGTCAAAGACTTTGCAGTGGCAGGGGTTCTAAACGTTCAACTGATTATTGCTTTTAATACAGGAATAGCATATCTTGCTGCAAAATCCAAGACCTGACTTGCATCATAAACTAAAACATATGTGCTTTCCTTCAATTAATAGCCTAAAAAGACTGAGCTAATTAACAGTCAGATAAAGGATCCTAGTTTTTCCTTCGGTACAATTAGATGCATATAAAGCATGAATAAATTGAATCAGAAATGTTTGATTATATTTGAAGTTTTTAACATCATCAAATATCTATAAAATGGTGGGGAGACGCACCCCACCTCCCCACCTCATTTCTGGGTTTAGGCTTCATAAACAGATGCCCAAATGGAAATCCACGAGTGGAAGGTTAGTACCCCTCTAAGCAAAAATGCAGTAAGATATAAGAGATTAACCAAAAAATAAATACAGCATAGGTTAGCACATTTAAGACTACAGATCACTCAGATGAATACATTTCTCCTTAATGCATTACAAAAATACTCTCAAAGGAAATGAAAGATGGATGTGGTGGATTTACATCACAATAGTATGAGTTTCAAACATTGGCATCCTTTCAGAATTATAATAGGGAATGGCAGTGACATTAATAAAGCCTCATTACTATAAGCAATTGAGGCAGAAGTCCTGAATCATACTGGGGGCTAGTGAAAACTAATGCTAATTTTCACTGCTACTTTATCCCGTTAATTAACTTGCAGAGTTAATTACTAATTACAGACTATGGTAATTTTAGTACTTTTGCAAATTAAAAGTTGTAATAGCTCACAGACAAGAATAAATGTATTAAGTATTAGAGAATCACGTCTGTTTGAAATCTGAGGTCATTTCAATGCTACAGTTTTCAAAATCCAAATGAACTTTTCTTGGAAAAGAAGTTCCGATGTTGACACAATTAGTTGTTCCATTAAATTGAAGGACTGATTTTAACAGGCTTGCTACAGTTTAAAAAGAAACTTGCAACAACTCTTCACATTATGTTGATGTTCCACATATACACAAATTCAAAGCTCATATCCCAAGGGAGTAGAAAGCAAATTACCTTCAAACATTACCTTGTGAAGATGCTCTATTTACCAGACAGCCTCTAGAAGGCAGTCATTCATTCACAGAGATAGTAATTGTGTTTGTTTTCAAAATACCAAAAACACAGTCATGAAATCACAGGCATAAAGAGTTCACTTTATGCTCGAAGTTCCAGTGTTCAAACTTCGATGCCCGCATGGTGAAACCTATCTGCAAATTAGGTTTCTTTCCAGCATTCACGTCGCATTGCTGTACATTGTCCACAAGTATTGGCTCTAGAAAACGATGAGAAATGAGAAAAGGAGTATGCCATTTGGCCTTTCCAGCCTGCTCTGCCATTCAATACGATCTGACAATCCTCATGCTCACTTTTCTGCCCCTTCTCCACAACCCTCGATTCTCCTACTGAAGAAGGATACATCTCAGCTTTAAATATACGCAAGTATCTAACCCATCAGTGGCAAGAAGTTCCAGAGACTCTCAACCCTCAGAAGACATTCCTCCTCATTTCAGACTTAACTTGACCTCCTTTATTCTGAGACTATGCCCTCTGGTCCTAGACTCTCCCATAAGGGAAGCATCCTCTCAGCCATTTACTCTGTTAAGCCCCTTAAGAATCCTACGTTTCGATTAGATCACTCTCATTCTCTCAAATCCCAGTGAGTAGAGACCCAACCTGTTTAACCTATGCTCAAGACAATCCCACCACACAAGAGATCATTCTCACAAACCTTCTCCAAACTGCCTCCAACTAAATAATATCTTTCCTTAAACAAGGGGACAAAAATATTCAGAGTACTCTAGCTACTCAGTCTACCTCCACATCTGCTGACGCTAACTGGTTCAACTTCTCTACTTCTGTGCTCTCAGACTGCACATTCAATATTCCAACACTGATGTATCAGAATATCCTCCCTCTGAACAACTCAGATCAGTTATTATGTGCAGTCTCAATTAAAACGTTCACATCTCCCTCCCCCCCCTACTCAGGCACCCGCTGACACAATGTGTGAAACTTCAACAAGTTTAATTGTAGAACTGAGCTTCAAAACAGACGATGTACCCATTAGGTAAAAAAAGTAGCATCTTTGTAACACAGCCTGCCTCCATCGCAGGTCTATCAACTACTAACTCCCCAACTCCAAATTCAATTTCCAGCTTCCTTCTTAAAATCCATCACACGTGCCAAGCACAGTTTAACTAAAGAAATTAAAGCTAAATTGGAAATTCTGTGAGCCAAACAAATACAGAAGATGGTAGAAATACATGAACAGTTGTTTGGTAGAACAACTTCGAGTCATACAGCACGGAAAGAGACCCTTCTGTCCAACAAGTCTGTGCCAACCATAATCCCATAAACTAAACTAGTCCCACCTGCCTACGTTTGTCCCATATCCCTCCAAACTTTTCTTATTCATGTACTTCTCCAAGCGTCTTTTAAATGCTGTAGCCTTATCGATCACATTATCTGGAAGTTCATTCCACATACAAACCATTCTCTGTGTAGAAAAGCTGTTTATTGCTGAAAAGAAAAGCTGTTTTGTGGAAGACTTTTATCCTGCTTTAAGCAGGATGATCACCATTTCCTCATTATCACTGAGGTACCTATTGTGCACCTACTCCACACAAACAAATGGCAGAAGAGGTTATAAACAGTTATTTTTAGAGAAGGAAAGATGGGAGAATATTTGAATGGAACTTCATAAGGATGGACTGGGGTGGCTCAATTCCCTGGACTCTCTTGCATTGCCCACATCAAGGTGACAGCTCAGCACCATCTTCTGAAATCTAATTAGGGATGGTCCATAAATGATGGCTTTGGTAGTGAGCCTCACATCCCACAAATTACTAAAATACAGCCCCAAAGGGTTGGAGTCAAGAGCACCACACCATCATTTCAACCCCAGCAACCCATCACAAAACCACAATGACTAAATTTAAACAACGGGATTGCAGGTTCTGCAACTTGTATTTATTTGAACTTGAGCTTGAGCTTTAATAGACTGGGGAGATGCTGAGAAGGATCCATCAACATCATGGGCTGGTAATAGGGCTGAATATATTCAGGAATCCCAACTTTGTGCAGATTATCAATCCACTCTTCAAATCTATTTTGAGAGAGTTAGAATCCAGTAAGCTCATCACACCATATACTCTATTTAGTTTCTTAAAATCTCTTCTGATGTTCAGAATTAATTTTGCTAGTTTGTGCTGAATACAGATTTGAATGGACGGTTGAAGACACTACAGAAGCTGCATGTTGTCCAAGCTTATGTGAGCGACACCATAAGGTACCATTTTATCAAGGGACTAGACAGGGCATTCAGCACAAAACAAGGCCATTCAACCCTACCAGTACATTCCAGTGTTTACATTCTATTTCAACTTCACTCCACTCTTTCCTCATCTAAATCTGGTACAGTATTGCAACCATCCATTCCCCGAACCCTCATTTGCTTGTGTAGCTGCCACTTAAATAAATCAACTATCCAGGTCACTTCAACCACTTCCTAAGGCAGTGGATTACACATTTTCACCAGTCACTGGGTAACAAAACAGCTTCTGAATTCCCCATTGGATTTCCAGTTGACTGTCTCATATTGAATGGCTTCTAAATTCTGCTCTTCCCTGTAGAAGGAAGCATCCTCTCTGCATTCACTCTGTCAAAAGCTTTCAAGATTTTGACTAGCCAAAGTAAGCTTCACCTCTGTCTTTTTTTTAAAGACAGGGTTCAAAACAGATTTACAAAGATGTTGCCAGGGCTGGAGGGTTTCAGAGGCTGAATAGGCTGGGGCTATTTTCCCTGGAGCACCCGAGACTGAGGGGTGACCTTGTAGAGGTTCATAAAATCACGAGGGCCGTGGATAGGGTGAATAGACAAGGTCTTTTCCCCAGGGTAGGGATGTCCAAAATGAGGAGGAAAGACTTAGTGACCCAAAGGGCAGCTTTCTCATGCAGAGGGTCGTGCATGTATGGAATGAGGAAGTGGTGGAGACTGCTACAATTACAACATTTAAAAGGCATCTGGATGGGTACATGAATAGGAAGGATTTAGAGGGATATGGGCCAAATGCTGGCAAGTGGGACTAGATTTATTTAGGATATCTGGTCAGTATGGACGAATTGGACCGAAGGGTTTGTTGCCCTGCTGTACATCTCTATGGCCCTATCAGGAGAAATAGAGTCAGTCTGTCAATCATTTCTTGATACATGTACACAAGGCATTTTTGGTATCATCTTTGTAAACCTCTCCAGTTACTGCACATCGTGTAGTTTCAATCATTATCACACATACAGTACTGTAAGGAGGTCCAACTAATGTCCCATACTGGTTAGTGCAACGGCCCTTCACTTCAAGCAGGTTAAAGCAGACTCACTCGACTGATTCCAGAGATGAGGGGTTTACAGGGACTGGGCAGTTTAGGCTTATACTTGCACTTAGAAGAATGAGAGGATATTTAATTGAGGTATATAAGATGCTAAAGGGGACTGACAACGTTGATAGAGAGTGGATGTTTCCTCATGTGGGGCAATCTAGAACAAGAGGACATAGTTTTAGGATAAGGGGTGGCAGATTTGATACAGAGATGGGGAGAAATTACTTCTCTCTCAGAGTCATGTACCTATGGAAGTTACTCTCCCGAGTGCATTGCATGCTGGCACATTGAGTAAATTTAAGGAGAAGATAAACAGATTTTTAATTAGCTAAAAAGGTAATGGAGAGTGGGCAGGAAAATGGAGTGGAGGCCAAGATGAGATCAGCCATGATCGTTTTAAAATGGCAGAGCAGGCTAGAGGGGCTGAATGGCCTGCTCTAGCTCCTGGTTCTTATTTCAATTCTATTTTATTAGAAATGAAACTCAAGTATTAGGTTTGCATTCTTTATGGTCATGCTAAACTGTGACGCAACTTTTCAGGATTTGGTATATTTGGAGTCAGAGATCATTTTGTTCTTCTAACTCACGTCGATTCGAACCTTCCAGATATCAAGTGAACACTGCATGGTCTTGTCAAACTACCACCTCAATTTATTGGCTTTGAACTTCATTTGCCAAATGTAGGTTGTTTAATTTCTGTATTGTAAGAACCATTATAAAGATGGGAATATTTAAATATTGGCATTTAGGATACTGATACCACCACCATTACAATAAAATGGGAACACCACTAGGGACTGTTTTAATTGTCATGAAAGCTATAGTTTTAAAATGTGCATATTTGTAATAATTCCAGCTCTACATTACAACACTAGAAACTTAAATAGCTTGCTACAGGACTAGTTTTAATATTTTTTAGGGATGTAGAAATTGCTGCAAGCTTAATCTTAGTTTTGTTCTTTTCCCGATATGAACAGTATTGCAGTTTCCACACCTTTGTGCAACCCACACTTGGTATTTTCTTTTTATTTTGCTACAAATTAAAAAGTTAGAGGAAGCAAAAAGGAATCCTGTTATTAAAATACTATCAAAATCTCACACACTATATGGTTCAGATATCCTGTCAGTACAGGGTCAGGTTTCAAATTCATAGCTTCTTTCGAAAGGTACGCAAGGACTTCTTACATTTAAGATTTTACTTTGAGCAGAATTAATTTTCACTCATGCGATTGGATGCCATGTAGCCATTGTTTTTGTGTCAGCATTCAATCTACTTCCTCGTTACAGTCAGTGAAAATTTTTCTTTATTTGAGCAATGCTTAAGTTGTTTGGAGATGAATTATTCAACTGAATCAACTTGGAGTGTATGCTTGTAGCAAATCAGTAAACTGAATGAAAATTTCTGAATAATACCGTAATATAGGCATGATGGCCAAAATCACAAGAACAACTTGGACTGGGGCTATTTCAGTGCTGCTGCTGGGCAGAAACGGATTTGGAATAATTTGAAGATTGAACTAGAGGCAAGAACACTGCTATGTGGTTCTCTATCATTCCTTTTTTTAAAAAATTCATTCATGGGATGACAGCATCGCTGGCTAGGCCATCATTTATTGCCAAACCCTAATTGCCCAGAGGGCAGTTAAGAATCAACCACATTGCTGTGGGTCTGGAGTCACATGTAGGCTAGACCAGGTAAGGATGGCAGTTTCCTTCCTTAAAGGGCATTGATGAACCAGGTGGGTTTGTCTGACAATCAGCAATGGACATCATTTAGACTCTTAATTCCAGACATTTATTGACTTCAAATTCCACCATCTGTCGTGGTAACTTTTGAACCCGAGTCCCCAAAACATTACCTGGGTCTTTGGATTAACAGTCCACTGACAATACCACTTGGCAATTACCTCCCCAATTTACACAGCAATTTCTTGACTTGAACCCCTTTCCCAACATCCAGGGACAGAGCCATAAATTTTCTAATGTATGTCCAAAGGTAAAAGAGACGTAAAGCTGGTTTTTCACTATCTTCCTGACAAAACGTAGAAACCTCTCTGCCAACAGGAGCACCCTGAATGTTAAAATTTAGTTCTGGGAAATCCTTGCACATATAATCAATTTGGCAAGACAGAGTGACAAAGCATTTTTTTTTTCCTAACACTAACATCAACAATTATTTTCGGAAATTTACTGATGATTAGCACTTTCCAAATGTAACCAAGGTGGCCAACCAGTAAATGAAATCCTTCACAAGTTAAAAAAACTTCCAGTAATGAAAAAAAAAATCTAACATTTCTTAATTATTTATCAGGCCTTACAGAATACTGAGACCTGAATACAGTGGATGTGGAAAATATGTTCATTTAGAACTGAGATGAGGAGGAATTTCTTCAGCCAGAAGCTGGTGAATCTGTGGAATGCATTGCAGCAGAAAGCTGTGGAGGACAAGTCATTAAGTGTATTTAAGACTGAGATGAACACGTTCTTAACTGGTAAGGGGACCGAGGGCCATGGAGAGAAGGCAGGAGAATGGGGTTGAGAAACATACCAGACAAGGTTGAATAGTGGAGCAGACTTGATGGCCTAATTCTGTTCCTATATATTGAGCATAAGACCATAAGATAATGCCTAAAATTAATCTGAAGCATGGGTGTGGGAGTGAGGGGGATTTCCAACATACCTGGCAAGATTAAAGGCGATTTATTGAGAAAAGCCAACAGAAACCTGAGGGCTTGGCTCTTTATTTGACTGAAACTGTTACAACTTCTCAAAAGATTTGAACTGGGCACTGACTTACAGTACAACAGCCAGAAAAGGCAAAAAAGTGAAACTAATTACACAGACATCAGTCAGACCACAGTTATTACAAATCCGAAGTTGTGAAAGTCACAAATTTATAAAACTAGCCTTACATGAAACAAGTTTGGACATACTTGGATGTTATTGTTTACTAATTGTTGAGGCTCAATGATAAAAAAAATGATTTAACAGATGTCCACAAAGACCCATTTTAAAAGCACACAATAAATCATCCACAGGAAGGTAAAGTGTCCCAGAGTTGTAGGTGATTTGCTTCCATTTTTTTCAGCTCAAGAAACAGACTAGCACCATTTCCTTAAAATCATTCTGCAGCGTTTTTCAACGCTTGTTAATTCAACTACAGCCAAATCAAAAGAAATAAAATCAGTAGAATGTATCAAGAGCAACATATTGAAAAATGTAACAGTAATGATGAAAAATAGGATGCCGTTTGAGTGAGATTAATGAAACACTATACTGGAAAGGCACTGGTCAGTCTGTAGTTTGAGGCACTGTGGCACTTAACTTACTACAAAATTTAACGTCTTTGCAAACAACCAGAATACACATGCATAGATGAATCAAAGTACATCAAGTTTTTAAGGCAGGTTAATTAAATGAAACTGCACTATCCCAAATGGTTAATATCTAACTATGTAGCACACTAGGCAATGCTTGTAAACTAAAATCAAAAACTATACATTTCAGAAGCTGGTCAGTTTATATCAATGCATCCGTGAAATTGTCAATACACCACGCGTGATAATTTTCCTTTACTGACTGTAAGATATTGCAAAACTCCCGGAGAAACGGTTTTTGAGAGAACAGTTCGTCTGCAGATCACAATCCTTATTTAAATTCATATTCATTACTCAGCACTCAATTAATCGGAAGTTAAATATTTAAATCAGATCCAATGATGCAGAAATATAAATTTCCCAAGAGAAAGGTTTGGGCTTCCATTGAAAAAAAATACATGACTAAGTTTTAAAGGTACCCTAGGGATTAAAACGATAATTCAAAGCTTCCAGAGTTTCAAAGGCTAAATGATGTTCAAACTCAATGAACTGAGGGAGAAGCTGCAGTGTATATTTTCTTTTTAAAAAGCATCTAATTATTATGTAAAATTGAGGAAATTATTATATGCTGATAAAAAAATTAAATTAAATTGAGGGCACTCCCACTATGGACTAAGTAACCCTGCGCATCACTTCAATCAAGACAAATCAAAATTAATTAACTCCTTTCCCTTACAGAGTACCCATTATGTGGGTTGTTCACAATCCTAATTCCAAGTATTAAGCAAAAGAACATAATTATCAAAACTATACTGCCATTAAAGTGGATGCAAAAAATGAATTTTAAAAAATCCCAAGCTTTAAAACACTCAATCAAGAAGTTCACACGCAAACTACAAATCTTTGATAGTGTATCTTAGAAATGCTACTTCTGTAATTATGAGGTTTTGAAATATTTTTCCCACCCCCCAGTATTTTGGGACAAAGCTTTTCTCAAACATATTCAATTGGTTACAATTTATAAAAAGTAGTAAATAATGTTGGGACAATTTAATGCTTGCATTAATTAGTCAAATACAAATGTCTTATATTTAGGGGCACAGCGCAGTTTCAAAGTTTTTAAAATCCAAAATTCAAATAGTTTGGGAACTATTAGATACGTAATTGAGTTCTTCTAACACAAATGATACATATCTAAAAGGAGAAACTGCTTTATTTGCACTGGTCACCCCGAAGAAATGGATAAATAATGGTTGTAGCAAGTTTAGGCTAAAATAAAGCAATGAAATTTATATTAAGACCTTACTGCAAGCGGATAAGGCACCATTCTTAGGTTACAGTTCCTTTCTGTCAGTCTTTCCTCAACCTTCCTAGACACATTCTCAGACATTCACACATGCCACACCTTTAGAAGCAAATTTGTTCCTAATTGTTCAATTTTTATCTGCAAATTGAACAAACCTAAAAACTTTGAAATACAATATTCCTCTCGGTCAGTTTGCCCAGGAGATAATTGAAATCAAAAACGTGACATACTTTAAAAATCGCAAAACATTTGTGTAAAATGGCTAAGGCTCACAACTCCAGAGGGTGGGGATTAACCTTTTTTTAAAAAAAAAGTAAAACAAGACTTTTAAGAGGAATCTTGCAATCAGATTTTTACACTAGGTGAAAAATTTTGAAAACTATTCTAAATAAGTTGGGATATATCACGCAGAAGTCAAATGCAATAAGGTAATACTGCCCCATCTTGTTAGGATTTAGATTAATTCATCAAATTGAAATTGGTCAGTGGTCTACATTGCTATCCCGAGCAAAACGAGATAATAATAGCATTGGGTTTCTGTCTTTTAAAAAACGAAACAATTTGAACCTTTAAGAAAAGCACATTAATGAAGCAGACTTGTAGAAAATAGTCTTGACTGGAGAGAGAAACCCACCCAAAATCATAAATGGCAGTTTAACACTTGGACCACATTGATTTCACAAAACATATTAACAAATAAAATTAAGACACACATCTCAGCCAATGTTTGAATCCATTAATAATATTAAATGCTAACTGCACGTGTTCTGCCTGACAGTTTATCATTAACTTCGTAATTTGACATGAACACTTATGAAACACATTGGAATTTTTATATTCAGTTAAAATTCAGGAAATGGGAATACAAGAAACCAAGCTTCAGTGTCACATAGTTAACTTTAGAAACGAACAAAGCAGACATGCAGACCAAATACTGACATTTTTCAATTCTCAAACCCAATGTTTTGGTACATTTTCAGTTAGGCTGCAAACTTCAAAAAAAAAACTGGTGCCAAAGATGGCTCATATTTTGTGGTTGGATAACTAAAATTAACGTGGATCCAATGAATTTTAGATTCCAAAAATTGTTAAAATGAACAAAACAAAACAAAAAAAAAAATCTGGCCACGATGCAGTTTGCATTTTTACAATGTGGGAAGATGAATAGTCAAACATAATGTCAGCTTTAGCACCCTGGCATCTCTGAGGAGGGGGGTTGAGGAAGAAATGGGCTTATTCCAGTGATCGGCTCTACACCGTTGTTTCTCGCGCTTTAAGATTTGGTGCTGAATATTGTCGCCGCATTCTCGGGGGGGTAGTGAAGTGATTGTAGTATGATCTCTCAGTTCTACTGTACTCATTTCCATAGAAACAGTTTTCATAGGTCCCACCATTGAAGTAGTGCGACCGCTGATGGTTGCGTCTCTGGTGGCGCGTTGGGGACTCTGGTGTTTGATGGCCATCGGACGATTGCAACGATTCAGTGGAGTTGGAACTCTGCCGATGCAAGCCACGCTGTTGACCATTACTGAAGGAGTTGCTCCGGTAGCGGCGATGCTGATCGTTCTTGTGGTGCTGTCTGTTGCCTGGGTTATACCCTCTGCCTGACCCATAAGGGCGCCATGAACGAGGTTGACCGTGGTCATTCTTTTCGCCGACTTCTCCCTCAGTCCTGCCCGCTTCCTTCGAATTCCTCTCGACGACAAATTCAACCGCCTCGTCATCCGTTATGATGATGTGTGTCCCCGGACTCCAGGAGTTTCGGTGACTGGGGTAGCTCTTGAAAGGGAACCGCAGCTTGCGATCCTCGGGTGGGATGAACCTGTGCGGGCCATTCTGCCTGCGCAGCTGTTTTGTGATCTCCTGCTGCTGCAGATTTTTCAGCCGGATTTGCTCTAGCCTCATCCACCGCAAACGGCCACGCCGGAATTCCGGATCTTCCAACATCAGTTTTGAGACACGCTCATCCTTGCTGATCTCGTCCTCTTTGACTGGAACGTCTTTGTTTTTGCTGTCCCTGTTACTCCTGTCGTTGCTAGCAGGAGACTTGCCTTGCTGCTCCTGCGAATCAATCAATGGCAAAACCTTCTCCATCTGCAACATTTTACTGCGAAGAATTTTTATCTCCTCTTCCTTCATGTTGTTCTGCTTCTTCACCTCTTGCAAGATATTTTCCAGTTTGTCCACATGGCACTTAAGGTCGTCCACGTCACTCGGTGTTTTCACAGTGGGGACCACATCATCAATCCTCTCTTCTCCGACACCAACCGTGTCCCACACATCTCTTGCAACAGCTCGCCAAGAATCTCTCTCATTGGGATCCTTCTTCCCATACATGGCACAGAGTTCCTTCATTTTAACAACTGCCAGTGCCTCAATCTCCTGCCTAGTATGTCTGAAATCATTCAGAGCCACCTCATAACAGATCTCCTTTACAGCCTGGATCTTAAGGTCTGAAAAGGTCACCCATTTCGGGTCTTTGGTAATTTTACGCCGTTTGGGAATCTGGTAAACTTTGATCTGTTCGTGTTTTTTCCCACTGCTGGGCAGGCCACACTTTTTTACAATGGTTTGCAGCTTGCTGGGAGGTAGCTTCTCCCTCAAGGATGTTATCAATCGCCAACTTTCTTCACATGATCTCTTGTCTGAATCATCCCCACTATCAGAGTCTGCATCCTTTAAAAAAAACCAAAAAAAAATGCCCCAAAACAACCAAAATTAAAATTAAACCCAAAATTCAAATTGAACAAAAATAAAAAAAATCCAGAAGTCACAAACAAAACATGGGGAAGTGTGAGAACTATGATGAGTTAGATGAACATGCTTTATAAGCTTTTGGCACATAATCAAACACACAATTATGGTCCAGAATTCTAAAAAGATTCAAACACTTGGTGCAAATATTTTCAAACTCAGCGCAAGGTTATCCACTGTGATACAATCTACCCAGTTAAAGCAGCCTCAGCTTAAACAGTGCACACTTGCACATTTATCCTGTGACATGCCCCTTAGGGTAAGTGTACAGGTGGATCTTACTGTGCATGACACCATTCAAAAATATCTGCAGAAACAAATCAGCTAAATTTACATATTCTGCACCACAATTCTGCAGATGATCATTTTGACAAACAAAGAGGAAATAAAATTTAGAATTTTAATTTTTTAAAAAAATGTTAAACTGCCTTTATTCATTTATTGGACAAATCCAAACTTGTTTTTATCTCCCTTCCTGAATTTCAAAGCTGCACTCAACGCATGCTACAAACATGCAAAAAAGTGATTGCCCCTTTACAATCTCCCCACTTAAAATGGCAGTATAAAAGTGTGTAATGCATCCAGTTTGGTATAGTGGTTGAATGGATGTTGTTAAGATAGGTTAGTAATGCAGGTGCACATATAAATGCAGTTAAGTCTAGAGCAGCCAATACTCATCTCAACACTACACAAAGCTGAGGTACGTTTTAAAGTAGCTTCTCATCCTTGCTGAAATGGGAGTAAGGTGAAATTGACCAACACTGGTTATTTAACCAACTGACACTTGACCAAGAGCTTGATATTTTTGGTCAAGAGAGATTTCTTTCACTGGTCAAATTTGACCAAAGATGCCAGATTTGCCAGACTTCTTAGTGATGTTTCAGTGTTGTAGTAATCAAGGAACACTGATTTACAAGAAGAATTGTGTGCGGGGGGGGGGGGGGGGGGGGGTGGAAATGGGATGGGATCAGATTAGAGCAAGAATGAGACACTACCAACTCTCAAATGTTGGTGAAAAAGAAAACAAAATCTACATAAATATTTACCATTGTCTAATTTGGCACATTAAGCATAATTGACAACAATTAAATGTCAGAAATTCAAAATAATTCAGAAGATTATATTGAAACAAGCAAGGCAACAGTACATTGTCACCTCAAAATAGCCAGAGTTTAGTATCTTAAGGTGAAATGGAAAGGGTCAGGCTAGCACGGGCAACATAGCGGTCACAGGATAAAATATAAACTTGAAGATCCATTGCTGTCCTTTAAACAAATCATAGCATTCAAATTCCTAATCTTTGCTGCCCGTCAAATTCATTTGAAAAAAATCAACCCAGCAGTAACGTATCAAAACTTTAGAACCATTGTAGGGTTTCTCTTTAAACCAAGAGAGAGAAAACCATGTCACTGTAGGTATACATCGAACTTTTAAATACAAACAGTAAAAATCAATTGCAAAAGACCCAAATGGGTTGATGAATTAAATTTAGATATTTAATTGGACAACAGTTGGACTTCTTTGCTTTTAGGAGTTTGAATTCAGAACTCATGTTCAGGCTTAAACACTGGCTACTACACCATGTGAACAGGAATGGGCAGAGAATAGGGATCATAAAATCCAGAAACAGTAGGAGGTAACTCAACCCCTCGAGCCTGCTCCACCATTCGACACGGTCATGGTGATCTCGCATCTCACTACTGTAATTTACCAATACACCATTGATGTGAATGTTAAAGGAATCTCACTGATTTGACAGATTAACCATTTACAAAAAAGGATGTTGAGCTCCATTCACTTTTCTATTAATCATTTAATTAGTTAAAGGAAAATGAAACCACTTAAGAATATTAACCGTGCAATATTAAATCACATTCCACTCTTCACAGTTGCTGCCAGACCTGCTGAATTTGACCAGAACTTTATAATAAACAAAGTTGAATGCTGCTCAACATCCTTTGTGTAAGTGTTTGATGAACTGTAATTGATAACCTTTCACAAATGCAAGCTATACTTAATGGTTCCTCCTCCTTCCTAACAGTTTCACAAGGATAATTAGGGAAGGCAGAATTAACAACACTTGCAACAAAATGTTGTCAGAGACTTTTTAAGAAACCTTTCCAATACAGTTTACAGAAGGGAAAAAATAAATCTCCTACAATCTGAATTGGTGGATCCCTCAAACAATACTCCTGAACCCCAAGGCACTTGCCAGTAGCTGTCTCAGTCCATGTGGCTACTCATCACATGTTACCAAGGAGCAATGATCAGAAATGCCTTGCCCAATCCTGTACATACCTAGCTGTCATGGATTGACAATTGTTGCTGTCCATTTGCTCTGCAGTCTGGAAGGTCTGGGATTTTTGTCAAATTTCCCACATCTCCTACCCCAATTACCAATTCCCAAACAACATTAGGCCTCTCTAAGAGAGACTATCAAAGGGAAATAAATTATGGGAAATCTTGTGCTGCAGGCCAATGCCTACTGGGAATTTTTTTTATTCATTAACAGGATGAGGGTGTCGCTGGCTAGGCCAGCATTTATTGCCCATCTCCAATTGTCCTGAGGGTAGTTATGCGTCAACTACATTGCTGTGGGTCTGGAGTCACATGTAAGCCAGACCAGATAAGGACATTGGTGAACCAGATGGGCTTTTCCGACAATCGATTCATGGTCATCATTAGACTCTTAATTCCAGAGATTTTTATTGAATTCAAATTCCACCATCTGCCATGGCAGGATTCGAACCCAGGTCCCCAGAACATTACCTGGGTCTCTGGATTATCAGCCCGGCGATAATACCACTTGGCCACCATCTCCCAGTTCCCAAAGGACTCTTGCAACATAAACAGGAGAATGAGCTCCTCCGTTGAATTAGATTTTAAGTCAAGTCCTAGACACCAGCCAGTTACTATCTCATTTCTTATTTCAAGAACAGGTCCAAAATAAGTCTACAGGGACAGTGTTGCACGTTATTTTTTATTTAAGAATACTACTGGTATGCAGCGTCAACTCAATAGAGACCAACTGTAAAAAGGAATTAACATAAACATTTGTCTCTTAACTATTACAGATGATGACCTATCCTGTTAGCTTTTCCTTGAGGTTTTATCTGACTGATCACCATGATTATTACTACTTTGTTCAGCTTTTTATTATTTTCTCCACCGATCTTCCTCCAAAGTACTGCCCTAAAACTCAATTAATTCATATAAAAGAGTCATTTCCATTTTACAAGATGTTTGGGTGGTTTTACTTTGCAACATCTGTATTTCTCCTGCTCAAGAAAACAAAACTAATTATGCCAAAAGCCTCTATTAAGTCCATAGCCCTTAACTCCCTGAAAATATCTTGCTGTGGGGATGTTGTTCAAATATGGCAGAATGGTTATTTCTGTAGAAGATACAAGGAAGATCAAGACCCATGCAAGAGAAGTGGATTGCCCCATGCAGTTTTAAATGATCAATTTCAACACTTATCACAAAGAGCTCAATGGAAAGTCAGAGGTAGAAGTTTGTGCAAAATTAGTAGTGTCTGGAAATCAACAAAGCAAGCACAAATAATCCACTCGATTCAGGCTAGGATAATGCAATATCAACATCTGACACACAAGAAACGTTAGCATTGAGTCAAAAGTCCTTACCAAGCGCTGTTGCTCCAAAAGCAGGTCAGCTTCTTCCTTCTCTTTCTTGTAGAGAATCTCCATTTCTTGAAGCCTGTTGAGAATAGAATATTTTACATCCATTTCCTATGGTGGATGCACAGTCCATGTAATTCAGGACAGATTAAAGAATGGACAAATTGGAAAGAGATTATGCAACTTTAATTTTAATTTAATAATTCCTGATTTTCAGTAAAGCAACGTCATAAGCACACCTTTCTTTGCTGTGCATACGCTCATTGTTGTGTACAAAGTGATTGCCACAGACACAAAAACCATCATTACTGATATACACTAGACAATACCTCAGTTCAGGTTGAATGACAGGACAATGCAAATACAAACTATTTCAGATAGATTGAGTGTATTTTCAAACTTCAAATTAGCAGTTGATACAAGACTTTACACAATAGGTCTCATTCAGGGTGGGGGAAAAAGGCTTTTATTGATTACGCCCTTTAAACAGCACTGCCAGAAACATTTCAAATGCGTAACTTATTCAAATACAGCAACAACTTCACAAATGGAAACCTCAAGATTCTTCCTTACACATTCTTCTTTAATGGTAGGCACTGATAATGAAGATGACAGATTTGAAATGGCAAAATCAGAAACTGCTGGAAATGCTCAGCAGGCCCAGCAGCATCAGTGGAAAGAAAGCAGCATTCGCATTTTGGGTCCAGTGACCCTTCTTCAGCACGGAACCCAACAGGTTAATACTGCTAGACCTGCTGAACATTTCCAGCAATTTCTGATTTTGTTTAAGATTTCTAGCATCTGCAGTTCTTTAGTTTTTTTTTGTTTAGATCTGAAATGGTAGTTGATGTGACTTTTCATTGCGTGCAAAGATCGTCACTATTTTGCGCACGTTGTTCAAATTGCAAATCGCTTTCTATGTCATATAAATGAATGAAATACAGGATACAGTGGCTGAACGAGATTGATTGATCTGGAGTGAGCCAGAATGGACTTGACCAACTTAACAGCCTCCTGTGCTGTAATGATTCTATCCTCTGGATCTATTACCTCTGTTACATACTTTTAAATTCAGCTTAGAGTACAAGTGCTGCAGTTCCCTTCCTATCAGTAAGATTACGGGGCAACATGATGAGCCTGTCCCAACTTCGCTTCCTGTTCAAAAGCTGCCACCCGGTTCATTTTGTTACACTCTTGACCCCCCCCGCCAACCGTGACCTTAAACACAGAATTGGGATTGATCATGTAAACTGAAAGTGGGAGGACATCAGAAGCACTGGCTTTTGAATCAAAATTTGTATATTTATTCCTCTACGCTTGAAACCCTCAAGTAATATCCACTTAAAACTGGATAGTTTGGAGGGTTCTGCTGAAATAAGTAAATAAATTGTTAAATAATTTGAGTATCTATTTAACTTTTCCCTAACTCCTGAGTAGCTACTCAATTGATCTCATAGCCAACTCACTCATAGCCCCAACAACACTCCTCCTGACCACTCACACCCACTAGACTGACTCAACACCCGCAGGGACCAGGCACGCACTTCACCTTTCAACACCCCCGGCTGGGACCTCCTCCCAGATCTGAATTCTCCCACTCACCCTGATCTACCCTCGGGTCACTTGCATCACTTAGTACTTGGCACCCTCCTTACAAACCTGCCCACAGTACCCCTTACCCAGCAGGCATCCTACTTCCTTGGCACCCCACCCATCTAGAATCCCACACGTGGCACCTTGCTCCCCAGCACCCTATGATCACACTCACCTTATTTACTTACTATTCCACAGCAGCTGTCTAGATCTTTAAATGTCAGAATACTGCCACAGAATGCTGTGTAGAGGGAGTAGGGTTTACTTTCCCCTGACAGTTCTGTACTATGAAAGATCTGTCGGAATGGAAATATGGTTATGCATTTCTGAAGAAGCAAGGATCAGAACTGCCTCACACAAATGCAGAGCTCCCTCCTTTTGTAAAAAGGAAGGGGTAGAAAGGTCATCTGCAGAAGACTGCCACTCCTCAGAAAATCTGGTTCATAATCTTTTCTACTTGCAAGTTATTCTGTGACAGCACATCAAAACTGAGAGGAAATTTGCCCATGTTACTCCACACAGAATCTCTCACCTCTGTGAGGCAACTGGAATTGATCACACACCAGAATCCCAAGTACTTGTTAACACATCCAAAATCAAAACAGGAAGTGCTGGAGAAATTCAGCTGCTCTGGCAGGATCTGTTGTGCGATAAACAGAGTTAACATTTCAGATTCAATTACTCTTCTTCCAAAGAAGACTCTTATTAGACTTGAAAATGTCAACTTTTTCTCTCTCCATAGATGCTACCAAACCATCTGAATTTCTCCAGCACATTTTTTTATTTTAATGTTCTAGCATATGCAATATTTAACCTTTACTTTAGTGTTAATATATCCAATTGCCTTACATATGCTAATCCAGCAATTGAAGGCCAATCATTTTTGATCAGTTGAGATCCATATGAATAAGATATACGTCAGAAGTGCAGAATTTGAATTCATTCTTACATTAAGCAATGTTTAAAAGTGAGAGAAACCGAATTCTGTGCAGGTACGAATGCAAAATAACTGCGTTGTGGTATTCCAATGCAAACACAACATGGCCCCTGCAGGTAACACATTATTATTTAATGCTCATGTCAGCAAATTCATAAACCTCAGGTACAGCGTTGTGGGCAACAGAAATGTCTCACTAGTGTCGCAGGAGTTGGAATAATCAAGTACTTTTATTATGCACATCTTACCCAAGTACCAAGATCAACTTACGTGGTGCATTTTGAATTTGAACATCACCTATTTTGTCAAAAGTCACACGATACCAGGTTATAGTCCAACAGGTTTCGATGAAGGAGCAGCGTTCTGAAAGTTTGTGATTTCAAATAAACCTGTTGGACAATAACCTGGTGTCACATGACTTCGGACTTTGTCCACCCCAGTCTAACACCGGCAGCTCCACATCATCTATCTTGGGCACATTGAAACACTGACCCAAAACATGTATATTCAAAAATTTTAAAATTCGCCAGGCTACCATTACCTTTTTTCCATTTCTTGTTTCATATCTATGCCTTGCTTTTCCAGAAGTTCCCGTTGAGCAAAGGCCCAATCAACAGGTTCGACTGGAGTCTCAGCAGATGGGGTCTTCTCACGTTCAGCACGTGCCTGCTCAGGGTGATTGAACCGAAAGACGTGATTCTTGCCCATTATAATACGATTCCCTGAAAGAAATTTTGAGCCAAGAGTTTCAAATTTCAGGACACTGCAACTAACATCCTCAGACAGCATCTCCTGAGCCCACGACCACTTCCATCTAGGAGGATAAGGGCAGCAGATACATGGGGTCACTTCCAAGCCACTCATCATTCTGATTTGGAAACATATCACCGTTCCTTCAGTGTCGCTGGGTCAAAACCGTGGAATTCCCTCCCGAATGTCACTGTGGGTCAACCTACAGCATATGGACTTCAGTGGTTCAAGAGGTAGCTCATCACCACCTTCTCAATCGCAACTAGTGATGGGTAATAAATGGTGGCCGAGCCAGCAACAACCACAGCCCAAGAATGAATATTTTTTAAAAATATGTAGACAGGTAAAAACTAAAACAAAAACACAGATGTCACAAAGAACAACTTTCATGTGTACATTTTTATAAAAAGAAAACACATTTTTAAAGGCAAAGTCACTTTGCCGAAGCGTTACAAAATAAAATCTGGCACCGAGCCTCATAAGGAGATATTAGATCAGATGATCAAATGTTTGGTCAAACTGGAAGTTTCTAAAGTGTAGGGCCCTCCTTCCACGCAGTCATCAATTTACAATTCTACACTCGGTTATGTTCCGAGGTATCGATGCTAAGATTTTTTTGGATTTAGTTACTGCTCACTACGCCTGGATTCTAACACGAGACAAAAAAAAAGAAACATTGACAGCTGGAGTTCCCACTTTTGGCTGACTGGTGAATGCATGCAGGCACTTGTATCAGCTTGGACACTGTTGGTCAGCCTTCGAAAACATAGGACCGTAGAATCCCTACAGTGCAGAAAAGGTCATTCGGCCCATCGAGTCCACGCCTATTCTCTGAAGGGAATCTGACCCTGACCCATCCTCCACCCTATCCCTGTAACTCCGCATTTCCCATGGCTAATCCATCTAGCCTGCACATCCCTGGACACTATGGGACAATTTAGCATGGCCAATCCACCTACCCTGCACATCTTTGGACTGTGGGATTAAACCAAAGGAAACCCGTGTGGGACACGGGGAAAAGGTGCACACCCCACAGATAGTCGCCCCAAGGTGGGACTGAACCCGGGTCCCTGGTGAAGTAGCAGGGCTAACCACTGAGCCACCATGCTGCCCACAAAAGTATCAACTCACAATAGAAGATAATAAAGCAGGATCAAAGACCACACTAATCTAAAACATGCAACTAGAAGAAGCATAAACTTAATAGATTGAATTATCAATCAGTATCTTTGCCTACCTGAACGCAGTTTCACTGGATTGGCAACTCGTTTGCCATTCACATAAGTTTCAGATCCTTCACAGGGAACCAGAGTAACAATAACTGTGAAGGCAAGAGACAGTAAAGATATTTAGCTACTGCTCACTTATAAGAAGTGAGAAAAACCATGCTCCTGGGTGCGTGAGGATATTTCATAGAGCTGATGGCTGCCAGGGGAAGCAGTGAGCTGACTTGTGCTTTACACTATCTGTGCTGTGTTTTACAATTAACTGCACGTTCTAAATCTGCCCGGGAAAACCCAGTGTATAAGACCAAGCTCACTGCTTCATTGTAACTTTGTTCCTAGTATTGCCAGCAGACACTAAAGTTTTATTTTGTTCTTACATGGAGTGTGGGTAACACTGCTGAGGCCAGTGTTTGTTTCCCCATTTCCCTGCCCTTGAACTGTGTGGCTTGCTACGTCATTTCAGAGGGCACTTAAGAGCCAACCACACTGCTGTAGGTCTGGAGTCACATGTAGGCCTGGAGTCACATGTAGGCCAGACCAGGCAAGGACAGAAGATTTCTTCCCCCAAGAGGACATTAGTGAACCAGTTATGTCTTTACAACAATTGAGAATGGTTACATGGTCACCATTACACCAGCTGCTCCTGCCTTGAGAAATGCACCGCTCACAAAGCATTATACAAAGGCTGCATTTGCTGACACAGTGG
Organism: Rhincodon typus; assembly: GCF_021869965.1. Taxonomy (NCBI): domain Eukaryota; kingdom Metazoa; phylum Chordata; class Chondrichthyes; order Orectolobiformes; family Rhincodontidae; genus Rhincodon; species Rhincodon typus. Next base: position 4,875,214 of record NC_063362.1, read on the forward strand.
AACATATGTCCTATCCCCCACAAATACACACGAGCATTAAAGAATACAACCATGCACAGGTAGGGTGTTGGGGTGGACGGAGGAAGAGGAGGACCCCACTCTCCCACATCCTTTGTTCTCTCTCCCAGCCCCATCCAAAACTATTTAATTATTCAAACTAAATAGTGACCAATCATCAAGGCCATCACATTCGCTTAACAGTGTTGCAATATCGGCCTGAAAATATCCCAAAAACAATGCTAAAATGGTGGACTTCATAATATGGTAATGTCTTAAAATGTCTTAATTATAAAACATTGAAGATAAAATTGTGAATTCTGGAAACAACCAGCTCTCACAGACTAGTCTCTGCGGTCTGTTGTCATTGAGGAAGGTGGACTGGCAGGGACTCAAACAGGAATCTACTGAAATTCTGAGACACTTTCCACACCTTGCCATGTGGTCTCATAGCGAAAGGATAGCTGCTTTTGAGAGACATGGAGGCGGGGTGGCGGTGGTGCAACAGTGAGAGAGCATGCACAGGCAGGCAAACTGGTTGCCATGGAAGCAGGATGCTTCAACTATTTGTTTTCTGAACAAAACCAAAGGAGACAGAATCAAGGTGAATTTGAAGGATTTAAGGAACAAGGAACCACCAAGATAAATTGAATCATTGAAATGAATCAAAGCTGATGCAAACTGGATCAGGAAGACTCAAGTGCAGCGGAAAATGTTTGAAGGCGACTGGACATTGTAACCTAACGTGGCTGATAGGGAGCAAAGAGTAACAAGCAACCTGTTCATGTAATACACACCTGCAAGATGGGCATTGCACAGCAAAAGGGGAGATGAGGCACATCTCAACTACATTAATGTACATTGCATTAACTAATTGTGTCAATATATTAGGAACACAAACAGAAGTTGCTGGAAAAGCTCAGCAGGTCTGGCAGCATCTCTGAAGGAAAAAAAATCAAAGTTAAAGTTAATGTTTTGAGTCCAGACCACTTCAGAGATGCTGCCACACCTGCTGAGCTTTTCCAGCAACTTCTGTTTACGTTCCTGATTTACTGCATCCGCAGTTCTTTCGGTTTTTATGTCAATCTGTTAGTTGTCTACTCTGTAATGTTTGATTTATGTTGACTTTAGCTAGTTTGTTACAGTATAGGTCTTAAAAGTATATCATCTTGTCCTTTGAACATTGCCATCAGTCACTGGGAAAATTAATTGTTTTTTTTTTACAGGTTTCTGTAGGGATCACAAAACAGATTCTAAACCAATGAAGAAATCTGATCCAGAAACATAATCACATGTCCCACCCTGGTATCATGCCCTGCGCCATGTAAGCTTAGTGTTGCACAGTGAAATCAATTTCTTGCAAAACTACACCTTTTACATTTGAATAAGTACAGCATCATAATACAGTAATGTTAAAACCCAAGCTCTCAATTCTCAAAACATTATTCGAGTCTCTGATTGAAAGATTTATTAACATTTATTTATTTCAACGTTCTAAATGACAACCAAAAAGAACTGCAGATGCTGTAAAACAAACTCCTGGAAAAGCCGAGTGGGTCTGGCAGCATCTGTGGAGAGAAATCAGAGTTAATGTTTCGGGTCGAGTGACGAGGTTCTGAGGAAGAGGCATTCAACCCAAAACGTTAACTCTGATTTCGCTCCACAGATGCTGCCAGACCCACTCAGCTTTTCCAGGAATTTGTTTTTGTTTGTGGTTTATTACAAATTCCCTGTTTTAAAGAAACAGGAGTGTTACGTTATAGCCCAATGCTGACCTGTGTCTCCCTAATCGGCCTCAACTTGCAGAGCATCTGGTATCAACACAGGAGGATTTCACAAGTTTCAAAATCTCCCCTCCCCCTACCGCATCCCAAAACCAGTCCAGCTCGTCCCTGCCTCCCTAACCTGTTCTTCCTCCCACCTATCCCCTCCTCCCACCAACCTCATCCCGCCCCCTTGACCTGTCCGTCCTCCCTGGAATGACCTATCCCCTTCCTAACTCCCTACCTACACTCACCTTTCCTGGCTCCATCCCCGCCTCTTCGACCTGTTTGTTTCCTCTCCACCTATCCTCTCCTCTATCCCTCTTCTATCCGCCTCCCACTCTCTCCCTATTTATTTCGGAACCCCCTTCCCCTCCCCCTTTTCTGATGAAGGGTCTCGGCCCGAAACGTCAGCCTGTCTGCTCGTATGATGCTGCTTGGCCTGCTCTGTTCATCCAGCCCTGCACCTTGTAGCCTCTGAACCCTATTCTGATTCAGAGAATTTGTAATGCCGATCCCAAAATGGCAATGAAATAAAATCTCTTCATGAAATTTCTGTGGAAAATAAAACCAGCCTGTTAACTTTTACCTTCACCATTTTGATTCATGTCACTCTTGAAACTACAGTGCTCTTCTCTAATGTGGGCACCACTGAGAACAATGTCCTGACGTCTCTGGGCATCTGCTTGGCCAACCCTAAAAAAAAAATACACATTTACTGCAGTTAAACATACTCTCAAATCAAGTGAGGTTTCCACTTACAATTGTGTTAATTATTTAATTACAGACTTGATTAAAGTAAGGTTGAAGCATGAATCACCAGAAGAGATGCCAAAAAAAAAAAAAGGTTGAAAATGATTTTATTCTCCTCTGGCTCAAGCCAATTGTTTAGCTGAATTGGGGTCAAGATTTTGATCTTTTGAAAACTTAGGAGACATTTATGGAACAGCTATTGAGTTGGCAATTCACTCTAAGAGCGTATTGAAAGTCTGAGAAATCAAAAGCTTGGTAGTATAGTTTAGCGTATGTTTCTCAAATGCAAATTTAGGGCCCCCTGGGTATTGTAGTCAAAGGGAGTTTACTATCCAATTTAACTTTCTCAGGGAAACCAGTGAGCGAGTATTGCACTGCACTCACCAGTTTCTATGCTGTACATTGTATGTACTTATTTTGGTGTTAACATTTTTGTTGGGATACAAACACATTTAAGGTGCAATAAAAACTAACATATCTTCAATTAAACAGTTTTAGACCTCCTTACTCAATACAATGCTTAAAACAGATCAGAATCAGCTCAATTTCCAAAATATTAAGGGGAGATGGCTGGAAGAGAAAGCATGGGAGAGAGGATGCCACAGAGAGATTGGGTGGGTGAGATAGATGGACAGTGGCAGAGAAAATAAGCATGAGAGAGCAAATCAAAGGGCATTAGTCAGCAAGAGTTACATGCACAAGACAGAATGAAAGCAAGCATGCACAAGAGCAAGACAGACTGCGTGCTCGAGAACAAGAGCGCATACATACGCGAGACAGAATAAGAGCAAGTGTGTGCAAGACAGCGAGAGTGTGCACAAAGAAGTGAAAGTGTGAGAATGTGAGAGCCAAAAAGCAACAGCCAAACAGCAAGAGCAACCAGTCAACGTGTGTACACACATGAGCATGTAGTTTACAACTGGAGCGATATCTTAAAGATTAGAGCCAGGCCTTTTAAGACTGAGATTGAGACATTTCTACACAAAGGATGGTGGAAATGCCAGATCAATTGTGAACATATAACAGAGGTCGCTAGCTTCATGTTGTCCAAAGGCACTGAGCGAAATAGGGCACAGCCACAATCTCACTGAATGGTGAAATGGACTCAGAGGCTAATTGGCCTTTTCCTGTTCTATTGTTCTACCCGTATCCTCCACTAGAATTTAACTAAAAGGAACATTTCAGCAAACTTGGCCAATGAAACCTAAGGTACAAATTAAATATTTTTTTTCCAAAATGGTTGAACATTGGGTTTTAATTAGCTATTTTCAGCTTTCAGAAGAATTTTATGCTATTAAAAATCAAATGATATGTATTTAAACTATTAAAATATCTCAATACAATTAATTCACATTCATTGCATGAAAGACTACATTTCAAAACAGATACTTCACAAAAATTGAATCCTTTCAAACCAAAACTCAGAGGACATCTTAAATGGGAAAATAAATCCATCACTGTTAAGCTGTATAAAATCAAAAATCAATCCAGTTTGTCATTGTGTGATGCCTTGTTCAAAATAGCTTGAAAGTTTATTGAAGCTCATTACCTGGTGATGCCATCTTTGATGTAGTAAAGAAGACACTCTGACATGAGAGGATCCTCATTGAGGTTCACAAGGTGTGGCGTCTGACATGAAAAACAGAAAAAAAAGCGTATTGTTAAAATCTGTAGATTTTATAAGTAATTCAGGCTAATTTTGCATATTATTCTTTGCAACAAAAAAAAAACCCTATCCACTAGCCAAAGTAGAATTACAATGTCTAACCTGGCTTGAGATCTACCGAAATAACTTGCATTTCAATGACTAGTCTTAGCTCCAATAAATGCAATCATTTGAAAAGGTGTTCTCAACTTGGTCACTGGATACCTCCAGGAATAAATGCACAAACAAACAAAAAGCAAAATAGCAGATAAACCAACTTCAGTCCAGATGCATGGCTAGTTAATCAGGCAGCTGAGATGTCAGAACCGGTCTTTTCGTGTGTCCAAAAATATCCAGGGGGCAGAATGGGAATGGACAAGGGATGAAGAAAGATCGGAAAAGACCAAGGCTCCAACTCCCAATGGTATTTGGGACTTCTGTACAAGAGCACTTGCAGGTGTGATCTCATGACGTTGTGCTGCTGCCTTGACCACCCCCCTTGGGGGAAAAACAAGGTTCAATGCCACACCGTTTCTCTGTCCAAACTTGCATATCGACAATGATCACTTGGGTGAGGTACCAAGCAGCCACAATGCACCCTGCTTGCAAGAAATAAGCTTGTTCAGGAGGGGAGAAGAAAAGTCCACAGTTTAAAATTTGCAAAATGATACAAAGAACCAGATGCAAGGACACTGCATTAAATTTCTATTAACAGGGTGCTATACATAACGGCTGCTCTGTTGATCATTGGGGGAATAAAAATAAGGAGTTCCTCTTATTAAAAGGATCGAGGATTACTGAGAGAAGACAGGAGAATGGAATTGAGAAACATATCAGCCATGAACAAACGGCACAGCAGACTCAATGGGATGAATGGCCTAATTATACTCTTATATCTAGTGGTCTTATGGATACTGATAGGTTCCACAGTTACAAAAGCACTTTCTGTATCGATATACTAGTGCCAATGAATGCAAAATATTTAAGAGTGAGGTTTATCAGAAAACGTTGCAACAATAACCTTGATTACCAATTATAGTCAGCCTCGTGACCAGAAATAGCGCTTAGCAACAGAATATCTTCTATTTGCACCATTCTAAAAATTACAGTGTAATTACATTACAATTTTTATTTATTCCAATTAAGGGGGAACGAATGCAGTCTTTCAAACTCTTCTTCGCATCAATTTGACCTAAGCTTCAAAATTGTTCGGCTGCAATCTTTAAAAGCCCTCCCAAAGTCAGAACTGATGTGAACTGGCAAAATGAAAAGCAATTTGAAACAATGTTAAACAATATTCAAATGATCAGCTCACTCATAGCTTGCATATTTAATTTTCTAAAAAAATAACTGAGACTAACAATGCCATGAACATAATCTGTAATGGCTCTCACTTCTCCTTGCATTTTCCCACTCCTGAGCAAGCACAGTGAAGCATGCTTTGTGAAGGCAGATTTTAATTGGGGGTTGTTGAATCTGTTTACTTCAAACAAGAATAATTAATGCTGCTCACAGAGCTGAAGAAATTGAATTGAAATAGAATGACTAAGAACTTGAACAGTAGCTTCCAATTCATTGGGAAAAAAAAAATGATGGCCCCAGCCAGAAATTGAGGTTCAAGGTCCAAAACTTTCACGAGACCCTTCGAGACCAGAGAGATTGTTCATCCCTGGAGATGAAAGGGCAGGATTTAAACCACTATGCTGACCACATCCCGCAATAATATACAGTTTTAAAACTGTCAATTAAAAAGGCAAAAAGTCTTCCTTTGATCATGCTTTATTTGACCTTTAATCAAAATCAATTGTGTCTAAATCACTGTGGTATTAAATTATACGTTATGGTGGATTTCATGACTTTCATCATACATTCAATTAGTTTTTAACTCAACAAATTTAATCAATAAGGAAGCAGGCATCAGGATAGGACACTTCATGTTAGAAGGGACTACAACAAGAGGAAGAAAAACTGGCCTACAATGCGAGAGAGTCTAAAAGCATCCCAATATATTCCAGGACACGCCTAGATTTTCAAGATGTTCAGAACAGCACTCCCAAGAGATTTTCACAAACTCTCTCTAAATCTAAACAATTATGGGTTAGTGGTTGTCTTTTTGAGTCATTTCCGGTAGGCGAAGATTAGCTTTGTCTGTTGGATGGTTGGTTAGTGATGCAGAGTGACGTCAACATGGGTTCAATTCCTGCACCAGCTGAGGTCCCGCCTCAGGTCCCAACTTCTCAACCTCTCCCCTCACCTGAGGCATTGTGACCCTCAGGTTAAACAATTCAGATGAAAGAGCCCTCTAAAGGACTTAATTAGCCAACTGAAGTGTAAATGTTCCAAACACAAACAACTGAAGTGTAATGTTATTCATTTTATAGTCCAGACCAGACAGTGCGACCACAGAAGAACAGTGCAATACCAAGTGCTATTGCAGGTGAGAAAACTGATCAGTAGATTGAAATACACCTCCTGTAATTGTATTGTACTAAATGGACACAAAAGATTGTACACTTGTATATGCAATACTTTAATATTAAACACAAGCACCACACATCATAAATAGAGCATTTAACACCATCTTGATGCTATTGTATATACCAACCTTCTTTGGAGAAAATACACCATTGGAGTCAGCAAAAAGATCACATGGCCTTGAAGACAAATCCTAAGCAACAAAGGTGTCAGGAAGCAGAAATGCCAAAGTAAAAAGTGACAGAAAATGTATGGAGACACACAAGGAGACAACTCAACAAAAAACATAGACAAGAAAAGAGAACCATGAATTACGTGAAACAAGATACACAAGGTAGCGAGTGTAGAAGAAATTAGACTGTGCAGGATTTACAACTGAAATAAATCCATTTGAGTTCATGAGACTTGAAACAAAATCTGTGATAATATCACAAATTTCCTTGAGTAGATCATTCCTCTGAAGTCAAAGCCACACAAATAAGACAAAACTATGGTAACTTACTCTGTGAAATCTGAATATTAACCAATCATTCTACAAGGAACAAAATGGAAAATTAAGATTAATAAATTTAACTCAGCATTAGTCAAAAATTAGACAAAACTTCCCAGTGAATTGAAGCAAATTCAGTTTGACTCATGACATAATCACATCCATTTTAAACATTCATAGTAATTAACAATCACCTTTCATTTGCTTTCCATTAAAAAAGGGTAAAATCAGAATGTGCAGGAGACTTGAGTTTACATTTATATCAAGTTTGCAATGTTGAAATTGTTACACAACCCTTTCAAGGGCTTGGTTTACAGATTGATTTGAGAATCATGAATAACCACTTCAAAACATCAAACCAATGTCCAACTGATAACCTCAATTATACAAGTCATCATAGAGTTTGCATGTAATTAAGATCCACAATACTGATCTAAATCCATTTCTATCTGTTAATCAGGAAATATGTCCTGCACAATGCCCTTCACCTATTCACCACGTAAAAGAACATTCATCCATTGACTTTACAAAATCCTTTTTCCTACATTACACATATGGATTTACTCTTAAGTCATATTGTTGGACACCTGTAACCATGGGAACTTTACTCTGGAGGTGATGATGAGAACCCTTCTCAGGTAATGAGGGCCCTTCGCAGGTATTATGTATTGCATTGAATTGAATTGGATAGACCCTATTACAAATAGGACTTCCTTACATCAGCCAACTCCATCTCATGGCTCAGTTCATCGGCTATTGTAACCCTCACCTGTATTTTTGTTATCTTCAGACTGAACTAAAATGTTCCCCAGGTCAACTTCTAATCATCCATCCTACATAACACAAAAATCTTGAGTTCAACTAAAATGCAGCCACCCATGTTCCAACCCAAAACAAGTTATGTTCACTCATCAACCGTGCAATCACTGACCCATCTTGAGTTGAGTTGCAATTGAACGACTCCTCAATTTTAAAATAAAACAGAAGAGCTGCGGATGCTGCGAATCTGAAACAAAAACAGAAATTGCTGGAGAAACTCAGTCGTTCTGGCATAGTCTGTGGACAGAAAACAGAATGTTAACATTGAGTCCAGTGACCTTCTTCAGAACTGCAGAAGTGAAGTTCTGAAGAAGGGTCACTGGACTTGAAATGCTACCTGTTTCCTCTCCACAAATGCTCCCAGACTGCTCAGTTTCTCCAGCAATTTCTGGCTTTTGTGTCAGATTTTAAAATCCTCATTCTTGCTCTTAAATCCTTCCAAGGCTTTCTCCCCCGACTCCTGGCTCTTTACCATCACTCTGCTTTTAAGATACTTCTTAAATTTACCTAATATTTTCTTACATAGCTGCACAATAAAATTTGTTTAAGAACACTCCTGTAAAGTACCTTAGCATGTTTTCCTATGTCAAGGCTATATAAACGCAAGTTGTCACAGGTCATCCACCTTCAATGTGATACATTGACTAGTACATTAATTTCTTCGCAAATCATTTGATGCCACAAAGATCTGATCGCAAGATGTAAAATTAGGATGAAATTTTATAACTCTTTATTAAAGAAAGCCAAGCAGTATAGAACTTATCATTCAGGGCAAAAGAGTGAAGAGCTCTTCTCTTTTTACAAACCAAAAGAACTGTGGATGCTGGAAATCAGAAGCAAAGACAGAAATTGCTGAAAAAGCTCAGCAGGTCTGGCGGCATCTTTGGAGATAAATCAGAGTTAACGTTTCAGGTCCGGTGACCCTTCCTCAGAACTGATTTTGTTTTGTTATTTTGAATTAAGTGCCTTTCTGTGGCAGGTATTATTTAAACATAGAGAAGTTTCGTTCTTTCTGGAAAAAAAGGAAATTTTAAGGTTTCAATTAATTATTTCAAAAGCAAATAGGTTTTACTCATCCAAACAAGGTGCTTGAGCAACAAGGAAGGAAAAACAAAATAATCTGATTTTCCTCCACAGAATCTGTTCTGGTCTTGCGCAAAATGACGACAAGACTCCTGCAAATTGTTTCAAAATACTCATTCGGTTCCACTGACACCAACAAGCAAAATGGGCTTTTAAAAGGCCATAGGAGCTGTCTGTATCATATTTTGTTTATGGACAACGAGGAAATGGGCGGGGGAAGGGGTCACCAGACCCGAAACATTAACTCTGACTTTTACTTCACAGATGCAGTCAGACCTGCTGAGTTTTTATAGCAATTCCTGTTTTTGTTTCTGATTTACATCATCCACAGCTCTTAAAAATGTTATTTAATTGAAACTTAACCATCTGCCTCAGTGGGATTTGAACCCATGGCTCGGGATTTCTAGCGGCTGATGAATGATAATACCACTACCTCACATGCACAATTCTTTTAGTTCTGAGGAAGTGTCACTCAACCTGAAATGTTAACTCTGATTTCTCTCCACAGATGCAGCCAGACCTGCTGAGCTTTTGCAGCAACTTCTGTTTTTGTCCCATAGAAAATGTAACTGGCATTCCAAACCTATGGTGTCCACAGAGTTAGCAGGAAATCACAGGGCTCAGCACCGGTTATCAGTGCGTGTGAACCTTACAGTTTATGTTAGTAAACCAATCTGATCAGGCATGTTATGACTCACCTTCATAGCAGATGGGACTTGAACCTTCTGACTCAGAGGCCGGGATACTACCACCATACCATATGACCCCTTTGGATCTTTAAAATTATTTTTGATCAACCTGTTCAGACTTATTATGACACACCTCTGTTGCAGGTAATGTTTTAGATGCGAGACAGGGGCATTACTGCGAGAGAGAGAACTCCCAAGATGGCAACAAACCATTAAGCCCAGGGTTATGGGAAAGGTAGTTTTTAAGCAACAGTTTCAGACATGTTACGAACCCACCTTCATGACAGGTAGGAAATAGAAGAAATATTCTCTGGCCCAGGGGTATGGACACTAGCACTGCATCACCAGATGAAATTGAAGTGGTCCAAAGATGTGCTACGTGATTCAGTCACATTCGTGTCACATCCTTGATCAAATATTTGGAACGCGAGTCAGCAAAGTGAGGAGAAAAATATAGAATGGGCTTGTGAAAAAAGTGACAGAAGCAAGTAACTAGTATCCCCCCACCCCGAGTAATGACAAAAAAAATGAAGCAGCCACCCACAATAAGACTACTCAAAAGCAATATAGCACATTGTTGGAAATCTGAAATAAAAACACACAATCATGAGGGTCATGGTTGGGGTGAAGAGCTAAGGTCTTTTTCCCAGGGTAGGGGAGTCCAAAACTAGGGGGCACAGGTTCAAAGTGAGAGGGGCAAGATTTAAAAGGGACCTGAGGGGTATCTTTTTCACACAGAGGGTGGTGTGTGTATGGAATGAGCTGCCAGAGCTGGTGGTGCAGGCTGGTACAACTACAACATTTAAAATGTATCTGGCTGGGTATACAAATAGGAAGGGTTTAGAGGGATATGGGCCAAATGCTGGCAAATAGGTCTCGACCAGTTTAGGACATCTGGTCAGCATGGACAAGTAGGACCAAAGGGTCTGATTCTATGCTGTATGACTCAATGAAGTGCTAAGTTTCTGCAGCACGTCTGGCAGGGCAAAGAGATAAACAGAGCTAGCATCGAGTCCCCGAACAATGCTGAAGAGGAGTCATACCAAACTTGAAACATCAACTCTTTCTCTCTCAAAGAGGCTACTAGATCTACAGAAACCATTTGTTTCAAGACAGTTCACGAACTGTACTTCTTCCCAAGGTCAATTGCACAATGGAACAAACTGCCAAAACGAATATAATCACAGCCACCAGCTACATCACTGGAAATCTTTAAGGAAATCTTTAGATTATATCAACTTAGAAGTTTTCATTATCAGTGCTACCATTCCCACAGGCCATGCCTAGTTTAGTTGCTGCTGTCCACACATGCATGTTGGTAGAATACTGCAATCCTGACACAACTAAACAGAAGCCAGGCCTAGGAGGAGAATACGTAGTAACATAGAAAACAGGTAACTAAGAGAAAATAGAAGCAACAGTAGGTCATTCAGCCCTTCGAGCTAATTCAATATCATGTTCTCATATTCACCCAATATGCTTTATACCTCTAGCCCGAAGAACTACAGCTAACTCCTTCTTGAAAACATTCAATATTTTGGCCCCAACTGCTTTTTTTTATTCATTCATGGGATGAGGGCATCACTGCCTAGGCAGCATTTATTGCCCAGAGGGCAGTTAAGAGTCAACCACATTGCTGTGAGTCTGGAGTCACATGTAGGCCAGACCAGGCAAGGATGGCAGTTTCCTTCACTAAAGGACATTAGTGAACCAGATGGGTTTTCCTGACAATCGGCAATGGATTCACGGTCATCATTAGACTCTTAATTCCTGATATTTATTGAATTCAAATTCCACCATCTGCCATGGTGGGATTCGAACCCAGGTCCCCAGGACATTATCTGGGTCTCTGGATTAACAATCCAGCGATAATACCACTAGGCCATCGCCTCCATTTGTGACAGGAAATTCCACAGGTTCACCATTCTGAGTGAAGAAATGGCTCCTCATCTCAGTCCTAAACAGCCCTCCCCATATCCTTAAAATGTAACCCCTGGTTCTGGGCTCACTGGCCATTGAGAACATCCTTCCTGCATTTAGCCTGACTAGTCCTGTTAGAATTTTAAGGATTTCCCTTAAATCACCCCTTACTCTTCTGAACTCCAGTTGAATATAATCCTAATCAATCCAGTCTCTCTTCACATATCAATCCTTCCACCCTGGCAATCAGTGTGGTAAACCTTTATTACACCCCTTCCCTAGTCAGAACATCCTTCCTCAAATAAGGAAACCCAAACATAATTGGGATTGAGTTCAAGAGCCATGAAGTTATGCTGTAGCTATACAAAACCCTGGTTCAGCCACGTCTGGAGTATTGTGTCCAGCTCTGGTCACCTCATTACAAGAAAGATGTGGAAGCGTTGGAAAAGGTGCAGAGGTGATTTACCAGGATGTTGTCTGGAATGGAGGGAAGGTCTTAAGAGGAAAGATTGAGAGCGCTAGGGCTTTTCTCTTTAGAACGACGAAGGATGAGAGGTGACTTGATAGAGGTGTACAAAATGATCAGAGGTATAGATAGAGTGGACAACCAGAGACTTTTTCCTAGGGTGGAGGTAGCTATTACGAGGGGTCATAGTTTTAAAGTGAGTGGAGGTGGTTATAAGGGAGACATCAGAGGTAGGTTCTTTACTCAGAGTGGTTGGGGCATGGAATGCATTGCCGGAGAGGGTAGTGGAGTCAGCCTCATTAGGGGCATTTAAGTGGCTATTAGATAGGCATATGGATGATAGTATAAGGTAGGGGTGGAGGTTAGATAGACCTTAGGTTTAGGGTAAATGTTCGGCACAACATTGTGGGCCAAAGGGCCTGTTCTGTTCTCGGTTCTGTAATATAACGAAATAACCATCATTTACGAAATTACCGGGGGAGATATGGTGCAGTGATCGTGTCACTGGACAAGGAAACTGGGCGGTCTGGGTTAATTCTTTAAATCGGACATTTTGTGTTGCAGTGATAATGTTCCTACCTGAGCACCAGGAGACCCACATTAAGAGTCAATCACATTGCTGTGGGTCTGGAGTCACATGTAGGGCAGACCAGGCGAGGATGGCAGTTTCCTTCTCTGAAGGGCATTAGTGAACCAGATGGGTTTTTCTGACAATCGACAATGGATTCACGGTCAGCATTAGATTCTTAATTCCTGATATTTATGGAATTCAAATTCCACCATCTGCCATGGCTGGATTCGAATCTGGGTCCCCAGAACACTATCTGGGTCTCTGGATTAACAGTCCAGCGATAATACCACTAAGCTATCACCTCCCCCCTTTAGATGGTTGGCATGGACAAGCTGTACAATTCTATGACTCTAAATCCCACCTGCTCCAGTGGTGTATAATAACATCTCTGAACAGGTTGATTAGAAAACGTCTAAAAGATATTTGTGTGGCTTTGACTGAAGCGATCAAAAGTGGATTTTATTTAACCTTACAAACTCAATAAAACATTTTCAGGAGAGCTATTACCAAGGTGAAAACTTTACTACCCTTGACTTCAGTCTCAGGCTCATAAACTGAAATGTTGTAAACCAACCTTTTCAGGAGCAAACATTTCATCTGATTCAAACAAGTCAGATGATGCCCGGTTATTAATCTGAACAGGATGCAATGGCAGAAAACAGGATCAAAATTTGAAGTTAAAGTACATGACAATGACAAACAAATAATTAAATAAGTTTCTTTATACTGGTGTGCACACAAATGCCTTAAGTTTGTGACCTAAATCTACACTCAGGAAAAAATGGTTTTAAAGAAAAATATTTAGCAAGGGCTATTGGCATAATTTGATGCTAATTAAGTTGACATTAAGGATTAAAACAGTGTGGACAATATCATTCCCTATTACTGGCTGAAAAAATGGTTAACATGGCCAGAACATAAGAACGAAGGGAAATCACTAATAGAACAGATCCCAATGAGAATGAATTATATTGTGCATTTGAATTTTAAACAAAATTCAGAATTTTAACTTAGCACAAATTTTCTACCCATCTTTTTCATATCACATTATTATGGTGTGCATAATTAATATTTGCTTTGAGAGTTAATTCAGTAGCGTTCAAACCTTGAACGGTCAAAGTCTTTGTACATTTTGGGAATGTTCTAGACAGAGTAATCCCATTTTACAGCATCAGTTACCATAGAAATATCTGTGAAATGTTAATTCCAGGAACTAATCTAAACTAAAAGAACAGGCATCAATATTGAAAATCAATATTGAAAAGCACAAAAGAAAAGGAACACAACTATCCAGGGTGTTTATGAGGGTACTTGACAAAACAAATCATCAGATATTTCCCAAAAGAACTGTGGATGCTGAAATCAAGACAAAAATAGAAATTGCTGGAAAAGCTCAGCAGGTCTGACAGCCTCTGTGGAGAGAGATCAGAGGTAATGTTTCGGGTCGAGTGACCGTTCCTCACCGTTCTGAGGAAGGGTCACCCGACTCAAAACGTTAACCGATTTCTTTTCGCAGAAGCTGCCAGACCTGCTGAGCTTTTCCAGCAATTTCTATTTTTGTATCCACTATTTCCAGTACTTTTTGGAATTACCCAAGGAACAATGTTAGAACATCAAACCATAACAACCAGGAGGAGAAGGACTGAATAGCCTACAAGATACACTGCCACTCAATGAGCTTGTGGCTGATTTTCCACATCCATACTTCTGCATACAGATGCTTCAAGTATCTTGTGATGTTAAATAGAAGTAATTATGATACTCTGCAAGTAGTTCTAACACCTTTACTTCTGGCCAGTGCACACCAGTAGAGGTCACATACACAAAATGCAGTTATGTTATAAATGACGTGGGAGACATAACAATAACAGACTTTGCAAAAAAGTGGGTGAGTAATGGAAAGCAAAAAGCTGCAACTGTAGATAAAGAAAGCTTTAGGAAAAGTTAGGAAGCAAATAGTTACCAGAGGAAAATGGAAGTATTAAGTAACGATGTGATTAACTTTTCCACCCCTGTGCCAGTTTATTTTTTGTTTTACCCATGATGCTTGGTATAAAGCATCTACCTTTTTCGGTGAGAATACTCCCAACGTGCCTCCATCCTCTCGTATAGCAACTCCCATTTCAGCAAGGAGGGCCTCCCTAGAATTAAAGAAATGTCACTGCAGTCAGCTGCTAATGAACGGTTTCAGCTCAGCTCAACAAACAGCTCTGATTATCATGTCACAACAAATGAGAAGCATCAGTGCACTGAATCCAAACAGCTCAGAATCTTCGCAAAACAGAGCTTGCGAATTAACTGAAAGGCCAACTTCACCTTCAAATGGAAAATCCAAGATGTTCAGACAAACAAAAATATTGGTTTTATCACACCAACTGCAACTGTTTTTATTGCCTGAAACAAATGGGTAACAGGTGGGGATTTCAGGGCACTTTAGAAAAAGATTTTTAAAACAGTATGTTTGCTGACAGCAATGATCGGATGATGGTTGCTGACTGCACATGATGTTTAAAAATAAAAATCCTACTTTAAATCTTTACTTTTCCAAGGCAAATACTTTCATTAAATCTTTCTCAATTTTACATATTTGGAACACTTTTTAGAAATATATTTCTGAAAGAACATTGTTGCTTGTGCACATGCTCCTAGTATCACCAAGCTCAGTCTTTTATAATATATTTTTAAAAAGTCACTACACAATATTGCATGCAGTGCCCTCTAAACTAAGAGAAATCAAATCAGCTTACTGCAATTCCACACACACACACACACACACACACACACACACACAAGAGAGCAAACATGCAGACATACACAAACACTCTAGGTTCAATTTGTAATAAAACAATCATTGCAGCAATTAGAGTTAACAAGGTGTAGAGCTGGATGAACACAGCAGGCCAAGCAGCATCAGAGGAGCAGGAAAGCTGACATTTCGGGTCTGGACCCTTCTTCAGAAAAATTGCAGCATTGCAGCAATTAGACTACATTCTCTGCAATCTTGGAGGATCTCAAGTCAAACATTATCTGCAAGATGAGTCAGGACTTCAAAAAGTGGCTGAAACCTTGGTTTGCTAAAGACACTGCCATCTTTAAAAATAAAAATTTGTTTGTGCAAATGTCATTCATTGACACAAAAATCTGCAAGTTGTAGTCCAGTACAGAGACTGTCAGATAAACAAGGAATGTCAGTCATCTCTGATTGCATGAGAAGATGAGGTACAAGCAACATCCGATAGAGGAATCTATCTTACTTTTAAATTTAAAAAAACTGCCTGCTTACTATCAGATTGAATTTCTAACCATTAGAGACAGGCATAATTTTGACATTTTTACTAACGGAGTATTATTTTTTGGAGTAGGAGAGGCAGCCCTCCTGATGGTCACTATATCCATACAATGAAAGTCAATTTTTAAAGACAAGTTTGACTGAGGGCACCAAATTATGCTTTCGTTCTGGTGTCTTATGAAGATAAATGGGTCCATGTCTTAGTCAAAAATTATGACTAAAAATGAATGAAATTCCTTGCACAGGGCATGTTAGTGAAGTCAAGCTATACTCTGCAGAGCGTGAGGTGTGACTTGTATGAAAAAAAATGCACTTGTAAATTTGTACAGAATATGGAGGTCTGAAATTCTGCAGCTTTGAAATAGAGGTTTTGAAAGAAGGGAAGCTCTGACCTCTCCATTCGAATTGCTTCAGTTTTCCTCAGCTTCTCCTCCCATGTCTCATTCAGCTCAGCAATGATCTTTTCCGATTCCTGCAAATAGAGAGACACACATTTAGATATTTTAAAATCAACCTATTCTGACATATTATGACACCTTTCTCGGGCAGGTGGGACTTGAACTCCAGACCCAGTGGTGGGGACACTAGGAGCTGAGGAAAATGCATTGAGAACACTGCCAATTCATGATTGATTTCATTACCTAATCAGTCACTGAAGAATAAAAAAAAAGTGGAGGAATCTCCTTCTAGAAAGTTAAATTTTGTTGATTCACACTTTTAAGACATAGTTTCATCCAGATGTTTCCGTCTGCTTTATTCAGAAGTCTCTCCCACAACATTTTGGTTTTGAAAATGAATACTCATCAGTTGCATATCTACAAACCAGAAAGTGGGTGCTGACTCTGAGTTTGACAATCTCTTAACACTTAGCAATTTCCTACATTTTACCCTGGAATAAAACAAAAAAACAAAAAAAAAATGGTTGGGTATCCTTTGATTACAATGTTAATTTGGAATCTACACACACAAAAGCACATATATAAAGAGCTGCCCAAGGAAGTGGATAATGAGATTTACTCTGAAAACAATCAGTTACGCCCTTGGGTCTGTTCCACCATTCAATAGGATTGCAATTGATCTGTGAACAAACATCATATATGACTTCCTCAGACATTTTAAAATTAGCGTCAAGCACTTTCACTGGTCGTAAAGTGGTATTAAAACATGTGGTGATCATGAAACGTGCCACAATAACGCAAGCTTTTCTTTCAGATTGGTAGGGATACGAAAAGTGTTAAAAGGTAAAAGGAGTGAGAGAGCTTTAACAAACACAGATAAGTGCCAATCAGCCTGCAAAGGGCTGCTATCTAGAATCTCCCGAATAAAAATGTTTCAAAGTGGGGCAATCCCTGTTGGCTACAGTCCTTTACTGTCAATACCATTGACAAAAGCTGTCTTTCCTTCTTATCTTGAAATGAACACGAGCAGAAACTTTGTGGTATGACTGGAACCACTCCAGGAAGGAGCTCCCATCTGAAGAGTGGCAGCCCATCCACCAGTTAAACAGTTCAGATTTATCCAAGAAAGATGATAATATTCACTACTTAAACTACCATCAACTGAAAAGCACAACAACTCAATCAGCTGAATCAAGATTTGACACAGGAAGGCATTCCTTGATGGTTTTGCTCAAAATGACAACCGTACTATGTATTTATGATAGGTTCTGCTGCAGTCATAACACAAACATAGAAAATAGAAGCTGGAATAGGCTATTCATTATGATAATGGCTGATCATCTAATTCAGTACTCTGCACCCATTTTCTCCCTGTATCCTTTGATCCCTTTAGCCCAAGAACTGCATCCAACTCCTTCTTGAAAACAAGATTTTGGCCTCAGCCACTCTGAATGAAGACATTTTCCCCAGATGTATTAAACGGCCAACCCTACATCCTTAGACAGTGACTTCCTGTGTTTACCCTGTCACACAAAATCTTGCGTTACACAAAATCTAGCTGAAATATTGAATTTCAACTTCTCCCTTCCACCCTGTGCCTTTAAACAATTCTATTAACTTCCAATTGTGCTGGTATATTGGGCATAAGGAACTCATTATTTAACTTGCCTTGTATAAACATGAGAAATTTAAATTTACTCCATTATAAACAGCTGAAAAAAAAAATGCCCAGATGAGATTTTTGAATCTTAACTGTTTTCTTTCCCCAATGCGGTTGTATGATACTTCAATTTGCAAACACACAATAGTCCCCTTCTCATTTTAGTTTACACCTGCCTTGAAATGTTATTTGCATCTTCCAATGAAATGACATCATGCCATGACAGGTTCATTATCAAGGGACTGCAGGAGCATGTTCAGTCTAGTTGCTGTAGTAACCAGCATTAACTGCAGTATCATTAGAATGCTTCTTCTCTCATGTGGTTTGGAAAGCACTTACATGCTCTGAAATGTATCACTTTTTTTTGGGAGGGGTGTCGGTTTACGAACAGATTGGAGAGAAGATATCCGTTTCAACACGTAGAAGAAATCCCTCAACTAAATGAACAACTGCATTCTTTCTTCTGTCATAATACTGCAGTAAACCATGTCCAAAGATACCATGAAAGGCTACTTGACAAGAACAGTGCGACATTTGTGATTAGGAGCCTCTAAAAAGGTTTGTACCAGCGGGAATATTTTACAGCTGGCCAAAAGACTTTCATTCTAATGTTCATAAAAAATAATACCATTTCCTTCCAGTGAGCTCTGTTCTATGTACAGATACGTCACTACCGAGAAGATACAAAGATAAGGGCTGGGCAGATTAGACATTTTACAATGTTAGTTAAAAAGCACACACAAATTTACACATCCTCAGGACATCCTAAAATGCCAATTACTTGTATTACTAGATTTCTGTCAACACTATGCAGACAAACATGTCACCTAATTTGTATGTTATAGGTCACATTAAAGATAATAAGAGAAATAGCCATTCACCTTTTGATGGATTTGTCCAAAGGATAAATGTTGATGAGGCTAATCAAGATAACTGCCCTGATCTGCATGAAATGGTATCACAGGGTCTTTTAATTGTCAGAATAAACAGATTTGGTGTCTCATCCAAAAGGCTGAACCTTCAACAATGCAGCATTCATTACTGCACTGAAGAGGTAGCCTAGATTACGTATTTAAGTATGTTGTGTGGGGCTGATTCAGAGAGAAATGCCATTACTGAAAGAAGTGGACTTGAACTACGGTCCCAGGAAAGGGAAAACTTCCTCACCCATGATTTATTTCATGGAAAAACTACCCTCTTGCCTTGCCCCTCTCAGCTCAGGTCATTTGGTCACATCCTGGCAAGGCAGGTTGTGCGTATTCCAAAGCTGCTGCCATTGCTGTTTGTAACTGGTGGTCATTTTATTTTTAAAAGGAGTGTTACTTAGTTGCCCCTTGGTGCCTCCAGGCACAACTAATGCACACAAGTGCAGCAGACCTGCTCCTCAGTAAATAAACGCAAAATACTGTGAATGCTGGGAAATGTCAGCAGGTCTGACAGCATCTGTGGAGAAAGAAAGAGTTACTGTTTTGAGTCTGATACGACTCCTGTTCAGAAGATTCATACCAGACTTGAAACATTAAGTTTCTTGCTCCACAGATGCTGCCAAACCTACTGAGTTTCTCTTCAACAAAATTGGCTTCACATATCTATCAGAAACAGCACAAAAATTGGCCAAATCAGCACACACTGGTCATAACATAGTGGACCACAACTCTCCTTATTCCCTGAACCAAATGCTTTTTACTTTAGTGATGAAATTAGTGGGGAGGAGTGGGGGCACAGTCTGAGAATAAGTGATAAGCCATTTATGACAGAAACAGCAAAGACATTTTTCATGCAGTGACTAATGAATCCTTGGAATCTCTGCCTAAGAAGGCTCAGTGAATCAACACCGAGTGTGAAAGAATTTTAAATATTAAAACATATCAAGCAATGTGAGGATAATGCAGGAAAATGGGTGTTAAAGGTAGGAAATCAGCCATGATTCAATTGAACGGTGGAGGGGCCTTGAGAAACAGAATGGCGTCCTCTTGTTCCTGATTTTGCTATGTGAGAGTGACCATTGTTTGGCAAGTAGATACACATTCCCAGAACTAAATCGGAAGGTCACAATGTGACCATTCATTATTATTTGAAATCTCAGTGATGTCTTCAGATATTCTTCCATTAGAGGTAACTAAGAGTTACAAGGCCTTTACATTAATGGAATGTCAATAAAAATATCAGCACCATTTCCTTTACAGTTTCCTTTTTGTTAAGTAGTCCCTCGTCAAGTCATTCAGATTTGAAGTATAACAATCCCTGTCTGATTTCTATTGTAGGATTTCCTAAACTTCAAATATACCTCGAGCCAGTTACCACTCTACATTTGTGAACACACCAAGTGAGTTCAGCTAGACATTTGTATTTGAAGTGACTGTTGGGGAACAGTAGAGATGATCCACCCTCATTGAAGAGAATTATTTAGCCCTTGTTCTTCACCTCTGTCCAAAGGCAAAATCCTGAATCTACAGTATTGATGGGCACTGGCATAAAGCAATCTACATTCCACCTCAAAAATTTAATCACTCTCATTTTCAGATCACCAATCTGCTGAGCAATTTTGGTACATTATTCCAAATATTAAACATTCATGTCACTTTGATTTGCTTCAAACATCTGTAAAACCTTCTTCAATATTAACATGAGGCACCTTGAGTACAGTGAGGGATGTATGGGGAGCCTTCTCTCTTCCCTGAAGGACTTTGCTCACAGTCAATTTGCAATTTAAATGTTGCATTCAGTGGACGGAACAGCATTTGACTGTGCAATGGTAATTAGAATCCTTTATTTTCTCTAATCTTCATTAAGGACTGAATTATATTCAATAGGCAAACATAGCCCCTCTGGATAAAATGACAGCCTGCAAACTTTGCTGGTTTAATTACACAGGAAATATTTCCTATCTTGGCAGCTCAAAAAATTTAATTCAGTATGACTTGCAAATTCTAAATCACAAAAAAAGTGTGAAGCTTAAGCACCAAAATTTTAAAAAATATATATATTTGCACACATGGAAAAACAAATCAGGAAGAGGAATATGTCATGCAGCCCCTCAAGTCTGCTCTGCCATCCTATAAATTCATGGCTGATCTGATCATTACACATTCCCACCTGATAACCTTTTATCATCCTTGCTTAACAACAATTTATTCAACTCTAACCTAAAAATATTAGATGACTCTGCTTCTGCCATTTTTTAAGGCAAAGAATTCTAAAGATTTAGAACTTTTAGGAAATAGAAATTCTCATTATCTCAGTCTTAAGTGGCCAATCTTTTTTTGAAACTGCGTTCTCTAATTCTATATTCTCCCATAAGAGGAAACAGCTTTTCCACATGCACCTCATGACCACCCCTCAGGATCTTATTTGGTTCAACATGACTGTGCAAACTCCACACATTCTCCCTGTGTCTGTGTGGGTTTTCTCCAGGTGCTCTGGTTTCCTCCCACAGTCCAAAGATGTGCAGGTTAGGGTGGATTGGCCATACTAAATTGCCTGTAGTATTCAGGGATGTGCAGGCTAGGTGGCTTAGCCATGGGAAATGTAAGAATACAGGGATTGGGTGGAGTCTGGGTGGCATGCTGTTCGGATGGTCAGTGTGTACTCAATGGGCTGAATGGCCTACTTCCATACCGTAGAGATTTTAATGATGATGGGTTTCAACCTGAAACTTTGACTTTCCCTGCTCCTCAGATGCTGTCTGACCTCCTGTGCTTTTCCAGCTCCACATTTATTGACTGTAGAGATTTTGATCCTATGAATCAAGTCACCTTATATTTACCAATATTCAATAAGTTATCAAATATCTTTGCATTGCCTGAAAAGGTCATCAACCTGAAACACTAACTGTTTCTCTTCACAGATACTGCCTAACCCAAGTGCACACTCTATTTTCTGCTTGTATAATCTGTGACTATTATCTCTAACATATATATTTTTACACAGCCTAGAGGCATAAGCTAATCAAAATACCTCAAAACTTTAAGTTCAATAATTTAGGAAGATTATTTAGTTTAATTCTAAAAATAAAAAGAGCTACTTCATTATATTTAACAGGTAACTTGTCTCAAATTGCCCAGAGTACAGGTGGAAAAACCAACATGCTCCCTCTGCCCAAAGTCCAGCTAGTCTGCAATATCTACTGAGGTCAATTACATCACTCTTTGATGTTTGGTTTTATGCTCACATCCAGGAGTTTGGTTTCAAGAGAAACTGGTCATGGAGAAGGCAAAGCCAAGAACTATCTTCAGCCTTATGCTTCTTTATAACACTGTTTATGACATATCAAGATGAAATATTATAAAATGGTATTCAGAGATGTACCAGGTTCTAACCTTAGTTATATTATTGAAAGGCTATTCTATGAATTCCATACCAAATGCTAGTTGGTCTATGCCATATGCTTTTGTCCTGCTTTCCAACACTCACATGCCAGACTCCAGGCCTCTTCTAGCCCTGAGTGCATTTCTCTCTTCCCCTCTTTGCTCTGCCCACACCAGGTAATTTTTACACCAAGTGAGAAGCCACCATCATGACATCATTACAAGTTTGTTCCAGGATCCCAAAGCCTTGACACAACAAGTCACCCCAACTGCCCCATGCCCCAGGTTTCCTGCAGGTAACCCAATGACTAAGAAAAACATTTTTATACCCAATAATGAAACTCGACAACAGTAATCAGAATGTAAAATGATACACCAATAACATGAAAAAAAAAAAGTGTTACCATCCAAAGTCTTGGTTAGACCAAATATAAATATTCTGAGAATTAGAAGGACATAGTGGCTATGTGGACAATGCAGTGTAGATTTCCTGGAGAGCGATAAGTGGACTCCAAGGGATAAGTTAAGAGATGAGATTGCACAAGGTGGGGTTGTATTCGGCATCAGTGAGAGAGTGGGCCCTGTGTGCAATGGTGGATGAAGATAGCGGCAAGGCCCAACAAATGACGAAGGAGAAGGCTCTGGAAGTGACGGCAGCAATGCCAGGACAAGGCAGACACAGTTCCAGCCAAGCCCAAGGTCTCCCGGCGAGCGAGCAGCAAGTCCCAGGCTTAATCCCCTGGTCCAGACACGCAGGCCAAGCTGAGGCTCTAGGTCCGTGGCTAGGCCTGGGTGCTTGACGATTTTGGTCCCACTTCAGGACCCTGCGGCATTGGAGAGGTTGGCCCAGCGTGAACTCATGGTGCTGGTAGAGTTGGAGGAGGTGAGATGGCAGAGTGGTAACTCTAGTTCCAGCGGCGGCAGAGTGGCAAAGTGTGGTTGCAGCACTGTCCTTAGTTTAGCAGCAGGGACTCAAGGCATCAGGATGGAGGAGCATGGATCCAAGCCCATAGCTGAGCCAGAAGCGGGAGCTGTTTCAAACACCACTTAACCTTATTGAAATAAGACTAGAAGACGAACCTTATTGTTTCATTTTTCTGGCTTTATATTCTGTGCTTTGGTTTATTCTCTGCGTTTTAAGATGGTGCTACATAGTGGTGACACTAAACAACACTATATTTGTACAAAATACACATGACAATAAATCAAACCAAACCAAACCTGGAATTCAGCAGGTAAAGAAGTGCTTTCAAGATAAAGGGGAACATATATGGTACATTTTTAATAAACGAGAAGACGACGGTGAGGTTGTTGGTCAGTCAGTCTTACTGACTGGTATGGACAGATTGTGGGACCAAATAGCCTGCACCATGAACTGTTCAAAAGTGAGAAGTGTTAAAACATTGAGGAGTCGCACATTAAAATTGCATTATGTCTTTTGTATCCAAACTGAAAATTCAACACACAAGATGCTCTTTTAAATACTGACATTCTAGGGCTGGATGTAATTGCGGAAGTATTGTGATTCTAAATATCATGACGAAAATGCAAGAATTGTTAATTAAGCACTTACCTTTAAGCGTTCAATGGCCTCTTCACCACCTGGAGTTGACATTATTCTCTCTTGCAGGCTGGTCACTGACTGAATGCCTGCCTGGCTGCTCAGCGAAGACGAGGAAGGGGAAGCAGTCAGTGTACCCACGGGTGCTGTGGAGAAATGGCCAGGCCTTTGATTTCCTGAAGCTAGTTTGTACTTATGTTTACTGTTCTGTATCTCTTTCAAGTCTGAGTAAGAGGAGCAGCAGACCAAGGGAAAAGGAAGTGGAAGAGAAAAAATAAGGAGAAAAGAGGAAAGGAAAGACATAAGATCCACAAGACAGGGTTATGGAATGGGCATATACACTCGATGGTAGTTCTAAAACAGTGCATTCTGATTCTGATCAGCTTTACGATAAACAGAACAAACAAGGTCCATGGATACGTGGTAAATACAAAAATGGTAAAGTCCTTGTGCAATTTTTAACTATAACAACTTTGGAGGTACACGACAGAAACAAACTGCGTACAGGATGTATTAAAGTATATAAATTCATAACATTTAAATACAATACTGTTCAAATTTCTAAACTTTTAACTCAATCATCATCCTTTGTGATGCTTCATTTGAATTAAATTTTCTGACATTTTTCCATTTGCTGGTGAGCGATTTCATAATAAAAGATTTTATAAAAAGAATAGCTCATTTAATAGTTTCTTTCATGTCCACAAAGTTATTCTAATGTAATGTCACACGAGGAATTTACAAGTATTCTATTACGAATATATAAAAAGCATACATCTGAATTAATTTTACTATGATTCATGAACCTGCATATTCAATTTATCAGATTCTGTTCATTGAATATGCAGAGGTGAATCGAACAAGGTGCTGCCCATAATACCTGACCACTCATATTGTCATGTCCACAGAAGATAAACTCAAAGATGCATAGTGCTTTTATTTGGTTATTCTACAGAGCCCCTGTAAGACTTTAAAACCACCATCAGTGTAGCACCAACAATGTAAAAAGTTAACAGATCTGGTCATATTACTGTCTGATAAAGTGATTGGCGAAGCAGTTGGCTAATGCAGATGACATTACACGTGCATATACACAGAGACCTCTCTTGTGCTCAAAGCTTACAGAAATATTGTGTGTTCAAAACTGCAAACACATTGGATTAAAATAGACAAGTAGACCAACAGAACTTTGGCATCACATCACCCTACAATGTTCACAAACATGGGAAATGCTTATTTGCGTGTTGTTTGAGCTAAGTTTGAAAAATGGCCTCCAAAAAGACCAACATAGCCACTGGTAGAGAAATTAAGTTCAGATCATTATTATTGCCTTAGTCATGGATTTATTCTTGTAAAACTAGCTTTGTCTGGCACCCTCCCTCTCCCTCAATTTGATGTGCAAGCGATGGCCTAGTGGTATTATCACTGGAATGTTAATCCAGAGACCCAGATAATGTTCTGGGGACCCAGGTTTGAATCCTGCCACAGCAGATGCAGGGATTTGAATTCATAAAAATATCAAGTTAAAGAGAAAAATAATAACCATAATACCATTGTCGATTGTCAGAAAAACCCATCTGCTTCACTGATGTCCATTAGGGAAGGAAACTGCCATCCTTACCTTGTCTGGCCTACATGTGATCATAGATCATCACAGAATCTCTACAGTGTGGAAACAGGCTCTTCGGCCCAACAAGTCCACACCGACACTCAGAGCATCCCACCCAGACCTACTCCCCTAATCTACACATCCCTGAACACTATGGGCAATTTAGCATGGCCAATCCACCTAGTCTACACATCTATGGACTGTGGGAGAAAACCAGAGCACCCACAGGAAACCCATGCAGACACGAGGAGAACATGGAAACTCCACACAGACAGTTGCCCGAGGGTGAAATTGAACCTGAGCCCCTTGCGCTGTGAGGCAGCAGTGCTAACCACTGAGCCACGATGCCGCCCCAAGACTCCAGATCCACAGCAATGTGGTTGCCTCTTAACAGCCCTCTGGACAATTAGAGATGGGCAATAAAGCCTGACCTAGCCAGTGATGTCCCCAGCCCATCAGTAGATAAATAAAAATTTGTATGTACAATATCTTTCAAGAACACCAGTTCCACCAATCTCAACAACAGAAACATAGGCATCACTGTCATATGCTAAGCAATTTGAAATTGGAGCTCCACTGAGGAAGAATGAAGACATTTACAAGTGGACACCTATTATTTGGCACATATCAAGTGCTCCATCCTCAGCAACAAGCAGGGCTCTGTTTGTGAACAATTATAACAACATACATTTCGGGTCTTGCAGTTGTGACTGATTTATATTATTTTAAAGAAGATAAAATCAACATTTTCAAATGATGCACAGAGTACAGTCAAAAAAGATCATAGTGTGATGTGATGCCATTCTTTTCTCAACCCAAAAAGTGAATTGTGTGAACTGCAGAAAGAACGTCTAAAAACGAAATCTGAAGTGAGATGTTGGGGCTGCAGTCGGAAGCTGTGAAGGTGCTTCCCCCAAAAGTGAACAAAGCAACCTAATATCCAGAGCAGATGCATACACTCATTTCCACAAACACACACAGAAAAGCAAGCTTGCAAGAGCACATGTTAGAACACATTCCCAGCCTACCCATTTACATATTTGCACAGAACGCAGCACAGACACTCTCCAAAAACCTATCTGCGATACCCCCACAAGCGACACCACTGATCTGTTCATGCAAAGTCTGGACTGAAGCAAAAGCAATTTAAAAGCAGAAGAGTTCTCTTTGGCAGGAGAATGAGAAAGTACCAACACACGTATACACACATTTGATTCCACTTCCAGAGTAATCATCAGTCATTGGTTCAACTGGAGGGATGCAGGAGGAGAACAAGAAGGGTCAAAGGTCATTCTGAAAACTCGGACATACTTGTTTCCAGTTGCATATCAGACTTGCAAAACATTTCACCAAAATTTAAATGGTTCAACATCCCATAAAAATTCTGGAGTTCTACAGATCTAGCCCAATAAAAAAAATCATTAAAAATCTTCCAAGATTCCAAAAAAACTTCCAAGAAATATTACATGGACCACGGTGTGATTCATACAGGTCTTTTAGATTTTCACCCCTTTAAATGACATTAGATTTACACTAACATATTAGAGACACTTCCTTGATAAAGGGGATACTCAGGCCTTAGATTTATGATATGGAATATGCATGCATTAGTAAGCGTATGCAGGAAATTAGCATTCAGCTCTTTCAACACTTCAAACTTCCCTACCATCACACAATCTTAAACAAAAACATCTTTAAGGAATCTTTAGATTAGAGGTATCTTTCTGTTCAAATTCCTATACTCTCAAACTATATTACACAAAGGAGAAACCAGGGCGATTTGTGCATAGGATTCAATGGATAGTTCTTTAGTGCCAGTGTTAAAAATTCATAAGCAAAGTTACAAGTCATTAATGAGGAAGGTTAAGGGTTTGATGGCTTTTATCACAAGTGGACTGAAGTGCTGGCATAGCAAAGCTTTGCTTCAATTGCACAGAAACTTGGTTAGACCACACCTGGGAGTACAGTAAAAGGTACCTGGACCTGTATTCTCTAGAGTCCCAAAGAATTAAGGGTAATCTCTTTGAAACTGACAAATTACTTAAAAGGGTGGACTGAGGGAAGATGTTTCCTCACAGGTTGGGAAGTCTAAACCAAGGGTCATAGCTTCAAAATAAGTGGGAAGCCACTTAGGGACAAAAAGGAGGAGAATTTTGTTTTTACTCACTGGATTGTAAATTTTTGGAAACCTCTACTCCAGAGGGCTATATACAAACTCAGTCATGGAGTATGTTAAGTAGAGATTGACAAATTTCTAAACACCAATGATGCAAAGTGGCATTGCAATACTATGAGAGGAAAGATATTGAAGTGGATAATCAGCCCACCTTATCCTTATGGCTCCACAATTTGTTTGTCTCTGCAGTTAATCATTCAATTCCATTTGAAAGCCATGATTGAATCTACCTTCACTATACGATGATCAAGCTGCAGCTATATAGCCCCACCTTGCACTCAGATTTGCACACACAGAGGTTTTCAGTGTTAGTTTGGTTAGGGATTTAATTTCGCTAACTGTTCACTAAGCAGTTGGTTTTCCTGGACTTCACAACAACCTGCCATGAAGCCTTAAAGGCTGCATTAAAAATCAAGTGCCACTGAAATGCTTTTGAGTCAGCACATCCTTTTCCCATACTGCTGAATGTCCCCCCAAGCATCACAGACTGTGCCCATTCTAACACCACCTGCTTTGAGCTGGCTCTTTATAATTGCTGATATTGCTCATAGTTAGAGCCTTATTGAAGATAGCTCATTTTAATCACCCTGTTCAGATGTGTTATGACACGCCTCTGGAACAGGTCAGAACCCAGGCTTTCTGGTTCAGAGATAGGGACACTACCTTGGTGCCGCACCAATTCCCTCTTATTGACTATACATGGGAAGCAAGAGTTGTTGTCTTGGAGCAAGTGAAATAAAATACCCACAGAGGTCATACACTGGCCATCCTCGCAGGGCATTTGATTTGTCCCCATTCCCAGTTTGAAAATAATAGGCTGACTGGTCGAGGCTGCACAATGTCATTTGATTGCTCATGGGTTTACTGAAAAACGAAGTGTGGGCAGCAACTTTTTTTTAAATTGCTAAAGCAGGTGCATATAATGGAGAAAGTATGCCACATAATTACTTTCTGATGTTAAAATAACCAAATTAAATACAAGCAGTGAATGAATACATGCAGGAATCTTTAAACTCATGAACAATGTATTTGATATCATCCGCACTTTCTTGTCTACAAAGACAACTTCCTTGCTTACCAAATGTGCCAAACAAGCTGGACATTGAGAATTCTCAACCTGGAAATCAGGGTGGGGTTCCGTTCAGGGACAGGGTGGATAGACAATAGCTATTCCCTTAGATGAAGGGTCAATAGCAAGGGAGCATAAATTTAAGGTGAAAGCTAAGAGGTTTACAGGAGATTTAAGGAAAATGTTTCCACCCAGAGTGTGTTGGGAATCTGGAATGCACTGCCTGGGAAGGTAGTTGAAAGGCAACTTTGAAAAAGTAATTTGATGAGCACTTGAAATATCATAACATCCACAACTATGGACGAAGTGCTGAAAAGTGGAATTAGTGTAGATTTAGAGCAGCTTTCTGTTGGTTCAGACTCAACGGGTCAAAATGCCTCTTTACGATTTTAGGACATACACCTAAGCTCTATGACATCAAATTTATTTCCAGTAGGTCCCTTAATAAAACTGCAGTGAAACATGCCTCCATTTATTACAGCAACGTACCATACAGAATCACTGATGGGTATTCAACAAAAGGGAAGCAGGTTCATACTACGATGTTCTGCTCAGTAATGAGTGGATTTAATCTAATTTTTGCCAATCGAGTTACTGCATAGCTCAATTTGTTTAGAAAAGCCCGTATCCAAAGTAACCATGCTGATTTTAGAAGGAAGAACTTTATGGTCATGTTACATGGTTACCTCTCCCTGCGAGATCTACATCAAAACTGGAAGTGGTGAGTACTCAAAAATGAACTTGAAGATTTTAACTTTGAATATATGCCCTAAAGCATTTGCAGTTACAATTCTTTCCAGATGATGATGACAGAATGTTAGTGACAAGATTTATGCTAAGCAGACAAAAAAAAAGTTAAAGAAATGTTTGAATTGCACTTTTGTTACTACGCGAAGGTGAAAATGAAAAATTATTTCCTGCGACTGTTTAAAAAAAATTTAAGGGTTAGATTAAATCTGATCAGTGTTGTTATCACTTAGGATTACATGTGACCTCATTTAACTCTCATTGTCAGCCATACACACATACAGAAAAGAAAATAGAAGATTACAAATGGATTATCCTTTAGATCCTACATAGCGAATTCTGAAAGAATTCCTGTACTAACATTGAGATTTAAAGACAACCTAGTGGTGAAGAATGTACTATTTGAATAAACTTTCTTTTTCCCTCTGGATTATAACGAGTGTTTCAGTGCCCAAAACAATCCTCATGCCCAGAGCAGCAGATGCTCTTAAATTATGATGACTCCTTAAAAGCTTATACATAGTGTTAATCCACTTACTGTCTAAGATATCTCCCAGACCCTGAGAACACAGCAAGTCCTTCAATCTTGTGACTTCGTCCTTCAGTTCTCTGATCAGTTTTGCATTCGGATCTTCATTAATCACTGCATTGCACTTAATCTGCTTTGCACGATCTGCATACCTAAAGGATAAAAATACCAATAATATAAACAATTACACCAGAACGAGAACATTAAATGAAAACAATGTAAATAGTGTTAAGATTTGCCAACCGTCATGCCCTTGACCAACCTATGAGTTTCATCAAATCCTTTCCAAACGCAGAAAAATTATGCGGTGAACATGAATGGATAAGTGGTGAAAGATTTATGACAATTAATTCTGTGGCTGAAGCTACAGCATATATCAATACTTCAAATTGCAAGGCTAGAGTAAAGCAAAACCTGGAACAGCTTTAATAAAGTTTTATTCACGTCATCATCACAGGCAAGCCAGCACTTATTGTCCATCTCTAAATGTCCTTAAGGGGAAGGAAATGTTAGTGTGTGGCCTCGTTGAACCAGCATAGCCTGAATAGTGAAGATACTATCATAGTGCTGCTGCTAGGGAATGCATTTTGGGTGTTTGATCCAGTGTCAGTGAAGGAATGGCAATATAGTTTCAAGTCAGGATGGTGTGTCTCTTAGAGGAAACTTGGTGGTGCTCCCATATATCCACTGCCCTGTCCTTCTTGGTGGTAGTGGTCACATGTTAGGAAGGTGGCATCAAAGGAGCCCAAGTATTGCAGTGCATTTTGCAGAGGATACAGAGTGGAAGGGAGCTCAAAATGGACACGCTGAAATTGTATCAGCACTGCATGAAAACATCTTATTGCTAAATTCTGAAAATTTAGAGTAGGATTGCATTTCAATTTTTAAAAGCCAAAGTTTGTATTAATTAATTTAAGCATCAAGACAGAAGTGCTATCTGCTAAAAGATTGCTTTCAGCAAGTTTGGTTTCTGAAGAATTCAAACCTGTTCCTGTAGAGAGCGGAATGAATTCATTTGTAGCAGAGTCACCACAAATACAGCCTGCTAAATGTAGAGCATGGAATAAATACCAGATGTTAAAAACAGATATACCTTAAAGTGCTGAGAGTTTCATCATAGTTTATGTCAGCTGGACTAAGAGCAGCAACCATTGCAGTACGTGAGTTTCCACCTGAGAGAAACAAGCCACAATCAAACATCTATAAAAACCCACACTTAAAATCAGTAACGTTAACAGCACAGGTCACTGAGTGATTAAGAGTCTGCTAAACGAGAAACAAATCACAATACACTGGAATGCAAATCTAATTTCTCTCTTTATGCTAGCACACAAACTCAATGCTTTCTAACTAAGGGTGGCACAGTGGCTCAGTGGTTAGCAATGCTGCCTGACAGCACCAAGGACCCGGGTTCAATTCCGCCCTCGGGTGACTGACTGTGTGGAGTTTGCACATTCTCCCTGTGTCTGTGTGGTTTTCCTCCGACAATCCAAAGATGTGCAGGTCCAGGTGCAATAGCCATACTAAATTGCCCATAGTGTACAGGATATGCAGTCTAGGTGGAATAGCCATGGGAAATGCAGGGTTACAGGGATAGGGTAGAGGATGGGGTGGGTCTAGGCGTGATGTTTGATGGGCCAAATGGTCTGCTTCCACACTATAGGGATTCTACGATTGTGATGATAAAACAAAGAAGCACAAATTCTTAGTCTGTTGTGTATGCATGACTTAGTTTTGTAAAATTTCATTCCATTTCATTTTATACCCATACACCACTATCCAGAGTAACAAGACTATTGGACTAAAGCTTCACCGAGAGTCACCTTACCGAGATTCTCCCTCAGAAGCCAGGTCAATACAGAGTCTCTGTAGGGAATGAAGTCAGACTTCTTTTTCTTCTTGCTCTGTTCAACAAAAGGTTTAAAAAAATATCAATATTAAAAAGTTAAAACCCAGATGTCACCCACCCCCACCTGCCTAAAGCTGGAATTCTGTTCATTTCAATTCATTTTCAAATATTGTCAGTAACATCAGAAATAGAGACAGCTCTAAAGCAGAATCCACGATACAGGGCTGGCTAATAGTCAACTTAGGCCAAAATTAAGGCACTTCCATTCTCCATCAAAAGTGGTAAAATTCTCAATTTAAGTATGGCCTCAAGCATTAGTACAAAATTGTACTCACTATCCATAGCCAGAGATAAGACAGTAAGAAATAGGAACAGGAGAAGGCCATTCAGCGCCTTGAGCCTGCTCCACTATTCAATAGGATCATAGCTCATCTAACTCTTCACAACCACTTTCCTGCCCTTTGCCATAACCTTTCATTTCCCTACTGAAGAAGGATCAATGCAAACTTGTACTCACTATCTAGTCACTATCAAACACAAGCAACTTTCCAACGTTAACCAAGTTAGATTTGTTAGCTAGTAAATGGTATCCCCATCTTTGGGCAGATTCATTTGATATTTCTGACCTATGGTCGCTTCACTCCTGCCTATGTTAGCCTCATGACTGACTCAAAATACAATAATCCAGGTCAGGCCTTTACAATTGGAAACCTCTGACCAAATTCAAGTAAAGGGTTTTGTGACTGCTGTGACATTAATGTAGGAAGTTCAGGTGAAGCTGTCTTGACATCACACAGAAGAAGGAGAGCGTGGCAATAGGTAAATAGAGATTCAAATGTTTCCTAAACACAGTGGAAGGATCAGATGAGAACTCTGAACTGCCAAGATGCAAACAGATGGTTGAGTTAATCTTGAAAATAATCTGTTTTCCAAACACAGCTACCTTTCTATTATTTATTCATTCATGGGATGTGGGGATTAATGGCAACACCAGAATAAGGTTATTGATTGCTCATGAACTGAGGGGCTTGTTAGGACCATTTCAGATGGTAGTCAACAGTCAACCTGACTGCTGTGGACCTGGAGTCACATGTTGGCCAGAAGGAGGAATTTCCTTCCTTTAAAGGACATTAGGATTTTTTTGCACAGCAATAGTTTCATGGATACCATCACAGAGACTGGGTCTCAGAAAGCTCCGCATTTTTGATACGGGAAGCAACTGTGCTTCTATCACTCAACTAGTTTCCAAATGTCACGAGCAAATCAGGAACTCAAAAAAGTGTAGCAATGACAAAAGTAAAAAGCATGACAGCAATTCCTTAAAATGTCAGTCAGCCCTCAACCTGTGCAACTTTCATTTCAGCAACTTCCAAAGCCCTGAGCTATCCAGCGATGTGTTTTCACCACAGCTACAAAGGACTATTTCAGAGAAAACTGGGGAGGGTGGGGGCTGGTATCAGCAGCTTCACAGGGCTATTATTTTACAGCAACTGAAACAAGTTAAATTTCATTGCAGGACATGAAGAATAAAATGATAATGAATAAACAGATGAAAGATCACTTGCAAAAGTCTTTAGCCATGACGAAAGACAACTTGAAGAAAGCTTCAATATTAGCCAAGTACTGAAAATAAATACAAAAGTGTACAGTTCCAACTCAATACTTAAACCACATTCCTGAACTATCTCAAATTCGTTTCCAGTGAACAGCAAACCTTTAGTCGATAGGTTGTTTTGCCAGCTACATGTGCAGACAGTTCTAGATGGCCAAATGGGTGTAATAATGTAGTTTAAATATTGCTTTAGTAACTCAGAACCAAAAATAGACAGATTGTTACACCATTAAGGAACATTTCCTCAGCAATTTTAAAACACAGACAAATTAGTTTCACTAATTATATATGTGACGTTTCTAACTTTGCTTTGTGTTAGGCACAAGCAAACAATGTACATTAGTGAAGGAAACTGGCTATGCAACACAGAGCTTGCAAGAGATTCTTTGATTTTTTTTGTTGTCACATATATAAAACAAAGTATAAGAGGAATACATAATATAATAATATCCTGGCATTACCTTACTGGGAGCATTATCCTGCAATGGCAGCATAATTTAAAAAGACAGAAAGTTATAGAAAACCACCTTAAAAATCTGTTATTACAAAGTTGAGATAATGTAGATAAACAAACAAGAACTCACCACTTCTGCAAGAGCAGAGATAACTTTTCCTAACGTTGTAAGTGATTTGTTGATATTCGCTCCTTCCTGAAAGTGAAGAAGCCATTAACTCAATGTGTTTTAGGTTAATATATTGAATTTGTGACAAAAATTAAACCTGCACCGCATTCTTTTTGCAAAGTTCAAGGTGCTTTGATTCTCCCCCCCTCCCCTCAAAAGGTTTTCTTGACCTTGATGGGCCCACTAATAAGGTTTCCACAAAAGTTCATTATTTATAACACTCTGCTACATTTCAGACCCTATTAATGCATCTCCAAAACAAAAACACACAAAAGCTTGACAGTTTGAACAGGAAAATTGTCACCGGCTGACATGCACCATTCACATCAAGTGTATTATCAGAGACTTCATAAAATATTCACTGTATTCAATTAGCAGAAATAAAGAAATGTCAGCAAGATAGTTGCCATT
The DNA here is from genome assembly GCF_021869965.1 of Rhincodon typus. Classification (NCBI taxonomy): domain Eukaryota; kingdom Metazoa; phylum Chordata; class Chondrichthyes; order Orectolobiformes; family Rhincodontidae; genus Rhincodon; species Rhincodon typus. The sequence goes on from NC_063362.1 coordinate 4,909,725, forward strand.
CTTTGTTACCTTTAACCTTGTTCCTTTAGCCCCAGTGGAGTCAGCTCGTTCACTACCAGCCAGATCAACGAGGCTGATTTTGCTCACCTAATCAAGGAGGGAATGTGAACATCCATCAGATCTCCTTTTACTTTCAAAATTAACCACCCGGCCTTGCACTGCAAAAAAAATAAATCAGTTTCTATTTCAAGTCAAAGCAGCAAGAGATGCTAGCTGCACTTGCTGACGAATAGAGGGATGAAGGAGGGAAGGCGGAATATAATGTGGGGAAAAGTCAGGTTATGTACTTTGGCAGGAATAGAGAAGGTGAATATCATTTCAATGGAAAAAGATACAGGACAGAGGGATTTGCGAGTTCTTATCCACGAATCACAAAAAGCTAACATTCAATTCAGCAGGTAACAGGAGGACAAAAGAAATGTTGGCCTTTGTTTCAAAAGGGAATGGAGTATAGATGTAGACAGGTTTTGTCAGAGCTATACAAGGCATTAGTCAGACCATAGTTGGAACACGTTGGAGGCAGTCCAGAAAATGTTCACTTGGCTGTTAACAGGAACATAGAACAGTACAGCACAGTACAGGCCCTTCTGGAAGGGAGGGGCTGTAAAAGGAGGAGAGGTTGAGTACATTGGGTATGTATTCATTGGAATTTAGAAGAATGAGGTGACCTTATCGAAACATACAAAGATTCTTAGGACACTTGACAGGTTAAATGTGGAGTGATTGTTTCCCTTTGTGGGACAATCTATGACCAGAGGCCATAACCTCACAATAAGAGGTTACACATTTAAGACAGAGATGAGGAGGATTTTCTTCTGAAGGTGATAAATCTGTGGAATTCTTTATCAGAGTAGGCTTTCAAAGCTGGGTTGTTAAGTATATGCAAGGCTGAGGTAAAAACTATGGTGAAAACGGCATGGGACCTGCTGCTGGTCTCATTCATATTAGTAGCTGCCACAGTTTTGAATACAGTAAAAGTGGGACTGCAGATTATTAGATCAGCCACGATCTCATTTAATAGTAGAGCAGACTCAATGGGCTGAATGACCCACTTCTGCTCCTACACCTTATGGTCATTTGTTTGGATTTATTCCCAAGATGACCAGAGTAGGGTGAATTTTGGTTTATTCACTCAAGTTGAGTTAAAAAATTTTGATATCCCCACAGAGATGAGGGAGAATTTTCTAGGTGTTCCTGAGCAAACCCCTCACAAACTACATAATGATCAATGCTGCAGCAAACACAGTAGCTAATTTGCGCACAGCGAAGTTCCACAGAACTCAACAGAATAACAGTATAGATAATCTGTTTTCCTGGCATTGATGGAGGGATAAACATTGGCTGGGACATCAGGAACAAATCCCATGCTCCTCTTCACAATTTCAGCTGGGAGATTTTTTACGTCTATCCAAGCAGGTAAACGGGACCTCGGCTTACCATCGTATTCAAAAAGATTGAACCTCTAACAATGCAGCAACCCCTCGGTGCTGCACTAGAGCATCATGCTGGATTTTCTAGGTTCAACTGTCTTGAATGAGACTTGAACCCAGAGACTTCAGACTCAGAATGCTACCCACTTGACAAAAGCTCATGAAGGGGCAGGTGAAAAAAAAATCCATAATGCTCAGGACATTTATCATTAACTAAGCAAAAAAACTTGAGAATGTCATTTACACATGTCCTAATGGATTAGAAAATCCCTAACAAAAAATCCATTTAGCAAATGAAGCAGCAACTTTACGGAGATCCAATTTACTAATTGAAGTGTTGGAATTTTGCTTCTTAGTTGGCGGGGAACAAATGGAAAGTCAAAAGGTATTTTGAGAGATAAATTGTCAATTATTAAATGGAACCAAAAAAGCAATTCACACTGGAATCAGAAACAATAGCAAGTGGAAATAAAAGTCAGAACTGCAGATGTTGGAAATCTGAAACAGACACAAAGTGCTGAAGAAACTCAGGTGTGGCAGCACCATGGAGAGAAAAATAGAGTTAACGCTTCAGGTCCAGTGAGCCTTTGTCAGAACTGAAGTATACACTGATGAAAGGTCACTGGGCTTGAAACATTAACTCGATTTTTCTCTCCACGGTGCTGCCACACCTGCTGAGTTTCTCCAGTAATTTTGGCAAATGGAAATAAACTGTGAACAAAAAACAGTGAAAAGTTCAAGCACTAAAACAAAAGCAAAATACTGAGGATGCTGGAAATTGCAATTAAATCAGAAATTACGGGAGAAACTCAGTAAGGCTAGCTGCACTTGGAGGAGACAGAAACAAGGATAACGTCGAGTCCAAAGTATTTCTTCTCCCGAAAATAAAAGTCATTTTGGACGAGAACATTAACCATGTTTCTCCCTCCACAAATGCCCCAAGACCTGCTGAGTTTTCACAGCAATTTCTGCTTTGTTTAAAGTGAAGTGTTCCTTCTTCAGAATTAATTGCCAGCTTTATACCTTCTCTGTGCAAAGATCTGTTTCCACGTCATGTTTCTTCTGGGTAAAAACTATGGTGAAAACGGCATGGGACCTGCTGCTGGTCTCATTCATATTAGTAGCTGCCACAGTTCTGAAATTAAAAACATGATTATGTTTTACAGCTCAAATTCAGTGCCAAAAATAATCCTTTGCCCATTATTTATACTGCATAATACACAGGACATGAAATTTGCTTCCTCCAATAACATCCCCAATATGTAGAACATGACAGCTGGTTTATTTATTCCTTGAACGAATATATTGCTTTTCGCTTAATTCCTACTCATTTCCTCCTGTCCCATTTTCCATGTACTCTGCTGCCCTTTACACTGACATTGCATTGACTATTGAACAATAATTGAGTTAACTGATAACCTTAATACTAGATTGCAGAAGATTAAATTACCAGTGCATTTGTAAAATAAAGTCTGGGTACTCTAACCAGAGAAACATTTACACAAAAAATCTTGATTCCCATGAGCATTTGAGGGGCACAGCCCAAAGAACTGCAGATGATATTTGGCAACAGCCTCTCACTTTGATGTATTCTATGTAGCATGAAACTAATGAAGCGTATATGCTCAAAATCAATGAGTAGCTAAATTATGAATAAACCAAAATTAGGAAATATTGATACAAATCTCAATACAAATTATTATTTTGGTCTCAAGTTTCAACAAATGCTGAAGCAGCAGCCCTGCCCTGATTGTCATGACAAAGCAATGAGATAATTTTTATCATAACAGTACGTTTGGCTTTTTAAATTCAATGGGGTGGTTGGCTTAGTTAGGAACACCGGCCAGTCAGTTCCTTGAGGATGATCAAAATGGACCGTGGCCGACCTGCTATCTCAATCCATTTTCCTACCCTGTATCCATCAATACCCCATGATATCTTCAATATCCAAAAAATTATTAATCTTAGTTGGCTCTATGGTGAATGCGCATGGTTCTCAGTCTCACTTAGACTTGGAACCTGCCTCTTTCTCTAGCCCCCGAGTGTGGTCGGTACTGCTAAACCACTGAGAAAAATAACCACCAAGTAAACAAAAAAAAAAAAAAGGCTCAGGGTGAATATTGCCAGATAATGAGGGTTTAGGCAAAACACGAGACAATAATAAATTCAATATCCAGAACGGAAGAGCTCAGCTACAAAGCTGTAACTTGGGAGTTTTTAAAAAGGGAATGGCAAAGGTACCAAGTGCACAAATCAATCAGAATCTGATTCAGCACATGATATCCAACCTGGCTTTGTTCCCTGCATCCATGAGATCTGCAATGTCTGTATAAGACGTTACAGCCAACTTGGAAAGATCTTCTACGTAGGGTCCCAGCAGTGGGTGCTCTCTGACACGGAGATTTCCTTTGGTCTTGGGATTTAGCAGATCTCGAACCCTTTCACAATAAATTTCCATGTAACTGACCTGCATCCAACAACCAGGAAAATATGATTAGGTTTCAACAAGAGCTAGCAACACAGAAATATGAGAAAGTGTGTCAATGTGAAGCCAGTATTATCTTTTGAGTATAAATGAAAAGAAAGGAACAATGTTTCAGCAAAGCATATTGTTTTTTAGAATCCATACAGTGTGGAAACAGGCCCTTCGGCCCAACAAGTCCACACTGAACCTCAAAGCATCCCACCCAGATCCATCCCCCTATGACCCACCTAATATACACCCTCTACCTCCCTGAACACTATGGGCAATTTAGCATGGCCAATCCACCTAACCTGCACATCTTTGGACGGTGGGAGGAAACCGGAGCACCCGGAGAAAACCCACACAGACACGGGGAGAATGTGCAAACTCCACACAGACAGTCACCCGAGGCTGGAATCGAACCCAGGTCCCTGGTGCTGTGAGGCAGCAGTGCTAACCACTGTGCCACCGTGTCACAATGCATACCCATTTTAATATTGCATTACAGACATGCAGTTTGAAACTTTTTGTTCAGTCTTGCTAACATAAACACTAATCAAATATAGCACAGAAAATGTCAAACATTACATTCAGGCGAGGACTTAAATCAGACACCCAAGTTGGTTTAATACACTAGTCAATTGCTGGAATTAAAGACTTAATCTCTTTTCCATTGAAGTATCTGAGTATTCCACCGCTTAAAACATCCTGAAAATTACACCACTTAGTTATCATAAATAGTCTAAATTATAGAATTATTTGCATTTGCTGATTGCTATTTGTGTAGCACGTTTTCAAATAAAGGCACACAATGCAATTAATAGTTCTACCACTTGATTTCATCTTTGTTTTTGGAAAATGGAGTGGAGGGAGGTGTTAAATAGGGGGCAAAGAGCATAATTATAATTAAAATTGCTATCAATTACGTATTTCAAACTCTGGGTTCTTGCAAATCCCAGAAAAGTACATACCTCTGTTTTGGAAGGCAGAAATGCCTTCAAAACCACTTTAGATTCAAGCACTACAAATATTATTGAATGGAAATGATGTGATATAAAAGGAAATCGATTAATCAATGACTCTACAATTCCAAACATATTGTGTAAAAAAACTGCTTCATGTTCCATTTGTAAGTGAATTACTATTTTGGAAAGCTAATTTTTAGACGATGATGAAAATTCATAAATTGCAGGTATGTAGCATCAACATCACTTCAAGGTTAAAAATAATCCACTACTCATAACACATGAGAGATGTAATTTGGATTTCAGAGTATCTTTAACACAGGCAAGTCAGACTATGAGCATTCAGCTTATTCGAGACCTTTGCCATATGTCATTTTAATCTCCTCTTGGGTTGAGGTCAGATCCAAAATTTCCAGTGTAAAGTCTGGTGGCAAACTCAATGAACAGATGATTCTGGTTTCATTACTCATGGTCTTATTGTGATATTTCATTAATTAACAGGCAGGTTTAGGACCGAGAACACTACTGAATAAAGATGAGTTTTGATTTGTGACTAGCTTCTTGCTACAGAAATACACAAATGAGCAATTTGGCCAATTTAAAGATCTCATGCACATAAGCAAAATGCAGATCAGTTCCATGTCGGAAAACTCCACATAAAATGTATTTGTGGGTAAAAAATCCTACAAATATTTGAAAATGTTATTTGTACCATAAAGTCATAGACGAATGGAGTCATACAGCATGGAAACGGACCCTTCGGTCCAACTAGTCCATGCCGAACATAATCCTAAACTAAACCAGTTCCACCAACCAGCTCCTGGCCCATAATCCCTCCAAACCTTTCCTATTCATGTACTTACCAAATGTCTTTCTGAAATTTGTAATTGTGCCCATATTCACCACTTCCTCAGGAAGTTCATTCCACACACAAACCACTCTGTGTAAGAAAAAAGTGCCTCTCATGTCTTTTTTAAAATCTCTCTCCTCTCCCCTTAATGTGCCAATTCTTGTCTTTCCCTCCACCCCACTCCTCCCCCCCGCCGAGGTGGAGAATTTTGAGTCTTAATCGTTTGTAAAAATCTGTTGTATTTTACAGCAGATTAATTCAGTTGAATAAAGTCTTAATCAGTTGTAATTTTTTAAAAACTTCTTTCAACAAAAGAAAAAAGGGTATTGTACAGGCCAGGAACAGAGGAAACATGATCAGGCTAAACAACAACTCCAAGGCAATAAGAAACAGGGGAAAAACCTCAAGCACAGGTTTCTCAGATCTAAAATGCTGGGTTCTAAACCAGGAGTCATACCCCGTGACATGTACCTTTTGCATCAGTTCTTACCTCCACAGAATATGACACATCAGAATTACTGTTGTCATTTATCTTTTCAAAGAGCTCTTCACAAAGCTGCAAGAGGAACAAATTACAGTTCAAGGTTTACCAGAAGCCACTGATCAAGTTCAATCTCTTCCCGCAAAAGGAGTGAAAATACTATTTGGGCAGTCATCCCGAGGCAAGTAGGGTTTCCCCAATAAAACATCTTTTATCTTGAAGTCTTAAGGTGGCAATTAATTTCAAATTCATTCAGAATCTGTCGATACTTTTGTGTTACGTACATTGCATCTTGACATCTTTCTTTATCCCTCTTGCATTTGACCACCACAGCCTTACTGAATTTTGCTGCAGTGAAATCTCATTTTAAAGCCACTTATTTGATAGATTATAAATATTAGTTTCAAAAACCTGGACTACAGGATCAATGACTATTCTATTTCAAAGCTGAGGAATGCTGAGCAGCCCTGCTAGTATTTTGGAAAGCAAGCAGTAACAGAAAATAGGCTTCACAGTCTATGGAAGTGCTGACAACCACAACCGTCAGTGGAGTTGGTACTCATCAGCTCTGCTACAAAGCAGTCAAAAGACAGGTTGGATAAAAACAATTTTAAAAAAAGTATTTATGTACCAATATAGAGACAACATAGTGTGCAGCTGGGGGAGCAGAGCAGATCAGGCAGCATCAGAGGAGCAGGAAAGCTGACGTTTCAGGTCGGGACCCTTCTTCAGAAAAGGGGGAGTGGGAGGGAGCTCGGAAATAAATAGAGAAAGGAGGGGTGGGGCTGGGGAAAGTAGGTGCGATGGTGATAGGTGAGACAGAAGATGGACGGGTTGTGTCAGGTCAAGGAGACTCTCTGCAACTCCCTCGTCCGCTCCACACTCCCCACTAGCCCCACCATTCCCGGCACCTTTCCTTGCAACAGCAGGAAGTGCTACACCTTTCCTACACTACCCCCCTCATCTCCATCGAAGGCAAAAAACAAACCTTCAACATCAGATATGGGTTCACTTGCACATCTGTCAACTTGGTCTACTGCATCCGCTGCACCCGATGTGGCCTCCTCTACATCAGTGAGACCAAGCGGAGGCTCGGAGACCGTTTTGTAGAACACCTGTGCTCTGTACGTGACAAACACCACCACCACCCTCCGGTCGCGAAACATTTTAACTCCCCCTCCCACTCCCTGGGTGACATGTCCATCCTGGGCCTCCTCCTGTGTCAAAATGACGCCACCCAGACTGGAGGAGCAGCACCTCATACTTTGCCTTGGGAGTCAATAGCCCGATGGCCTGAATGTGGAATTCCACAGTTTTAAAATCTCCCCACCCCCGGCCTCATCGCATGACCAACCTTCCCTCGCATCCCCGCCTCCTTGACCTGTCCAACTTCTCTCCCACCTATCCACTCCTCCCACCTCACTGACCAATCCCCACCACTCCCTACCTGCACTCACTTATCACCATCCCACCTACTTTCCCCAGTCCCCACACCCTTCTCTCTCTTTATTTCCGAGTTCCCCTCCCCATCCCCATTTCTGAAGAATGGTCCTGACCCAAAACGTCAGCTTTCCTGCTCCTCTGATGCTGCCTGGCCTGCTGTGTTCTTCCATTTCCATACTGTGTCATCTCTGACTCCAACATCTGCAGTTCTTGCTATCTCAGTTATTTATGTACCAATTTGTTTACAGAATGTGGGTGTCCCTGGCTAAGCCAGCATTTATTTCCCACCCCCAGTTTCCCCTGACAAGGTGCTGGTGAGCTGCCCTCTTGAACTCCTGCAGTCCATTTGGTGTAGGTACATCCACAATGCCATTACGGAGGGAAGGAGTTCCTGCACTTTCACCCGGTGATACTGAAGGAACAGCAACATATTTCCTAGTCAGGATGGGGAGTGGTTTGGAGAGGAACTTGGGTGGTGGTGGCAGCGTTCCCAAGTATCTGCTGCCCTTGTCCTTCTAGATAGAAGTGGTCATGGATTTGGAAGGTGCTGTTGAAGAAGCTTTGGTTCACATACTGCCACTGACTGTCAGTGGTGGACAGAAGTGGGTGTTTGTGGATGTGGTTCCAAATCAAGCAGGCTGCTTCTGAAGTGTTATTGGAGCTGCACTCATCCAGACAAATGGGAAGTATTCCATCACACTCCTGACTTGTGTCTTGTAGATGGTGCACAGGCTTTGGGAAAATCAGGTGGTGAGTTACTCATTTCAGGATTCCTCGCCTTGCTCTTGTAGCAATACAGCGGGTCCAGTTCAGTTTCTGGTCAATAGCAGTTACCATGATGTTGACAGTGGGGATTCAGCAATTCTTAATGATTTAGAAAAAGGTGAGGGGCTTTAGGGGGCTCATTAAACAAAATAAGAAGCAATTTATCAACAGAATGTTTAGTTGCATCTTGATGAATTAAAATTGAACTTCACCTGCGGGATAATCCCTTGATGGTCTTTATCTTGCTTTCCCATCATGGTATAGGACTTCCCTGCCCCAGTTTGACCGTATGCGAAAATGCATACATTGTAACCCTCAAACGAATGCTGCAGCATTTCTTTACCAATGTCATTGTAGACTTGATGTTGAGAAGCAAAGGCTGGATCTTCAGCCTGAAAAGTGAGAAGAGAGAGAGATTCAGGTTATGCTTGATTCACTGGAGAAGACAACAAAGACAAAAATAAACGCATTTATCCTAAAGACAACTAAAAGAACAACACAGCTGCTGAGATTGTTCCCCTGTATGCAAGGAAACTGGAATCCTACAGTGCAAATGCCAGTAGGATGATGGTGACATGGGAGTGAATACAAACTGTCTGGATCATTAGCCCAGACCTCCAAATTACCAGTCCCTATCACAGGGCTTCCCAAAATGGGGCTTGGGGCATCAACTGGGGTGAAGCTGAAATTTTGGGATTGAGAGCTCTGAGGCAGTAGTGCCCAATCCTCATCTCCAGTACTCGGAGGCATTCTCTTCCCCCCTCCACCATTAGCAAAGATATTGTGACATTTTCAGGCCTCAAACAGGGTTAACAGCAGAAAAATGTTTGAGAAGCACTATACTGTCACATCCTTGAGATGGCCTATTCAAATATCAATGGATTGTAACTGGTAAAAGGGGAAGGGAGGCAAGAAATTGAAATGAGAAGAATACAGGAAGTCGTAGCCCCTGCAAGGGCACGGCACCTGCAGTAGGCCTGGGAAAAGTATGTGAATTCTACATGAAACACCATTAGCAAAGTATCTATCAATCACACTGCGACCAATTGCATTGCACATTGTAACTTTTTTTGAAAGGAATAAAATTCTCATGAGCCCTAATAATGTTAAGAACCTGTTGGGTTTTGTTCCGATTGTTCAATCATAACGCAAGGTTCATTTTATTGGCTAGAATTTAAATGTTGCTTAAAAAAAAAAGGCACCTTTCGTCAAGGTTTTGGGTCTTGCACTCATCAGAACAATTTGCAAGAGTAAAGGGAGAACGATAACATTTTGATCATATTTGAAGAGCACGCTAATGGTTTGTCAAGTACATTCTGACTAGTACATCTGCCATGTTACTTCTACCTGCCAATCAGCACTCTCGTCTTATACAGTATGAAAATATTGTCCCCTTTAGTATTTCTTGCAAATTCTTATGATAAATGCAAAACAAAGTTTCAACAAAATGTGTCTTTTCCCAGTAATACTCATGTTCTCCTTTCAAGGTGGAGAGGGGTGAAGTAGAGAGAACAAAGGGAAGAGATTGTCTTTTGTGTTTCCAGAAGGCAATGAAGGATAGAGCACTACCTAACACCAAATCAGATTTGTCATCCATGACTGTAATCCACTTTGTTTTAATGACTTATACTGGAAATCACAAATAACCCATTCAGCGCTTGTATAAAATAGGCTGTCACTATTGCATTAACTGCTTAAGAGTCAATGATGTTACACTCTTATTGAAATCACATCTGAAACCAACTTATTTGATGCAGCAGTGTCCAGCTCTCTAATCAGCAGTTTTGCAACAGGAATGTACTTAATTTCTTCCCACTGCCCTTTGCTCAAACTAAGAGTAGGTGTGAAGGTTATTTTGGCCCAAGACTGTTATCAATGTTATTCTTGATTGATAAGGGGATCAAAGATTACGGGGAGAAGACCTGAGAATGGGGTTGAGAAACATATCAACCATGATCGAATGGAAGAGCCAACTCAATGGGCCAAATGGTCTAATTCTGCTTCTATATCTTATGATCTTAAGTCAACCACTTGGGAGGAATGGAAACATTGAAATCGTGATAGTTCTGCACATGAACAAACTCACCCAGAGTTCAGCAGGAGGAGCAGCAAGTGAAAAGATAGGGAGAGATTCTAATTTGTATAACACCATCACTGGAGCAGGCTTTTTAAAAAAAAAGCCAGAGAAGGGTTGTGGTGGGAAGGAAAGGGGAGAGACTCACCCATGTTAACCTACATAATCAGGCACCGAGATATACTGTACATTGTTTCAGGTATCAGGGATATCATTTAAGTATGAAACAAGAACAAAGTGCTGGAAAAGCTCAGCGAGTCTGGCAGCATCTGCGAGAGAGAAACCAGGTTACATTTCAAGTCCAGTAACTTCAGGTTCTGAAGAAGGATCACTGGCTCCAAAATGTTAACTTAGTTTCTCTGTCCACAGATGTTACCGGACCTCCCGAGTTTCTCCAGCAATTTCTGGTCTTGTTTCAGATTTCCAGCATCCACGGTTCTTTGCAGTGCAAGAATCAGGCATTAAAGGTCTTGGTACAAAGGTATCTTTATTGCAAAATTATTGATTGATACAAGAAAGACTCTTACCGAGGTATGTGACCAATAGGAGTAATCAAAGCTGAAGGTCTTTGGTGATTCCTTTGGATTCTTCGGGTTTATAATACCTAAAGGAAGAGGAACAAAGAGATATCAGTGACTCATTCTGCAGCCTTCACTTGAGAACAAAGCTATGAAATGCAGAAAACCAGTGGAGATCTGGATACGTTATCACGTGCTCCAAGTCCTGACTATCACCTTCAAGGCACAAGTTCAAGAGAGTGTCATATGGAACATTCCCCATTTGCCTGAATGAGTCCAGCTCCAACAGCACTCAAGCAGCTAGACATCATCCAAGAAAATGCAGCCAACTTAACCAGCACCCTATTTCCAAGATCAAAATGATTATTCCCTCTACCACTGATGCACAGTGACAGCTGTGTGTACCATGAACAGGATGGACTTCAGTATCTGATAAGAGTATCTTCCAAACTTGCAACCTCTACCACTGAGATGGCCAGCAGATGCAGGGAACACCGCCACAAAGATCTTGCCCAAGTTAAACAGCATTATGGTTTGGAAATATATTACTGTTCCTTCCTGAAACTCCCCAGCTTTCTCAAGGGCAACTAAGGGCAACGATGTTTAGATCTTGTGAACAAATTAAAAGTCACTTCCGTATCACAGTTATGGGTGAGTTGATTCCATGTGAACATGCAAATTCCAAAAGTAGCATGGGAAGTGCCTGGTTAAATTTCATTGGAAATTACTTCACATCCGCAGTCCCCTCAATGAACCAAAATTATGGCTCAGTGGGGACAACATTCAGAAAAGCCCAAGATGGAAAACAGTGATGGGGACATTTGGAATTGGGGAAGAATACTATAAAGTACTGGAAGGAGAAACTTACTGTAGTATAACAGCAACATTTTATTGGCCAAATCTAATAGTTTCCCAGAGTACAAAATACGCTAATGCATCTAACGCAAATAACTTGGGAATAATTCAGTAACTAAGTTGCTTTAATAGGAAAGGTTCCCAACACTAAGCATGATTAAACTTAAAAACTGAACGCCATCCTTAAAATATGATTCAGACCGTCTCATTTCGATTTATCTCCTACAATTCATCATTAATCCTCGTGAGGGAGCGCATTTGCCTTTTGGGGCTTTAGGAGGTCTCAAAAGTATCTTTATGTTCGTTGGGGTAGGGTGCATGTTTCCCCCCGCCGTTTTGTTTTTCAATTCCAGAAGGTAAGAAAGCACTCCATAGTTAATGTACAAAGGGTCAGACTCTATGACTATACAAAGGAGCTAAGCAACATTGACAATTCATGAGGCTCATTATGCACTTCACTGAGTCTCATTGACCTTGTTTAAGATGTTGGATGTTCTGCCACAAAAGGATAAATTTGGGCTTACATTACCTGCCTTTAAAACAGTCTGAGTTACAATTTCAGTTTTTACAACATTTGTTTATTTCCCTTGGTCAGCTTCTATATGCAATTATGTGCTTTAAAGTGCTGCAAGGATTAGATCATGAGGCCAGTTCACACAAATTGTTTCACGTCTAGTGGAATTTAACTTATTTTCCTAAATCAACCTGTTCAGAGATGTAACTACACACCTCTGCAGAAGGTGGGACTTGAACCCAGGTCTCAGTTCAGGGATAGGGACACTACTACTGCACCACAAGAGTCCCTAAAATGAACACAAATTGTTTCACATCCAGGGGTGTTCAGATGGTCAAGGGGTGATCTAATTGTTTGAAATAATAAGGGGGCTCAATGAAGCTCAAACAAACTATCTCCACTCCCGGGAAAATTCTGAAAAAGGGGTCATAATCCTAAAATTGAAGCTACCTCTTAAAGATGGGAGACCGTTTCCCCAACAATGGAAATTCATAGCCCTCACCCTACAAAGTGAATAGATGCTTGAATTTTTCAAAGTGGAGATCAACAGATCCTGCTTAGGGCGCAACATCAAAGGATATTAAGGAAAGGCAGGCAATAAGTCAAACAAAACCGCAGAACCTGCTGGAAGGACTGAATCTCATCCTCCCTCTCTTCTGAATTTGATACAGTAATGCAACCAAGGCATCAATTGGACTTGCAGATGAAATGAACGAAGGAAGTAGGTATTGAAATTAACAAATTACCAGTGTGCCTAATGATCTTTCAAAAAGAAAAAGAACACATTCTACAACAAAGACTACTTACTGATGGTCATCAAAAAAAGTACAGTAAAATTGAAATGTAATACCCAAGCTCTGGAGACAGCGTCTTTGGAGATCAACTAGTCCACAAGATTTAAACCTCTCCTCCAAGAGTATATCAAGAACAGTATTAGTGAAGCTTGAAGATGATGAAGCAACACTATGAATGAGTCTTGTGAATGGTGGACAAGCACCAGCTGTCACATTTGAGCCTGGTTTGTAAGATAGTGAGGAGAAGAATATTCAGTTCACAGCAGAGAGGTCACAGCCTTTTACTCGATGAGCAATTTGGAAATGTGAATTCAAATCCCAGCATGGCAGCTGCTGAATTCAAATTCAATTAATTAAATAAAATCTGGAATAACCAAGCTAGCATCAGTAACTGTGATGAGCTAACAACCAGATTGTTGTAAAAATCCTTCTATTTCAAACATTAAAAAAAAGTAAAACCAAAATAATATTGAAAAACCAGAGAAAACTATTTCCAGGAGCAAGATGTTTTAAAAGTATTGCTGCAACAGTAACGTTATCTTGTGTATTGCAACTGTAGAGTTTTTTTTCCCATCTCTCCACACAACCATTTAGAATCATAGAATCCTTAACAGTGCAGCAAGAGGCCATTCAGCCCATCAAGTCTGCAAGAACCCTCCAAAGAGCATCCTACCCAGACCCACCCCCCTCCAACACCACATTTCCCATGGCTAATCCACTACTCTGCACTTCCATGGACACTATGGACAACTTAGTATGGCCAATTCACCTAACCCACACATTTGGGCTGTGGGAGGAAGCCGGAGCACCCAGTGAAAACCCACACAGTCACTGGGAGAATGCGCAAACTCCAAAACAGTTTTGCAATATTTAGAAAATACAATTTGGATAACAATCCAAACATAAGCCAACAATATTACAACACTACCGAAATAACAAAGATGAAGACCTATGCATAATTTTCCAAGTATGTAAACTACAGTTTGGTTATTACGAAGTGTATTTTTAAAGAGAGAGTTGAAATCTCAGGCAAAATACAGTCCCAGCTACATTCTGATTGGATCAAGACAAAATGTTTTCCTTTAATCCATATTCTCCTAATCCTTTAATATTTGAAAGCGTCCAAAAATTGAACAAAATTCCTCGTTTCCCTTCACTGGTGAGGTCTCGACTCTCGGAGTGATGACAGTAAATGAATGGATAAATTATCAGCACTGTCAATTTTCAAATATTACCATTTGCCTCATACAATAAAGGGTCAAGGCTTGTTAAGATTATCCATTAGAAACTACAGGGGGAGCACATGAAAAATGAAGTGCCCAGGCTCAATGCCCACCTTCTACTGAGTCTATGGCCACTTGCACCCCCAGCTAAAATGGAAGTCTCTTACTCTGGAGATCACATCCCTCATCACTGAATGGGAGCAAAGCCAGTTGACTGTCAGATTAGTAGGAAATGAAGGCAAAACTTCGCATAGGCAAGATGTCATTTAGAACTAAATTTTTTATGCTACAGAAAATTATCAACATAATATTTAAAGCCTGAGGTTAAATGAGTATTATCCATTAAATATTTTCCAGTTCATGTATAGAATGATTAGTCTGGGGCAACTGCGAGAACACACTGAAGATTCAAGTCAATCCAGGCTATAATCCCTCCTTAAGATTCTATAAATGAAAGCAATCAATTTTTTTTTCTTGCACAGATGCTGTCATGTGACAAAAGCATACCCAATGTCAGAATGTAATTCCACGAAGGCGTCTCATTCATGAAAATTGGAACTAACAACTGAACGATACAGCATCCTCATTCCAAATACCGAAGTGAATACCAACGCTTGCACAGCATTCATAACTTAAAAGGCCATCCTCCAGAAATAGAAACAGTTGTTAGTGGTTCTGTCAATTAAAGTAATTCCCTTGTGCAACTATTTGCCTCCAACGATAATGTATTCAGTAAAGACAGATGCAGGAGATCAACATTTTCCATGCGCTGGTTTGCGTTCTACAACAAATTTTAGTTAGCTGCAATAGTTACTGTGAACAGGACTTTCATTTTAGATGATCCACTTTTGACAAAAAAAAATTACTCTCCTCGATTGCAGAGTGAACTTTGATAAATGTAGAGAGGTTAGTAGTTTAATTAATTGACTGGGTAACTACCCAGAGACTGGGTAGCTCTCAATTGGAGTGAAGAAGGCGAGAGATGACTTGATAGAGTGAATAGCCAGAGACTTTTTCCCAGGGCGGAAATGGCTATCACGAGGGGGCATAATTTTAAGGTGATTGGAGGAAGGTATAGGGGAGATGTCCGAGATAGGCTCTTTAAAGACTGGTGGGTGCGTGGAATGCACTGCCAGCAGTGGTAGTAGAGTCAGATACATGAGGAAAATTTAAGCAACTCTTGGATAGGCACATGTACGATAGTAAAATGAAGGGTATGCAGGGTAGATTGATCTTAGTAGGATAATAGGTCGGCACAACATCGTGGGCCAAACGGCCTGTACCTGTTCTATGTTCTACATATAGAGGGGGAGCACAGATAGGACTGCTGTAGGTAAGGAGCTACAAGATTGAGTCCTTAATAAACTCAAAGAAAAATATCTTTGTTTCTCTCACTGATTGGATTGGACCTGATTTGACACTGCAGAGGATAGTTGGCTAACGCTGAAGATTAGAACCTTTCTCCCACAGACAAAGTTGGAATTTGAGTCAGATTTCAGCCATTCTTCTGAAATTTAAATGTAAAAAGTGTCAGGCTATGATTTCCCACCAATGTGATGTGAAGCTGTTCTCTATATTTAATGGAAAAAAATTAACCAGATGTTAACTACATTAAATGGTTATGTCCTTAAAGGAAAACTGGGTGCAGATTTTGTACTCAGACATTAAGAACTGCCAATGCTAGAGTCAGAGATAACACAGTGTGGAGCCGGAGGTACACAGCAGACCAGGCAGCATCAGAGCAGGAAAGTTGACATTTCAGGTCGGGACCCTTCTTCAGAAATGGTACTGTCACTTACTACTAGAAACAAGATCGGGTGGAAAGTATTCCTCGAGCTACAGACTTAAGATTTGGTCACTCAGCGACACTTGGTTAATCTATTAAAACTTAAGATAGCTTTGACTATTGTTGGAAAACAAAAGGCATTTTATCAAAGCTTTTCATCTTGCACACATTGGGACAATTCAAGAATTCTAATTCAAGGGAAAGCTAACATTAATTCCGAATGAGAGGAGAGCACTGACTGGTGGAGGTATTGCCATGGAGAATGCATCAATTAATGATGACTGACAGTTAACAACCAGGCTTTGTTTAACTTTTAAATCAGACAGTTTGACTCTGGTTGGTCAGGACATTACTGAGCTGAGCACCTGGGTACAGGTGTCACCTATTTCATGGAGTTGAAACAGGTGCAGCCTGTATTGTCCATTTCTAAATATTGATATGATTACTTCTTTTAATATTAACTCCAGAAGTGCACTCCATAACCCCTCAACTGCTCAGTATTAAAATCAAAATCAAACAGGTTTCTGCTCTCCATCCGAAGTCCCTTCTATTTATTCTTCCAACTGTCCCTACAACTAATGGCAACAGCACAGTTCTAGCTACTCTGTCCCATTCCATCTTGACTTTAAACATCTCTTCAAGCACATCACTGTGGAATTGGTTTTGTGGCAACAACAAGTTCCCCAGTATTTCCTCAATTGGTTTTCCACATATCAAGTATCATTCTAATGAATTTGCATCATCCCCTCTGGAGGTTGAAGGGAGATGGTGGTATAATTGTAATGCCATTGAACTAGTAATCCAAAAGGTCCAGGTTAATGCTCTGGGAACACAGGTTCAAATCCACCTTAGCAACTATTAATTAAATTCAATTAATAAAACATCGGGAATGAAAGTTAGTCTCATTATCTATGACCACAAAGCTGTCATTAGTTGTCATAAAAATCTGTGCAGTTCATTTTAGAGAAGGAAAACTGCCATGTGTACCTGGTCTGGCCTACTTGCAACTCATGACCCACAGCAACGTGTCTCAACTACTCTCTGAAATGGCTTAGCACCATTCAGTTCAAAGACAATTTGAGTGGCACAGTGGCTCAATGGTTAGTACTGCTGCTTCAGTGCCAGACACCCTGGTTTGATTCCACCCTCGGGCAATTGTCCCTGTAGAGTTTGGATATTCTCCTCGTGTTTGCGTGGGTTTCCTCCGGATGCTCCAGTTTCAGTTTGAAGATGTGCAGGCTAGGTAGATTGGCCATGCTAAATTGCTCATAGTGTTCAGGAATGTGCAGGCTAGGTGGGTTAGCAATGGGAAACGCAGAGTTACAAGAATGGGGCAGGGGTTTGGGTCTAGGTGGGATGCTCTTCAGAGGGTTGGTGTGGACTTATTGGGCCAAAATGGTCTTCTTCCACACTGTGGGGATTCTATAATTGTGAATGGGGAACAGCTGGCAACAACCACTGTTTATTGCTTATCATCCATTTCCTGAAGTAGGAGTCAGTTTATTCATATTTCATAGTCAAACAAACTCCAGTCCACTCCCACTGCTTCTTGACCACTTCCTTTTACTGGGGAAAACCAGCCCTCATATTTTTAAGCAACCTGCTCAGAAATGTTATTACACATCACAGGAGCAGGTGGGACTTGAACTCAGGTCACCTGGTTCAGAGATAGGGATATTACCACTGCACCACAATAGAACAAAAGAATTATCATAGGAATGTTAGTCTTCACCGGTCTCTGAGAATGCATGGGAGTATCAGGCTGAAATGAACAATTAAAGTTGGGTGGCCAACAGTTCGACAGAACATTAAAGGCTTTACACAGTTCAAGCCATTAAAAATAACAAGCAATGATATTTAAGGTGAAGTCGGTTTTTCCATGGTGTACATTGAAACACATATGAGTTTACTGGCGGATGGGGGCTTGAGGGGTCGGGGATGGACAGGGTAAGTGTTGGAAATTCTTAATTTCTGACTTTGGCTTTGCAGCGACCATGACATGGAAACTGAGTACTCACTCAGTTAGTGCTCAGCATTGGAGACTCTGAAGAAATCTTTCTGAAGTACAGCTAAGACAGCTTCAGCAGATCTTCAAATCCAATGCAGGAAGTAAAGGGAAAAATGCAAGAAATTATACAGGCCACCTTACCAAATCCCAGAGGCATTTCTGAAATGGCAACAACAGGATTCCTGGAGAATCCCCAAGATCACTGGATCCTTGGTCACGCTTCCAGTTTGGTCACATACTTCCATAAGTGGCTCATGACCTCAATCTTCACTGGAGGTGACTAGTCTGAGGTAACAAGACCTGACAGAGAATTTCCAGGAGGAATCCCCCATATTCTTACTCAAAACAAGGAAGTGTGTCCAGAAATGGCTGTCCTTCAGGCAAGGCTTTAGCATAGAGAGTCTAGAGAATGGGAGGTGGATGAGAAAAAGTTTGAAGTACTTTTGAAATATCTTATATTTCAGAGTATTTGCTCCCAGCCCTTCAAATTTGGTGATATTGAAACCTCTGTATAATATATTTAAATAAAGGACTCATTACTTGGTAACGCTGCATGCAAGAACTTACAGTATCCTTGGAATGCAAACACTTAGCACTTCAAAAAGACCACAAAACAGCTGCCAGATGCTAGCACAGCTTGTTTTGCAGTCCTCAATAAAAATAGACATTCTCTCTCCTTCTGACACAGGATCATTTCACACAGCATGTTGTCACTTTTCCGCAATACTAACTCGCAAAATTGCTTGGAATACTCTTATTTAAGGGGTGGCAACATTTTGTAAAAGTAATTCTGTCTATCTCAGTCAAATCTGCATGATGTATTTTACGTTTTTTTCGTGAAAATTTTGTAACAAACTATCCTACATAAACTAAACAGGCAAAGCATTTGAGGATAATGTTAGCCTTTTGAGAGATGGGCATTAGTGTTGTTTTATCATTCTATATTCAAACTGCAGTAGTGTATTTGATAAAAATGTTTGATGTACTTAAGCTGCCAGTTAAGAAACATCTGCTTGTTAAAGTTGTGAACAAGAGGGATTGTGATATATAATTGTGAAGAACCCAGCAGAACCCAGGAAACAGTAAAAAATTAATTGTAAATTTCCCTAAGAGAAATACACAAATGTTGACCAATAAATAAATACCGCAGCTGCGTAATATATTATTTTTTAACTTCTGAACAAACTCATCTGTAAATAGAAAACACTGAATTAGATCAAATAGTCATTTGGTGATACAGAACTGGATTACTGCTTAAAAAATGCACATTTTATCAAAGCTTTCCAGCAATCTTGTTTTTAAAGCCAACCCAATCCTCTTTTCATCTCAAATATCACATTTCCCAGACCCAGTACTGACAGAATTGATATTATACCGTTTTAAAAAAAGTGTCTGACAGTACAGGAACAGCAGGTGGCAAAATTACAGACACACGGAATCCGCAATTATCTGACTCATCAGCAATCTATTTCCTGACTTCCTGGTCAATCTCTGCAGAAGCTATGACTAACAAGCAAAGACCTATTCATCATACCCATTTAAAATGCAAGCAGTCATCAGCAACTGATTCCCTCAGTTTTGCGAAAACCAACTGGAATGCAAGCACAGCTAAATTTATTCTCTGCCCTCTAAGTGCATGTAATTGTCCAAAGAATTCAACTCAAATTCAATGAAGCATACAAAATGGCTGCTGTGTTTGTCTACAGTGTAACAATCGCAAATCAAAATAATTCACTGGGTGTAAAGCATATGGAACCAGTTTTGAAAAGTACGATAAAGGCCCTTATCAGTACAAGAGTCTGCACGTCCAGCCAGTCAATGAGCTCAAAAATTTA
>NC_063362.1:4930229-4948812 GCF_021869965.1 Rhincodon typus
GACACCACTATTGATGTCACCTATTGAAGGCTAAGAAGCAATTAAATGTTATTGTGTAAATGCATCACCAGTCGCTATATGAAGTTGAAAATATAATTAGGTAACTTTCTATAAACCTAATGAAGTTTAATATACTCTGTGGTAATGTGTGGAATAAGATGTGGTTAAAGAGTTGGTAGTTTTATTAACAATGTAGTTGGACCTGCTTTAATCACTATATTTCCTTGCCGATAATATTGGAAGGTACCCTTGGATGCCAGGGAATATCTTTTTGATAAATGAGAAGAAAGCTGAAAATGCATTTGTGAAGCTGTAACACAGATCTTCTTGCACGCCAAGACAACAAGAGTAGCATGTGATTAACAGCTAAGTGATCCCACAATTTATAGATTGGATCTGAGCTCTGTAATCCTGCCCCATGCAGTTATGAATGGTGGATAGTTAACCAATTAACTGCAAGTAAATGTTCCACAAATATCCCCATTCTCTAATGAAAGGAGCCTAGAAAATCGATGGAAAAGATGAGGTTGGAATATTCAGATCTGATTTCAGCCAGAAATGCCGAGTGAATGTGGCCCCAGAAGATTCTAGTCTTTAGCCAGTTTGATTTACACCATGTAATGTCAACAATTTAATGATCTTACTGGATACTGCAAAGGCTATGGTCCAGAAGACATTCCTGCAATAGTACTGAAGACTTGTACTCCAGAATGAGCTGCCCTCTAGCCAAGCTGTTCCAGTACAACTACAACACTAGCACCTCCCCAACAAAATGGAAAATTGCCCAGATATGTCTTGTCCATGCACAAGCAAGACAAATTCAAGCTGACCAATTACTGCTTTAATTGCAGAGTCATGGAAGATGTCATTGACAGTGGTATCAAGCAGCACTTGCTCAACAGTAACCCTGTTCACTGCTCATTTTTGGATTCCAACAGATCCACTCAGCTGCTGACACTTACAGCCTTTATCCATTCATGGACAAAAGAGCTGAACTCAAGGAAAGGTGAGTGATTGCCCATGATGTTAAAGCAGTATCTGATGGTGTGGAACATCTGGAAGCCCTAGCAAAAGTGGATTCAGTGCGAATTGGGGTAAATCTGTTTACTGGTTGGAGTGCTGTCTAACTCAAAGGAATATTAATTGTAGTTGGAATCCAATTGTCTCAGTTATGAAACATTGCTGCAGAAACTTCTTGGATAGTGCCTTAGGCCCAACTGTCTTGAGCTGCTTCAATTATCTTCTGTCCATCGTAAGGTCAGCAGTGGGGAAGGTCTCTGCACTCTGTTCAGTGCCATTGTGATTTCTCAGATATAGAAGCAGCCTGTGTCCATATACACTAATATCTAAGTAAGATTCAAGCTTGGGCAAATAAGTGGCATGTACCATATATGGCATACATGTGCCAGGCAATAACCATCTGCAACAAAACAGAATCTAGCCGTCTCCCCTCAACATAGTGACATTACCATCATTGAATTCTCTACTGCCAGCATCCTGGGGACTGCCATTGACTAGAAGCTGAACTGCACTAGCCATATAAATACTGTACCTAAAATGACAGGTCAGAAAGTAGGAATCCTTTGGTGAATAACTTGCCTCCCGTCTTCCCAGTGCCTGTCTACCATCTACGAGGCGTAGATCCATGTGAGGAAATACTCTTCAAATGCCTGCCTAAGTGTAACTTGACAGCATCCTGCACAAGGCAACCTGCTTGATTTGACACCACCTTCAATGTTCATTCCCTGTAACGCCATACAGTAGTAGTGGTGTGTACTATTTAACAAGACTACTTTTGACAGCATCTTCCAAACCTGTGACCTCTACCATTTAAAATGAGAAGAGCAGCAGATTCATGGGAATGACATCACCTGCAAATTCTGTTCCAAACAATGTCCATCCTAACTTGGAACCACTGTTCTTTCACACAAGCCTAGAAATCCTTAACAGCACTGTGGCTATATCTACACCACATGAACGGCAGCTCACCACTACCAAGGGTAATTAGGAATGGGCAATAAATGCTGGCCTAGTCAGCTATGTCCACACTTGTGAAAGGGAAAAGAAAACGAGACAAGACTGGGAAACTGTATACAAGAGAAATGAATTATAATTCACTACTGCTAATTAAATTAACTGTCTTTTTCCAACCAAGATACATATAATTCGCTACTTCAGGAAAACATGGAAGATTGTCTGCGTTCTAACACTTCCGTTGCACCTTCGGACTTGAGTTGGTAATGCTGATTAAATGCAAGTCTGCTGAGTTGTCAATATCCTACATACAGCAAGTTTGAGCGATTTAGTGGTTTTATGATACAAAATTGCTTCTAATTTTGTACTAATTTTTTCAAACTTGGAGAGTTTTATATTCTGATTTGGGAGATGTTTTTGAGGTTAATGGCATACTGTTGCCTAACCTTGGATAAGAAGTGTTTCAGTTGAAAATGTGAAACGAATGGTAACGTACTGAGATTTGATTTTAGTTTATCTAGCTTGCTTTAAGTTGGAGTATGTTCATTCTCTTCCTATGTTCATTTGAATACATGATACTGCACAGTAATATGATGGTTATGTTTTTGAAGTGGTGATACCAAAAAAGATTAATTGATATTTTTGAATGGATAAACTGTGATCAGGCATGTGTCTATGGGGGTCACAGCCTGTTTGGTTTGTTTATTTCACTGTTTACGTACTGTTGTGCCTTTTTAATCAGTGTGAATTGAAAAATTTGACCTTTTTTTAATGTAAGTGCACCTGGATGCATGCATGTTCACTAACTTGATTTCTTCAAACAAATTGTACAATTAATGTTAGATAACCTCCCTTATACAGATATGCATGTTAGTATTAGCACACTCTGGTTTGTAAATGTTTTTCATATGATTAGGGAGTGTCTGTTAAGTTAGTCTTTTACCAAAGGGTTCACATTTTATAAGTCAGTTGCTTTATTGTAGCCTTTTCAAGATGCTGACCCAAAACACTCGACCACCACTTTGGTAATTGCACTTACAGTGCAATTTAGAAATTGTCCTGTAATACAAAACAGATTCAAAGAACTACAGGAAGATATTGGTTCAACTTAACGATTGAATATTATCTGTATCTTTTGCGCATAAGGCATGAATGTTCTCATCACCACTAGTATCATGTTTACTACTTGGAAATGCTTGATGTTTGTTTATTTTCTTCCATTGCCTCCCGTCCCCAAACCAGTCTAGGCACGAGTGGTTCTTGCACAGAGTCCGGCAGTGATCGTTTCACAATTGAAGCATGTAAGGAGACTGAAATGTTGAACTACCTCATAGAGTGCTTTGACAGAGTTGGAATAGAAGAGAGAAAAGCTCCAAAGGTAAAATAATAAACAGCGTTTTTAAATCATTCTCGCCAAAAATGAACGTGTAGTTTTACTATCTAGTCAGTACAAATCCTAACTGTTATTTTGACCGTAAGAATGTAAAGGATTAAATAGGGCAAAGCTGTTTAGCATTTCAAGCTTACACATTTGGACAGACCATGAGGAATCCAGTCAATAAAGGACTCCACCTAATCATTTGATCTCTCAATGAGCTTTACACCTATACATGAGGTAATCAAGCAAAATCCAGATATTCATCCATACTTGCATCTCCATTGTTCTGTCCTTATTTGCTGACCTCCAGATAAGTAACTGAGATAACAAGGTGTAGAGCTGGATGAACACAGCAGGCCAAGCAGCATCAGAGGAGCAGGAAGGCTGACGTTTCGGGCCTAGACCCTTCTTCAGAAAACTTTCTGAAGGGGGGTCTAGGCCCGAAACGTCAGCCTTCCTGCTCCTCTGATGCTGCTTGGCCTGCTGTGTTCATCCAGCTCTACACCTTGTTATCTCAGATTCTCCAGCATCTGCAGCCCCTACTATCTCTGAAACAGATAAGTAACTGTTTGTTTTTCTGTCTTTCCTCTGGGGGGGAAAAAGCCCCATTTGTTGATTAATACTAGTTTTGATCCACTTTGGTTCATTTCTGTAGTCTTGCTCCCAATTAAATGCTTAGTCTTGGATGTCTTGTATCTGTTGCTTTTGGTGGGGGATATCTTTTTGTCAGGATTTCTTCATTGTTGATTGTGTTCTTCAGTAAAGCTGCTTTAATATTGTAGGACGTAGTGATAGTATCACCGGCTTCCAAAACAGCATGTTCCTTGACTGGCTATACCTTTAATAAACCTGCCGAGTTCATGAAAATAGATCATCAGGACAGGTCTGACAAAAACGCCATTCCAGAGATGCTTTCTAAAATTCAGAGATATACCTTTTTTGTTTCTGCAGCTAGCATGGTAAATTGATGCATCTAGAACTAGTAGTGCAAACTTAAAGACAGCTCAGGTGAAATCCGTAAATATTCTAAATCAGTAAGTTGATCTAATTCATGTTATTTTGATTAATGGAATCCTGGACAGAAGAATTTGCTGAGGAAAGGAGTAAAGTGAGCTGTAGATCAGCTGATAGTGGAAACATTGACTGAAACTGAAGCTACTACTTGTTAAATCGACAGATGTTTTGCCAGTAGCATTTTAGTTTCGACTATTTCTAAACCGTGCAAATAGGAGTCGCATAGCAGCTTAAAATTTCAAATGGGCTTGTGCATTGTTCTCAATTGGCTTGAGTTGATCAACAGCCGTTCTTTCATTCAAATCCATATGTCACAGAATTGTCACAGTGCAAAAGAAGGCAATTCAGCCATTGTGTCCATTTGACAAAGCTGTGCCATTTGCATCAGTTTGTCAATCTCTTTAATTTCCCCTTATTGGTACCTACAGGAGAGGGTGAAATTCTTTAGCCTATTTTAGGTTATTGAAGTAAACTCAAGTTGCAGATCAAACAGTGTATGGGAACAGAGTAATAGTTCTTACAGACTTTGAGAGCAGCCAAGAAACAAACGTTTATTATTTATTAACTGAAAGTATTTTTATGTTATGCCGAGTTCTGGTCCAGCATTGGTAGTTTAGTATTTAGAGCCCCTCAGGCAGTAAATCTGTATACTTGCAAGCCTTGACTGCCACTTCGCTGTACCCATGGTGGCAGTCAATACTTCGAGTGCTGGAACACTGCAAGTGACTTCAAAGGGCAACTGGTGGCTAAAAATATATTTCAAATCAGTAAACATGTTGATTATGTCCAGCATGATGCCACTTACGTTTTGGATAGAAAAGCAGTGTAGTTGTACTGTGCCACAGGATGTTTTGAACTGGAACGTAGTTCCATTTTCTACGTTCCTCTCCTCTTAAGAAAATAAAAACTTATCTTAGTATTGAGTAACACTGACAGTTGTGAGAAAATAGTTGCTCAGTAAATATGTACTCCAAATAGCAGAAGGGATGACTGACATACTGTTTGTGATTTTAGTGGGGGTAAGGAGATTTAATATTACACTAGTGGAATCATTTATTTCTGTCATCTTTTGAAGAATATTTTATGCTCCTTTTCCTGATTTCTTTTTATTTGTGAATGCTAAATGACTGCAGAATGTTAAGTGTAACCAAAAATGTCTCCAATGTTTTCAGATGTGCAGTCAACCATCTGTTAGTCAGCTGCTCAGCAACATCCGATCCCAGTGTATCTCCCATACAGCTCTTGTGTTGCAGGGGGCCCTTACACAGCCAAGGTTAGTTTTTCTTACTTGTAACTGTACTTCAGTTTACTTACTAATACGATTATTAAATCAAAGCATTGCAGGAAGAACGCAAACACCGAATCAAAACTTGTGCTGTCTGTTAACTCAATTTCTATTTTAATCCACTGCAGATTATTTGTTTAAGCTTTTTAAAGAAAATAGGGAATGCTTTCATTAAAATCTTTGTAGAACTGGAGTAATAACACTTCTCTAGTATTGTATTCACTGGTTTAAATCGGTGTTATTTAACGTATTTCAATTATGAACAGAAGGCATTCACTAGCTTCTCTGTGGGAGAGGGGATAGTTTCAAACAGCGGATGTTGGCATCGTGATCCTTTCACTGGATGAGTAATCAGAGGCCCAGGACTAATCTCTGTTGGAAATGGGTCCCCCCATTGCAACAGGTGGAATTTAAATTCATAAATCTGGAACATTTAAAACTAGTCTTAGTAACCCTAGCAAAAACCCTACCAAAAATAAACACCAAGGTTAACTAATGTTCTGTAGGGGTGTTCATCCAGTCATCCTTACTGGTCTGGACTACATGACACTCCAGCCCCACAACAATGTGGTTGCCTTTTAATGACCGAGCAAACCGTGAGAGATGGGCAACAAATGTAGGCCTAGCCAGCAGCACCCGCACCCCATAAAAGAATAACAAAAAATTGCATGCAGGTCAGAACAAATCTAAAAACAGTATTTGAGTCCAGTTTGCTGTTCGTTACTTTTACCTTCCAGACCAGGAAATGATGCATCTGTTTTTTAAAAAAAACAAGGTGACTTCTAATCACCATCCTATTTCCTCTGTGGGAGTCACATATATTGATTTTCCTTTATCCTTGATGAGAGTAAGTATTTGACAATGATTTGAAACAAATTATAGATCTACTGAATGTAACTTTATGAAATCTTGTTTGTACTCTAACAGCTGAGTCTGTAGACTACTGCTTTTCAGTATAATTGTACCATATTGATGGAGAAGAGAAAACAATAAGAGTATGAACAATATAAGTTTGCCTTTCTGCACAAGTTACATTTCAGGAAACTGGGGCGAAATATATGTCCGCATGTATGCTCCTGTTACAAGCTTGTTTATTGGTTCTACAAGATTTTTGAAGAAATTTACCTGCTTGATTTTCTTTTTAAGCACTGGCCATTTGTTTGACTTTCATATCTAAGAAAAAAATCAAATATTTAATCTAGATAGAATTGCTAAAATATTAGTTCTGGCTGATTGGAAAAAAATCTTATGAATATTGCCAGATAAGAAGTCTCTTCGCTATCTTACATTTGGATTTTTCTATCCTGCATTTTGACTTTGTACCTAGTAACTCTTCAGTTAGTTCAATCTTCGCATGAAGATTTTGAAGAATAATCTCGGCCTTAAACTTTTAGTTCCTTCATGGATTCTGCAGAGTGTTTATCACGTATTCTGTTTTTGTTTTCAATTTGTAATTTTTAAAATTTTTCTTCTCAAATTCTGTTGCTTTGTTCTCTTTGCCTGCCTTCCCAAATCCTGCACGTCAACTTACTCACCCACAACCAGTGCTGTCCTCTTAACCTTTCCGTGTGGCACCCAACAGATTCTAACACATCTAGTAAACAGTTTACCTTATTATTTGTTACCAAATCTGACTTGGTCATCAGAACAATATTTCACTTGGCCTCCATGACCAAATATTTGCATTATTCCAGGACTGTACTAGATGCTGATGACAATCTAGGAGTCTGCTTCTCAACCGCTCAAGTTTCTTCCCTCTATGTTTCTCAACTCCATTGTCAAAAAGGAAGACCTAATTAATTTAGGTTGATTGCTTGCTTAGTAAACCTAAAAAATGTGATTTTACCCTTTTACTTACCAAAATGTATTATAATACATCAGGAATTGAATGGAATTTCCATAACATCTCTCGTCAGTCACAAGGTAGAAAAGTTGAAGGAAAAATTCAGTTAATACGAGATAAAACTTTTGATTTGTTTGCAGCTAGCAGATCAATGAGAGCAGCTAACAATAGAATTCTTCTCATACAATGAATGTCCACAAAGATCTATGAACATTTCATAAAAGGTTCTGTTTTGAAATATTTACAATTGGGAAATGCACGAGCTGAAGTGAAATATCCAACAAGGTCTACTTGATTCTGGATTCTTCCACTTGAACGGGTAAATTTATGTAATACATCATGGTACAAGTAAGGAATGTGATGGAAGCCTCTCCAGTTGTCCGGATGAGTGCACCTTCAGCAACATTTGCTCCATTCACCATCAACACACAGTGACATCAGTGTGTATGTGTGGCAGCAACTCACCAAGGCTTCTTTGATGGTGCCTTTCAAGCCTGTGACCTGTATCATGCAGAAGAATGAACGTAGCAGATGTGTGTGAACATTATCTTTTGCAAGTTCCTCTCCAAACCATTGATCACCTGTTCTGAAGAAGAGTCCCTGGACCCGAAATATTAACTCTGATTTCTCCACGGATGCTGCCAGACCTGCTGAGCTTTTCCAGCAATTTTTGTTTCTGATTTCCAGCACCCACAGTTCTTTAGTCTTGTTGTTTCACACATCATCCCAACTTGGAAGTATATCATTGTCCCTTAACTTGCACCGAAATGAATCCTGGAAACTCCCTGCGTAATAGCATGTGGGTGTATCTGCATAGATGGACTGCAGCAGCTCAGGAAGACAGCTCAATGCTACCTTTTCGAGAGTAGTTAGGGATGGGCGCTAAGTGCTGGCCTTGCCAGTGACACCGACATCCTGTGAAAGAATAAAAAGAATGTTCTTGTTTTTTGGTATGATGCACTTCCTTTTTGTGCCCACTGCTTTACAAAGAGCCTGATGAACTGATGGGATTAGTTAATATATAGGGCTTTTATGACACATGGTAAAATGGTCAGTATTCCAAACGTTTGTTGATAGCTTTCAGTTTGTGCTTAGCATTTTAAAAGAATGCCTCTGCCTCTGGGCTAATTCTTTTAACAAAAAAAGTGCCATGGTTCTGTCGCACACATTGTGGCTAGGCAGCTACTTCAAGTTTGTGTAGTGAGTGGGCTTCATCTTAGAATGGGTTACCATAATGAGTTTAATGAGACAAATGTATTTATACTGCACAGGTCCTTGTTGCAGCAGTCGTTACTAGTACCATATATGTTGTGTAGGAATCTTCCTTACGGCTTCATTCAAGAGCTAGTTAGAATGACCCATCAGGACTCCGAGGTATTCAAACAGGTGAGAAATTTTGCAGATATTTCTAGATTTTTTTTTTTTCATTCATACTTAAAGATGTTGGTTTTGGTTCCAAGGCATCAGCTCACCTGAATCAGAAATCAGTGTATTTGAAATCTGTCCCTAGAAACTCAAACACACAAATTACGTTTCCATCTAGAACATAAAGCTATTTTGCCACCTAATCCTGTTCAATGGGAATATGACTGATCAGGGTCTGACTCCAGGTATGAGCTGTTGTCCTGTTGTGTCTCTCTCGTTCATGCTGCCTGGTTCCCCATCTCCCACCAACCCACTAAATCAGAATGATACTTTGGTTGATGTGCAATAGTGTTTAGCTCTATTGTGGAATTCCTGTGTGTCTTTTTAGCTCAAAATTTTGTGGTCTTTTTAATCTATGCAAAAGATTGGTTTCAAGGTATGTACAATCTTTGAAAACGTGGAGGTAGGAATATTGGAAGAAGTTGGGGATGTCACACAGATTTTAAACACATTTCACGAATTGCAGATCAAAGTGCCGTCAACCACTATTAGCTAAGCTAGAGCTGGGACAATTGAAAATACACACTTTAGCACCTCCTGCTTTTTCTCTCATGTCACATACTTTCAAATGCGTTTTCCAATTCAATTATCAATTGGATGGTCCCAAGGATAAATGTTTCCCATGATGTTTGACTTTTTGAGTACTTGGAGATAATAGTTCTGCCGAGATTCTGAGCTTGCAATTTTCATCTTCTGTCCAACAGATCTTTATTCCAATCATACAAGGCCTAGCACTGGCTGTGAAAGAATGTTCTTTAGATGGTGATAATTTCAAGTATCCACTTGTGGTAAGAAAGGGGGAAATGTGATGTTTCCTTTGTTTATTCATGGACTCCAAGTAAAGTTTTTATACCTTGTTATGTAAACTCTATTTAATACAGTAGTGAACATGATTTGTGTGCTGCTATTTGTACAACATAACTCTGCTTTGTTTATTGTGACTGTTATTCTGACCTATGAATATATTTCCTCAATTATTTATATCAACAAGGATTCTTGTTTCAGCACCTCATTCTCGTGTGCTACGTTGGTTCAGAAATTCATCTTTATATGAGCATGTACCGGTTAATTTTCTGTACACCCATTGAAAACTTTAAACCAGTTATACGAATAATTAAGAGCATTAGTTTAAAGTGTGTTAGTTTCCATTATTAGCGCAAAGAATTTTAAACCAAACATAAATTAAACTAATTCTCTTGATCATTGGTATGATGCATCTCGAGGCAACCATAAAGTCTAGATTCTGAGAGCTGCTATGCTGTGTGTACAAAAGGTTAGTCATAGCGAATGATTCAATCAGGAATGGCATCCACTGAATTCCATGGAAAGAGTAATTTCATTTTGCAGAATCACAGAATTTTTTTTTTTTTTTTTTTTTTTGCTGATAGTGTGCCAAAGGCATGACTGCCACTTGTTTTTACAAGCTGTACTAATTTGTGGAATGAATATGGTAGCTGCGAGTTGGCTGTATGGCTCTGCCAGAAGGAAATGAGTTTGAAAGTTGACTGATCCTGCTTTAAGCCCTGGTTGTGGGAGTGCACCTTTTCCTCATCATGTCACCAAGAATTGTGATTAAAGCTAGGGCTTAAAGTGCAATGGGGAGACAGTGGGGTTTGGAAAGACCTTTTCCATCTTAAGTGCCTTTATATCATCAGGGAAGGAATTCAAAATATTTTCCCACAAAGGGGTGGGGGTGTTGGGGGGATGTGAACATATTGAAACCTGCTGGATATGTAGACAAACAATATGTTGTCCTGTGAGTGATGAGGTGCAAAATGGCTGCACAAAGATGTCACTGATTTGGTATTTATAAGATTAAATCAGATCAACTATTGAAATTAACAAATAATAACTAAATGTTACATAGCATTCTAATAGGAGTTAAAATAAAACTCTTAATCATAGGTTGAATGGATCCTTACAGTATAGATTAAGCAAAAAGTAGTTTATCAAAATTAAATTTGTGAGCTTGTTTTTCTTAGTTCTATGATCTATTAGTCAATTAAACTGAATAATATTTTATTCCAGGCATTGCAAGAATTATGTGAAATTAAGTTTGGGAAGACGCATCCTGTGTGCACTTTGGTAAGTTCATCTCTTTCTCTGTTGTTATTGTCCTATGGTTTATTACATCAAACAGCCTTTTGAAGAGATATCAATTCCTCCAAAATATGTTGAAAACAAATGAATTTTTTTTTATCTGTGGTAGTTTGATGACCAACCTCTCAGCAATTTGACAGGGGTGGGAAAAGCTTAATAAAATTGTATAAAGTATATCTGTTGTTTTGTGTATATTTTAAAAATGTTATTTTTGAGCAATAAACTTTAAACATATTTACTGGCTATCATGGAATTTGGAGTTTATCTAGCCCCTATCTGACCCAGTCAGACCAGTAAAGACTTGCAGCCCAGTCCATGATTTGTATTGAGTTTGTTGGTTTTAGCAGGGGCAGCATTTTGGATGTAGTTCAGCAGCTCCTAAGTTAAAGTAGGAGCTTCCAGCCAGCATTCTTGATCTGTTATCCAGCAACCCTGCTGGAAACTGGTGAATGTTGATTTCAGTTTTGGTAGAATGAGTTGGCTAGGATATTCAGTGTAAGGTGCCACAGGCAGTCCGTGCCAGTGCAGCTATATACTAGCCAAAAAGTCAGTGCTTTCAGAACAAATCATTAGAGACAGGTGCAGGGTGGGGAGTTGAACCTTATTTATTGACAATGGTTATTCAAAAAATGAATCCATTGTTTAACTGTGCATTCCTTTTGCCTTCCTAGGTGATCTCACTTCCTTTGTTTTTGCCTGATCCTTTAAGTCAAGGCACAGGCAGAGAGTTGCAGAGACTTTCGGTTCTTGGCTCTTTCTTCAGCCTGTCTGTGTTTGCAGAGGATGATGTAAGTACTGCAGAATTTTTAATTACCCATCTGTGTATCTACGGTAATGCAAGGGCAAACGTGACCATAATAATAGATTAACAGGGAGGAACCTGCTGTCTGGAAGAATCGAAGAGTAACAGATGTAATAATATCTGTCTTGTATTTGTCTGAAAAACTACACCATTCAACTGATTTTTTAAAAGAAAATAAATGACTTAAAGGCTTTGTGGATGCTGAAGATCTCAAACGAAAATAGAAATTGGTGGAAAACTCAACAAGTCTGGCGGCATCTGTCAGGAGAAGACAGTTAAAGTTTCGAGTCTAGTGACTCTTCTTCAGAACTGTTTCTGTTTTTGTTTTTTTTTCTTATTTTTGCATCTGCAGTTCTTTTGATATAACTGTGGTCATATAACTGTTTTATCACCACCTCCCTGTCTCATTTTACTGAATCTCTCCAAAGTAACTTTTCAGCTGGAATGCAAGTCTTATGACTATTTCAGATAGACCAGGGCACTGGTCAGCAAAAATGTAAGCACAGATGACGGGAAGCTGAACATCAAGCATGCATATTAGTGCAATACAGTGTGGACTGTCAAGTAATGTGGAAGTGCAGATGACTCTTTTAAACTTAATTGTGAACTAGCTGTCCTGTTACCTCATTACAGTGTAGTTTGTGCAGCCTCAAGTTGTAAGAAGCTATTTTTAAGTATAGTTGGTAAATGGGAGCAAAGGAAGGGTGTCTGTTGTGAAGTTGAAGACCAAGCTGAAACTTTAATAAATGTATTTGGGTCGAGGGAGGAAAGTGAACTTAAATTGTGTAATGTTACTCTTCATGGATCCAGATCTTATTGTTCCATTCTCGCAATGCTCTTGTGCTTCTATTTATAGTCTAAAACATTGTGGTGGGATGATGGTTATTGTCCCCTCCTTTTGAGAGTCCTCACAAGATGTTCTTTCGTAATTGTTCCACAGGCTTGCATAAAAGAAAAGGCATCTGGTGGATGTTTGGTTCAATACCTGGCCAACTGAAAGAGTCTTAAAATGGGAATAGTTAGTTTCCTAAATACAGTACACAATCTTAAAAAACATATAGCTTTGTTTCCATCTTAATAGTGCACTTCTCAATGTAATTTTAGAGTGTTCTGTTTGACATTAACCATGTGTTTTGTTTTAGACGAGAGTTGTTGAGAAATATTTCTCTGGACCTACACTTACACTTGAAAATACTAGAGTTGTTAGTCAATCCTTGCAGCACCATCTAGAATCAGCCAGGGTAAGTAATTGTGTGAGATTTAACAGATCAGTGATGATTACAAAAGATTCTTGATTTCTTCAAAAGTATTTTTTTGCCCAAGTGTTTTGTCTTGTCCTGTTATTTTCTTGCACCACCTCTAGCTGTTACCTTGACTTTTAAATGGCATAGTAATTAATACCACGACAAATGTTATGGTCATAAAGGTGAAAGCATGAACTTAAGCATCACTATTTGGCCACCAGCTAGTAGTAAATCATAGTAAGATATCAATTTGTTCCCTTCAAACTTCTATCTAAAATTTGCGAAATAATAAGAAGTAACTTGGATTTACATAACACCTTTCATAGTCACTGACTCAATACCCTATGTGGTGATGAAACAGAAACAGAAATTGCTGGAGATGCTCAGCAGGTCATCTGAGGACAGAAAGCAGACTTAATGACCAGAGACCCTTCTTTGGAACCGTGATAATGACCAGTTAGTCTATTGATGTTCATTGGGGTATTAATCATGGCCAAGACACAGGATAACCCTTCTGCAATAGTGTGAAATAATGTCATGGGATCTTTTACATCCACCCAAGAAGACAGACAAACCCTCTGTTCAACCTCTCTACAACCTCTCTACAAGTGCTGCTTGACCTCCTGAGTGTTCAGTATTGCACGGAGTAGGACTAGCAGATGCCCAACTGCAGGCAGCTATTATCGAACTAGCTTCATCTACACTTCCTCAACACAGGGCAGTAGAGAGAAGGGGGATCAAAATGCTGAGATCTTGGAGTACACTACACCATAGAATTTTCTTTTTTTTTATATAAGAGTCATATAGTGTGGAAGCAGACCCTTCGGTCTAACTCGTCCATACCGACCAGACATCCCAATCTGACTTAGTCCCATTTGGCCCATATCCCTCTTAAAATCTTCCTATTCATACACCCATCCAGATGCTTTTAAAATGTTGTAATTGTACCCATCTCCACCACTTCCTCTGTCAGCTTGTTCCACATGTGCATCACCCTCTACGTGAAAAAGTTATCCCTCAAGTCCTTTCTAAAATATTTCCTGTCCCCTCAAACCTATGTCACAGACCTCTAGTCCGAAAGGCAACCCTCTACTACCACTCTGTCTCTGAGCTAATTTTGTATCCCCACCTGGATCCCATGTGATCTAACCTTTCTAACCAGTCTATCATGTGGAACCTTGCCACACAGTTTGCTGAAGTCCATATAGACAACTTCTACAGCTCTGCCTTCATCAATCGTTTCCGTCACTTCTTCAAAAAACTCAATCAAGTTAGTGAGACATGATCTTCCAAGCAGAATGTCAAGTTGGCTATCCCTAATCAGTCCTTGCCTTTCCAAATGAATGTAAATCCTATCCCTCAGAATGCCCTCCAACAACTTACCCATTACTGATGTAAGGCTCACCAGTCTACAGTTCCCTGGCTTTTCCTTTCAGCCTTTCTTGAATAATTCCATTGCATTAGTCAACCTCCAGTCTATTGGCACCTCACCCGTGGCTGTCGATGATAGAAATATCTCCGCAATCTCTTCAGTAGCTTTCCACAAAATTCTAGGATACACCTGATCATGTCCGGGGATTTATCTACCTTATATGCATTTTAAGATCTCCAGTACCATCTCTTCTATACTATGGATTCTTTTCAAGACATCATTATTTCCCCCTGTTCCCTAGCCTCCATGTCCTTCTCCACTGTAAATACTGACAAAATATTCGTTAAGTGTCTCATCCATCTCTTGTGGATCCATAAATAGATGGCAGTGTTGATCTTTAAGGGGCTGTCTTCTCTCCCTAGTAACTCTTTTGACCTTAGTGTACTAATAGAATCTCTTTGGATTCTCCTTAATCCTATTTTCCAAAGCTATCTCATGTCTGTTTTTGTCCTCCTAATTTCCCTCTTAAGTACTCCTGCCCTTATACTCCTCTAGGGATTGACTTGATCCCTGCTGTCTATACCTGACATACTTTCTTCTTTTTCTTGACCAGAACCTCTATTTCTCTAGTCATCCAACATTCCCTACATTTACCACCCTTGCCGTTCACACTAACTGGAGCTTACTGCCTCTGGACTCTCTCGTTATCTCATTTTTAAAGGCTTCCCACTTCCCAAACATCCCTTTTTACCTGCAAATAACCTCCCCAAATCTGTTTTTGAATGTTCCTGTCTAATACCATCAAAATGGGCCTTACTCCAACTTAGAATTTTAACCTTTTGATCAGTTTGGTTGTTTTTTGTAACTATTTTAAAACTTGTAGTATTATGATCACTTGCCGCAAAGTGCTCCCCCATTGACACCTCAGGTGTTTGCCCTGCCTTATTTCCCAATATAGGGTCAAGTATTGTTCCTGCTCTAGTAGGTACATCCACATATTCAATAAGAGAGTTTTCTTGTACACACTTAACAAATCCCTCCTTATCCAAGCCCTTAACACTATGGTAGTCCCAGTCTATGTTTGGAAAGTTAAAATACCCTACCATTACAACCCTATTCTTACAGATATGAGATCTCATTACATATTTGTTTCTCAATTTCCCACTGACTATTGAGGGGTCTATAGTACAATCCCAATAAGGTGCTCGTCCTCTTCTTATTTCTCAGTTCCACCCATGTAACTTGACTGGACAATCTCCGAGGAATATCCTCCCTAAATAGTGCTGTAATGTTATTCCTAGCTAAAAACATCATGTCCCCCTCATCTCTTGCCTCCCTTTTTTATTCATACATTAAGTTGCCAGTCCTGTCCATCCCTGAGGCTCATTTCTGTAATGGCTGTGATACCCCAGTCCAATGTTCCCAACCATGCCCTGAGTTATTTGCCTTATTTGTCAGGCCTGTCAAAAATTTCGAGCCTAATAACTTTTAGCTCAAGATAAGCCTACTAAATGAATGATGCACTGGGTGAGCACCGTTGATTTTGGCAACCATTTCAAGTTCATCAACATGAACATGAGAAGCATCCATGATTGGAGTTTGAATCCCATAATTCAATATTTTCTAGTTGGTCATGTGCAATTGTTTTCTGAACCATCGTTTTAAGTTTTTACAGTCTTCTACACCTGCAGCTTTTGAATCCAGGATATCTGCTGATGCGATTTCAAATGAGTGACAAGTGGACTCTTTTACTCATGCATTTTGTTTTTATTTAACCACTGAGGTTCGCTGAGTGTGGATTGAATGACAACCTTCCAACTTTGTAATATCCCTTTTGTGTTTTGGTTTGCAGACTGATCTCTTCAAAATTTTGCACAATATTTTACTTAATGGTGAGACTAGAGAGTCTGCATTAAATTACATGGCAGCAGTGGTAAATCGCAATATGAAGAAAGCACAAATGCAGGTAAGTGTAGGATGAATGGACATGTCACTTCTCGGGTTGCCTTGTTGATGAGATAATATAAAACCTCTTAGTGGTGTTTTTGACATAGTCTATTAATCTCTGATGCCTGAAATTTAAACTTTTGTCGTTTTCCCTGGGACTTGCTTTTGTGGAAGTTGCAGCGGGGACGTCTGCCCCTTCGATTTTTTTCAGTTGGTTTTCGGCTAACCGCGATGCAATTTTATTATGTGGCTTCCATCTCAGAGTCATAGAGATGTACAGCACGGAAACAGACCCTTTGATCCAGCTTGTCCATGCAGACCAGATATCCTAAATAAATCTAGTCCCATTTGTCAGCATTTGGCCCTTATCCCTGTAAACCCTTCCTATTCACACACCCATCCAGATGCCTTTTAAATGTTGTAGTTGTACCAGCCTCCACCATGTCCTCTGGCAGCTCATACTATACATGCACCACCCTCTGCATGAAAATGTTGGCCCTTAAACTAATGCCCTCCAGTTTTGGACTCATCCCATCAGGGGGGAAAAGACCTTATCTATTCACCCTATCCGTGGCCCTCATGATTTTATAAACCTCTATAAGGTCACCCCTCAGCCTCTGGTGCTCTAGGGAAAATAGCCCCAGCCTATTCGGCCCCTCTCTGTGGCTCAAATCTTCCAACCCTAGCAACATCCTTGCAAATCTTTTCTGAACCCTTTCGACTTCGACAACATCCTCCCTGTAGCTGGGAGACCAGAATTGCATGTAGTATTCCAACAGTGGTCTAACCAATGTCCCATACAGCCACAATATGACCTCCCAATTTGTATACTCAGTGCACTCGCCAATAAAGGCAAGCATACCAAATGGCTTCTTCACTATCCTATCTACCTGTGATTCCACTTTCAAGGAACTATGAACCTGCACTCCAAGGTCTTTTTGTTCAGCAGCTGTCCCTAGGACCTTACCATTAAGTGTACAAGTCCTGCCCTGATTTGTCTTTCCAAAATGCAGCACCTCATATTTATCTAAATGGGGGCGGCATGGTGGCTCAGTGGTTGGCACTGTTGTCTCTCAGCCCCACTGACCTGGGTTCGATTCCACCTACAGGCGACTGTCTGTGTGGAGTTTGCACATCCTCCCTGTGTCTGTGTGGGTTTCTTCCCATACCAAAGATGTGTTAGTTAGGTGGATTGGTTGTGCTAAATTGCCCTGTAGTGTCCAGGGATGTATAGGTTAGATGTGTTAGCCAGGGGTGAGGGATGGGTCTGTGTGTGTTCCTGTTCAGAGGGTTAATGTGGACTTGTTGGGCCGAAAGGCCTGTTTCCACACTGTAGGGATTCTGTCACTTAAACTCGATCCAGCACTCCTTGGCCCATTGAACCATCTGATCAAGATCCCATTGTACTCTGAGGTAACCTTCTTCACTATCCACTGCACCTCCAATTTTGGTGTCATCTGCAGACTTACTAACCATACCTATTATGTTCCTATCCAAATTGTTTATATAAAATGACGAAAAGCAGTGAAACCAGCACCGATCCTTCTGGCACACCACTGGTCACAGGCCTCCAGTCTGAAAAGCAACCCTCCACCGCCAAACTCTCTTCTATTTTTGAGTGAGTTCTCTATCCAAATAGTTAGTTCTGCCTGAATTCCATGTGATCTAACCTTGCTAACCAGATTACCATGAGGAATCTTGTTGAATACCTCACTGATGGCCACATAGATCACGTCCACCGCTCTGCCCCCGTCAGTCCTCTTCGTTACTCCTTCAAAAAACCAAATTTAGTGAGACACGATTTCCCACAGACACAGCCATGTTGACTATCTGTAATCAGTCCTTGCCTTTCCAAATACATGTCAATGCTGTCTCTCTGGATTCCCTCCAACAACTTGCCCACCATCGACGTCAGCTCACTGATTTATAGTTCCCTGGCTTTTCCTTACCCTTCCTTAAATAGTGGCACCATGTTAGCCAACCTCCAAACTTCTGGCACCTCATCTGTGGCTATCGATGATACAAGTGTCTCAGCAAAGGGCCCAGCGATCGCTTCCCTAGCTTCCCACAGAGTTCTAGGGTAGACCTGATCAGGTGTTGGGGATGTATCCACCTTTATGCATTTTAAGATGTCCAACACCACATCCTGTGTAATATGGACATTTTTCAAGATGTCTCTATTTATTTCCTCTCGGTCTA
>NC_063362.1:4953812-4984983 GCF_021869965.1 Rhincodon typus
GTGTGTGTGTGTGTGAGAGAGAGAGTGAGAGTGTGTGTGTGTGTGTGAGAGAGAGAGTGAGAGTGTGTCGGTACTATAGCAAAATTCTGAGGACTGTGTAAATGTGGCATGTTGAAATTGGTTCTGAGAGATGTGGAGGTGCCGGTAGCAGTCTATTATTTGTTTTGTCTAAAAAGTTATTTTAGTTGGGGATGATTTTAGGTTTTTATTGATGCGTTCTCAATTTTACTCCTAGAAATTGGTGCGGAGCAAGGCATGTGCTGATGCTGGTTTGTTAGATGAGAATCTATTGAGAAGATGCCTCCAGTTTTATGGCACATTAATTCAATTGATCTTTCGTCTGGTTGATCCACACTACCCAGAGTAAGTGTTCTGCTCTTGTTTTACACAGTATCATCACAAATTGCAGTAATATTTCTATCTGTTAGACATAGAATGGCTTTGTTCCATATCTTCCTAGATGGACATGCGCAAAGATAGTATAATTTATTCATGTGTGCCCTCCACTGATTGATAACTGGAATGTAGGTTCATATGCTTGTTGTTTTCAGTGAGAAGAAAGTGTGAGGCGGATCACTTTAAATCTGATGCCTAATGAATAATGATTCCTGGTCTCGATTATTCTTGTTATTTTTTCTAACGTTTGCTCCCATCATTTATTGATGGTGTATAACTTGTACTGGCAAACTAATAATTTAAGTGATGGAGAGCAAGACGAGGGCACCTGAGCCAGCATCTTCCTGGCCTAAAGTGGAAAGAGTAGGGATTTCTGAATTACAATCCTACACAGAGATCCTTGCTGATTTATATTTTCTTCCCTTTTCCATTTGCACGGGGGATCTGAATTTGATTACTTTAGTTGTAAATGCGTTGTTAAGGAAATGTGATTTATATTCTGCAGTCCTGCCACATCCAGTCACGAACGGTAGTGGATAATCAAACAACTCCCTGAAGGAAGAGGCTCCACAAATATCCCCATCCTCAATGATGGAAGAGCCCAGTACATCAGTGCAAAAGATAAGGCTGAAGCTTTAGCAGCAATCTTTAGCCAGAAGTGCCAAGTGGATGATTCATCTTGGCCTCCTCCGGTGGTCACCAGCATTACAGATACCAGTCTTCAGCCAATTTGATTCACTCCATGTGATGTCAAGAAATGGTTGGAGCTTCTGGATACTGCAAAGGCTACGGGTCCTGACAACATTCCAGCAATAGTGCTGAAGACTTGTGCTCCAAAACTTGCTGCTCCCCTAGCCAAGCTGTTCCAGTATAGTTATAACACTGGCATCTACCTGACAATGTGGAAAATTGCCCAAGTATGTCCTGTACTTTAAAAGAAGGACAAATCCAACGCAGACAATTACTGCCCCATCAGTCTACTTTTGATCATCAGTAAAGTGATGGAAGGTGTCATTCAACAACGCTATCAAGCAGCACCTGCTCAACAATAACCTGCTCAGTGACACCCAGTTTGGGTTCTGCCAGGGCCACTCGCCTCTTGATCTCATGACAGTTTTGGTTCAATCATGGACAAAAGAGCTGAATTGCAGAGGTGAGGTGAGAGTGACAGCCCTTGACATCAAGGCGGCATTTGACCGAATGTGGCATCAAGGAGCCCTAGCAAAACTGGAATCAGTGGGTATCAGGCGGCAAACTCTCCGTTGGTTAGAATCATACCTGACACAAAGTAAGGTGGTTGTGGTTGTTGGAGGTCAGTCATCTCAGCTTCAGGACATCTCTGGGTAGGCTCAGGGTAGTGTGTGAGTGTGTGTGTGTGTGTGTCCGTGTCCCTTTGCAGGTCAGAAGTGGGGATGTTTGCCTATGATTGTGATATGTTCAGCACCATTCTTGATTCCTCGGATACTGAAGCAGTCCATGTCAAACCTAGATATTGCATTTGAACAAATCGTAACTAACATTTGTGCCACACAAATGCCAGGCTATCACCATCACCAGCAAGAGACAATCTACTACCACTCCTTGACATTCAATGGTGTTACCATCACTGAAACCCCCACTGCCAACATCCTGGGAGTTATCGTTGATCAGGAACTCAACTGGATTCACCACATTAAACACGAGGGCTACAAGAGCAGGCCAGAAGCTAGGAATACTGCGGCACGTAACTCATCTCCTGACTCCCCAAAGCCTGTCCACCATCTACAAGGCACAAGTCAGGAGTGTGATGGAATACTCCCCGCTTGCCTGGATGAGTGCAGTCCCAACAACACTCAAGAAGCTTGACACCATCCAGGATAAAGCAGCCCGCTTGATTGGCACTACATGCACTCCCTCCTCCACTGCTGCTCAGTAGCAGCAATGTGTACTATCTACAAGATGCACTGCAAAATTCACCAAAGACACCTAGACAGTACCTTCCAAACCCATGACCACTTCCGAAGGACAAGGGCTACAGATATATGGGAACATCATCACCTTCAAATTCCCCTCCAAGCCACTCACCATCCGGACTTGGAAGTAATTTGCTGTTCCATCGCTGTCGCTGGGTCAAAGTCCTGGAATTCCCCCTCTAATGACATTGTGGGTTAACCGACAGCAGGTGGACTGCAGCGGTTCAACAAGGTAGCTCACCACCACCTTCTCAAGGGCAACTAGGGATTGGCAAAACTTGTTGGCCAGCCGGCTACACCCACATCCCACAAATGAATTTTTTTTTAAATTCCTTTTATATCAAAATGCTGCAAAGCATGTTGCATGAGCAAATTGTCTTTGATGTGCACTGTCAGTAGGCAGACTATAATACTAAAATCCAGAATATTTTGTTCACCCATTGCAGACCGAGAACAGTCCATGTAATGTACTTGTCCTGTTAGTTTTGAGTTGTTTGATGTGTAAATTTGTCAACTTTTACCTACACCAGCCATCCTCCTTGCCTCCTTGTCAATTGCTGTAGATTTGTTACTTTCTAAAAGCTTCATGGCCACTAAGAATTGTTTGAGATGACCAGCTTTATTGCTGGCTAGAACTGTCAGAGGGCAAGCGATGTGCATTCCACCAGTTTTTGGACTTGAATGCAAGTTCAACATCTGTGTGGAACCTGTTATAAATTACTGTCACCTATTTTTCTGTTCCTAAAACACTAAAACTACACCATTCACTTTGAGGTCAGTGAACCAAG
Source organism: Rhincodon typus (assembly GCF_021869965.1). NCBI lineage: Eukaryota > Metazoa > Chordata > Chondrichthyes > Orectolobiformes > Rhincodontidae > Rhincodon > Rhincodon typus. Next base: position 4,956,949 of record NC_063362.1, read on the forward strand.
TGATCTTGTTGTAGTTTTGCTTTTCTTTTTGAAGCCACATAAACTCAAGTCACTTTTTTCCTAACAAATTAAACTAATACTAATCAAATAGATGGTGACTTCCATGGTTTCTTCTGTTTTTCTTTAAGCTGTTCACTAACTACAGGATTGCTGAATGTTTGTTTTTCTTTCTCCTCCACAGCATGACACTGCCCCTTAATCCAGAGATACCGAAGGTGTTTGCAGCATTGCCTGAATTCTATTTAGAAGATATTGCAGAATTTTTGCTGTTTATTGTACAGTAAGTAAATGTAATTTCAACAGGAGTAATGATATGGTGTTAATCCCTTGGTGATATGTAATCACCAGGGCGCTGATCAAAACAAGCTGTCTTTTATGCAAGGTTGGTAAACTTAAAAATACAAAGCACTACCACTGATCTAGGAGAATTTGGCCCTACAGTGTTCTCAACTAACCTAAGTTTGTATGATTCTCTGTACAAGTCAAAGTCTTCAATTTAGTACATATTGTTGTCAAAAGTAATTTTTTTTGAAGGTGGAAGAAATGCCAGTTACTTAAAGCATTTTTTTCAGATTTTGATAGTCTAAACTGTTCACCAGGTTACGAGAAGAACTATCTTCAAATTGACTTAAGGGTCTTCCGATTCTCTCAATTTGCCAACAGAGTGCTGGAGTTGTAATCTTAATGGGACAAAGCTGCTTACACATGCTTCCATTTAGAAGCTAAGCATTGTAATTGTGTTTCCCCACCCACTTACACTCAAGCTGCGCTGTTTGAGTTCATTTAGGGGTAGTAAATGCTATTGTTCAGTTAATTTTTTTTGAGGATTTATCTAAATCGCATACACCATTGAGAAATATGTCAAGTCAGGATTTCATCCTGTGGAACTCCTTAATATAACCCTAATATTTTCCCTATCAATGACACAGAAAATGTTTGAAAGTATATGTCTTTGTTGAATAGTAACTGTAACCGACACAAGTATGATCAATTTGTTTTAAAGCATAATGTAACTTATTTTGTTCTGTCTGTATACTGTAACTAATCGAAGTTTGGACATCCTCCAGCCAATATTATTTCTGGCCACTCTCAAATTGCCTGGGGCTCTGTGGCTTATTGTGCTTGCTGTATCCTGGTAAATCCAGCACATGATAGTGTTCTATCTAGAACTGTCTTCACTTGTTTGGTTGACTATCATGCAACAAAACACATAACCCCACTGAAGCAGAGATAGTAGGAACTGCAGATGCTGGAGAATCTGAGATAACAAGGTGTAGATCTGGATGAACACAGCAGGCCAAGCAGCATCATAGGAGCAGGAAGGCTGACGTTTCGGGCCTAAACCCTTCATCAGAAAATCCCACTGAAGCATTGGGTTATATCTGCTTTATTGGTGTTGTTGACTTTTCAGGGAGACAAGTGACCATGAACATCAGTGGTATAAGCATCTTTTCTCTACTTCATTTACTGAATGCTTCTCTTATGCTGAGTAACAAAAAGGTTAATTTAAAACTTTCCTGTGACATGATATTATCGAAACATGTAAAATCCTGAGATGACTTGACAAGGTGGTTGTTGAAAGGATAATTGTTTTATTAGAAGAGACCTTCCTTGTTGTATTTATCTGTAGTCAGAACTCCTTTTCTGACGAAGGATGCTTTTGCTTTTGAGGGAGTGCAGTGAAGGTTTACCAGACTGATGCCAAGGATGGCAGGACTGACGTATGAGGTGAGATTGACTAGGTTAGGATTGTTTTTGCTGGAGGTCAGACGAATGAGGTGCGGGGGATTCTCGGAGACTGAGAAAATTCTAACAGGACTGGACAGGGTAGATGCAAGGAGGATGTTCTTGACGGTGGGTGTGTCCAGAACCAGGAGTCACAGCATGAGGATTCGGGGTACACCATTTAGGACGGAGATGAGTAGTCATTTCTTCACCCGAAAGTGGTGAGCATGTGGAATTCATTACCACAAGAAGTAGTTAATGCCAAAATATTGAATGTATCCAAGAGAAGGTGAGTGGGATCAAAGGTTATTGGGAGAAAGTCGGATTGGGCTATTGAGTTGGATGATCAACTGTGATCGTGATGAAAGGTTTGAATGGCCGCCTCCTGTGCTTATCTTCTATTTTTCTAAGGGGACACAGTTTAAAGATAAAGGGTCTGCTGTTTAATACTGAAATTAGAAGAATTTTATTTGTAGGTTTGGGAGTCTTTGGAACTTTTTTTTTCTCCAGATAGTGGTAGAGGTCGAGTCATTGAGCGCTTTTAAGGGAGAGGTAGATTCTTTACATTCCCACTTACATCCAAAAATTGACTCCCTTGTTAGTAGAGTTACAGCTGCAGTCATATCACCCATGATCTTATTGAGTAGTGGAGCAGGCCAGACAGGCTGAATGGCCTACTCCACATAATATATTTGCATTTACTGGTAACATTGTGCCTCTGTCAAATAATATTAAATCGCTGGTTGTCAACTGTTTGTGAAAACATTGTATGTGCCAGCTTTTACAATTGATGGCTCTTTCTTGCAATTTATTTTTCACTTATTCTTCTGCAGATATTCCCCTCAGGTTTTGTATGAACCTTGTACTCAGGACGTTGTGACCTTCCTTGTTGTATTTATCTGTAGTCAGAACTATATCCGAAATCCTTACTTGATTGCCAAGTTGGTAGAAGTCATGTTTGTGACAAATCCAGCAGTTCAGCCTCGAACACAGAAATTCTATGAGATAATGGAGAATCATCCATTGGCTACTAAACAACTTGTGCCTGCATTAATGAAATTTTACACTGGTATGTTGTTTGTCCTATTTATTACCTAAGTTAACTTGGAAATCATATAATCACTTGATGTACAATGGGCTTACTTTAACTCACCTGGATAAAGGAGCTAAGAATGGGTCACATGAGTTACATGGGAAACTCCTGTAAAGTACTTTCTCAAGAAATTTAGTCTCATGTTTCCTAAATTCTCATTGTTTTGTTTATTGAGGAAACAGAATCATTAGTGGTAGATCAGCAATAAACATACTAGACAGCATTTCACTCCGGGATGGGTTGATTAGACTTTTTTCAATTTACTAAAAGACTAAAGAACTCAACGCTTCCTCAAGTATAGTTAATTCTTTCATGATGAGAAATCAAACACTGAAGCCAATGATTAATATCTGACTTTGTATTGGAAAATTAATGGAGAACACCAACTTTGTGAAAGGACTGATCCTATTACAAAATAATTGAATGTTTGTTCTGATTTTCTTAAAAAAAAACCTGTCTCCATTCCTTTTGAGGCATGAACTCCTGCTGTGATCTGGTTCCTCAGGTGCTGATTACCCTCTGGTATCTCAACAAGTACTCATTCTTAGTGAATGCAGGTGCTGTGTTGTGGGTCTATTTGACTGTTAGGGGCATCTATGCCCACACAATATTTGTACATTAGCACCCTACTTGGGTTGAGTGGAGAATAAACAATGAAGTTGCCAGAGTCCCACCAGACAATACAGACTGTTCTGCCATTAGAGAGAGATGACTGATATGTTTTGGGTGAGGGGAGAGGTTGAGAAATCTTCATGGTAGCCTCAGCCAGGATGGGAATTGAACCCACACTGTTGGCTTCACTGTGCATCTCAAACCAGCTGACCAATTGAGCTGAACTGACCCTTTTTTTGTAGGGAGCAGAGTCTGGTTATAATATCACAGTATTATAACAATGCATCATATCAGCAGGTGCCAAGAATTGTTCGAATAGTTATTTTCAAATCTTCGTTTAGTTTGCACTTCATTTTCAGTGCATGTGTTTAAATTATATGGAAAAATTGATGTTTATCTTCATTGTCAGAAGTTATCCCAACTTAATATATGGAAGGTAGTACAGCGTCTTAGCTTTTACATTTTTGGAAATTAATTTTTTTTCTTTGGATCTTTGTAAACTAATAACCTGATTAAAATGAGTGTGACTGGTGATCTTTTGCTAGGGCTGTGTTAATAACATACTAGTGTTATAGTGTTGCTGAAGCAGATAGTATCAAACCTGATGTATTACACTGATCTTCAGTATTTTGGAAACAACAGCAAAGGGTGTTAATTTGTTTCTCAGATGTTGAACATACTGGAGCAACCAGTGAATTCTATGACAAGTTCACTATCCGTTACCACATCAGCACAATCTTTAAGAGCCTTTGGCAGAATGTGGCACATCAAGGTACCTTCATGGAAGAGTTTAAGTAAGTTGATGCAATCCAACTTCCTCTTTTATCAAAAAAGAAAGGACTGGTTTTGTGTGTGATGATATGTTAGTGTGAGATTGATGAGAAGACTATAATTACAACATTTTAAAAGGCATGTGGATGGCTACATGAATAGGAAGGGTTCAGAGGGATTAGGCCAAATGCTGGCAAATGGAACTAGATTAATTGACGATATCTGGTCGGCACGAACAAGTTGGACCGAAGGGTCTGTTTCTGTGCTGTACATCTCTTTTGACTCTATAACCTGAAGAACTATGGATTCATTGTAACCACCGAGTACCATGTGTATAGACAGTTATTTGTGGTTTTGTTCCCAAAACCTGATTAGATTTATGAAGTTTTTCTGCTTGCTGTTTTGTAGCCTGCTTTATACCGCATGTATTTTATATTTGCAGTTCGGGAAAGCAATTTGTTCGTTACATCAATATGCTCATAAATGACACCACCTATTTGCTGGATGAAAGTCTAGATTCTCTCAAACGCATCCATGAGGTACAAGAAGAAATGAAGAACAAGGAGCGCTGGGACTCATTGCCCAGGGTGAGTTTGCATCCCAATGTGTGTTTGTTCTTATTACTATGAATAAGTACTAGTACAGGATCTAGTCTGATGGCCAGAGAAAGATGAGACAAAAACCATCTCTAATTCCAGGATGCTTAAAAGCAGCATCTTGAAATTCAAGAACAAGGGATCATGCTATATTTGCACAACTGGTTGCCCATTATTTGTGAAACTGTATCCAACTAACAAACTTGTTTTTGTTTGTCGAGAACCAAAAAATACTTAGGTGATAAAATGTCCCTAAAGACAAATTGTTTCCAAAGTAATCACTGCAGATAAAAACTTAAACTTTCAAATGTTTTTGAGAGCAAAACTAGAATTTTGCTCCTTTTTAGGATTGTTATATGGAAAAAGGAATCTGCAGAGTCAGTGCACTAAATGGCCAGCGTTTGGGCTGTTTGTTTGATTCTCCTTCCTTATCATTCCACTGTTGGTCTGCGTGACTTTTTTTTAAACTAGGAGTTAATAATCTGCTGTCATTTTATTTTTAATTTTTATGAAGAACTATGAGCAAATACTATTTTGAAATGGCAACATTCATCTTGCATTTTTAAAATGTAGATTATATACTGGAATAAAACAAATTCCACAGTTTAATGGACTTCTCGAATTATTCACGGTTTTTGTTTTCAAAGGATCAGCAACAAAGTCGGCAATCACAGCTGACACAGGATGAACGTGTCTCCCGCTCATACCTTGCTCTTGGGGCGGAAACAGTGGATATGTTCCATTATCTCACCAAACAAGTGCAAAAACCTTTCCTAAGACCTGTGAGTACATTATCTAGTGATTTGTTCCACCTTTTAATCTGCCAATGCTCATAGATATAAAGACCATTTTGCATGTTCGTTATGTCTCCCTTTTGAGTAGTAGTGTGAGATTTACTTTGCTTCAGGCAAGCTATTGTCCAGTGTGTGAAACTCCGTTGTTGTGTGTGTGAAAGAACTTCAGGCACTTTTAATTTGCTAGATGCTGAGCGTGATCATTCAGATTTGAAAAGAAGATGCATGGGGAAATAGAATGGATATCTTGAGATTGCTCTCAACCCCATCATAATTGCTTTCCTGCTTGACCAAAGATTGACGTTGTAAACTAGTTTTACTAGATCTGTTCTCTGAAGGATAAAATAATGAAGGTTACATGATCAAGGTAGCAAGGACGTTTGTATTTAGGAGTGAAAAGAGACGACTATCTTAACCAGGATCTTTTTTTGTGCACGCTAATAACTGAAATATACCTATTATAGGTGCTCACCAGTACTAGCTCTTTCTTTTTTTTTTCTTTTGTTCATTGTTTCGCTTGCTTTTGGCAGGGAGTTTAAGATATACAGAAAATTGTTTGAATGTTGATAAAAAGACCTAATTGGAATCTCTACATTAACTTTTACAGATCAGTATTTCAGGAGCAAGCCGCTTAATTTTTCCTTGTTTATTGCAGGAACTTGGCCCACGCCTAGCTGCCATGTTAAATTTTAACCTGCAGCAACTGTGTGGACCTAAATGTCGTGATCTAAAGGTAGAGAATCCAGAGAAATATGGTTTTGAACCAAAGAAGCTTTTGGATCAGCTGACAGATATTTACCTGCATTTAGACTGCCCCCGGTTTGCAAAAGCCATTGCTGATGATCAGGTTTGTGTACATCATTTCTAAATGCTTTCTTTTTGCCCATTTTACATCTATTTTTAAGAATAACTTCTAACAAAGCACATGTTTGCAACTTCTGAAGGGAAGGAATTTGCAGCTGCAGCACCAACCCTGGGTAAATTGGTCAGGTCAATGACCAATTTTTAAGTTGACCATCAGAGGAAAAGCCTGCTGACTTACAGCATGTGCCTCCTCCTGGTCTCAGACATTTAGCATTCACGTTCAACCCTGCAGAGGGTTCTTTAGATCTCGTGTACACCACCTAAGAGCGTGGTAGAATCCGATTCCTTGGAATCTTTCAGAAGACAATTGGATGTGGCATTGAAGCGGACTGATTTACAAGATTGTTTGATGATCTTCACTTTGGCTGTAAGAATAGAAAAACCGAATACCTTTTAAGAGTACTTACTGATTGCAAAGAGACCTGCTGTGCTTGTACAGGAGTGCAGAGATTTGGCATGGAGATACAGTAAGCAATTAGGCATTTGCCTTTCCTGCAAAGGGATTGAAATACTAATATAAAGAAATCTTGCTACGATTGTGCAGGCACAGGTGAGTTCACACCTGGACTATTGTGTGCCAGTTTGGTCCCCGTATTTAAGTAGTACATCTTCACTTTGGCAGAACAGCAAAGCTTCACTCTAGATTGTCCCCTTGCATGCAAAGGTTGTCTTATGATGAGAGTCTAAGTAAATTGGTTCTATATTTTTTGGAATTTAGAAGAATGAGTGTTGACCTGAGTGAAACCTGTTTCTGAAGGGGCTGAACAGGGTAGATACTGAGAGGTTTCTTCAGCTGGTCAGGGAATTTTAAATTTTCCACCACTGTCTCAAAGACTGAGGTTAAGAAGTTCTTAACTCAAACAGGTTGAGAGTCTTTAGAATTATCCATCCCAGAGTATTTGTGAATGCTTCATTGTTGAAAGTATTCAAGGCTGAGATGGACAGATTTCTGGTGTCTCTGGGAAATTGAAGCTCAAGATCAGTAAAGGTGGTAAAGCAAGTTTGACAGGCTGTGTACAGACTACTTGTGCTCCTTGTTTCCTCCTTGGAGGAAGGTGCGGATCAGGACTAAATTGGACAACTGTTTCAAAGAGTTGTAAAAGTTAAATGGCTTCCTCCTGTGTTATAAGATTTTGTGCTTCTATCACTCACTTTCCTTCCAATGAAACAACAGCTGTTCCTACCCTACATAAACTGACACTGATGATGTAGCCAACAACTTGGCAAACTACTGTTTGATTATAAGTTGTTAGTCATTGATTTTTGCTTCTCATTTTAAATGTTAATGTTGTAGGTTATGTGGAGGGCAGTCAGAAAGTAACAAGCTGTCAGAAGTATATTTTGCATTTTGGGCATAGACAAGATTAGTACTTTCAAACCATCTACACCCCTTGCACACCTTCAGCCCCAATGCGCACTCCTGCTATGTGCATCATGAGCTGCTTCCTAGAAAATGGTTACGCACCCAATCCTTTGGTGCACTGCTAATGCTAAGAAACTCAATAGAAAGTGTGCAGATGGATAGAAGCATAGAATCCCTACAGTGCAGAAAGAGCCCATTTGGCCTATTGAGACTGCACCAACCCTCGCGCATCCCACCCAGACTCACCCCATCCCCAAGACCCATGGCATTTACCATGGCTAGCCTCCACATCCCTGGACACTGGCCAATTTAGCATGGCCAATCCATCTAACCTGCACATCTTTGGACTGTGGGAGGAAACTGGAGCACCCAGCAAAAACCCATGAGGACATGGAGAATGTGCACACTCCACACAGATAATTGACCGAGGCTCGAATCAAACCTGGGACCCTGATGCTGTGAGGCAGCAGTGCTAACCACTGTGCCACGGTGCTGCCCACAACCTGGAATTAACCGCTCTTTTCTAACGTGGTCCGTGCTCATTCTGACAACACTAAATTACTGAGTATAAGTTTGCATTCTGCTACCTGTTGGTCACCACTTTGTCCTTTAACAAAATGGGTCTCCAGACCTTGGGTGAGCACTTGAAGTGTCATAATGTTTTTAAGGCAGTGGGATTAGTATAGATAGTGTATCTTTTCTTCCCTGCTTGTTGGGCCATTAGGCCTCTTCTGTAATAGTAATCTCTAAATCCATTTATTAACGATTACTGGTTCATAGATGTTTTCTGCCATTTTTTTCATATCCTGATACCTTTTTCTTTTGGACCAGCGATCATACAGTAAAGAATTATTTGATGAGGTGATTTCAAAAATGAGGAAAGCGGGAATTAAATCGACAATAGCTATTGAAAAATTCAGACTTCTGGCAGAAAAAGTGGAAGAAATAGTTACAAAGAATGCCCGTGCAGAAATTGATTATGGAGATGCACCAGATGAATTCAGAGGTAAACTAATTTGGAAAAATTCTTATGCCAAATTAGAATGGAAAATTTTTTGGTGAGTCTCTGCAGAACCTTGTAAAATGCTCTCAATTTGTGTCAATTCTGGTATGTTATAATCTGATGATCATTTATTCATGCTGATGAAGCATTTGTTTTGAATATCTTTTCCTTTAAGATAGCAAATTTTAAAAAATTAAAAACCTATCACAGACTGGCAAGATTCCTTTTAAAACTTTTATTTCTGACAATTTTATACTTTAGTTGGTAGCTGATTCGGAATGAAGGGTAACTGGAGGTGACTTACCTGACATAATAAATGGCAGTTAGTGAGCAGTACTGTTACAAATTCATTCATATACATTAAAGTTCCTGGACCAAAACTTACAAGACTAACTAAATTACACTAACTGCTTTGCAACATGCTGTAATTAGCACATTTTTCCAATGTTATGAAAGAATGGTCTGTTATGTACTGTGGCAACCTTTAGTAATAAAGTCTCTAGTAGCACCCATTTCTTACAGTTTGAGTTATTGTTGCAGCCCACTGAGTTAATTTGTTATGATTAGCAATCTCATCTCTGGGTGACGTCAAGTTATCTGTGGATGCCACACCAGGATATTAGCACTGAAACTGTGGTGAAAAAGTCAGTGACTGCTACATTATTCCATCACGTGTTAAACTGTATTTAGCATCTGCCTCTGTTTTATGATCAGACCCTGTTGTTACATCATTATTTTTAGGGGACAGACCTTATTTGAAATTTTAACAATTTGCAGAGATTTAAGGTTTTGGGCAAGAGATACAGTAAATATATGAAGACAAACTTATTTGTACAGTGAGTGGTAATGACTTGAAACTTATTGCCGATGAGGGTGCTGGTAGAGAAATAATCGATGACATGAAGGGAAATTGCACACTTGAAGGAAATAGCTAAACCTGCACAGATATGGGGAATTGATTGGGAAAGTGGAACTGACTGAATTGCTGTTGACAGCTGGCATGGGTTTGATGGGCCTGATGGCCGCCTCCTGAACCATAAATGACTTTTTTTTTCAAGAGAGATTCTAAAGCAATGCTGTGTAACAGTTCGTGGAATTGACACAAGCAGTTGATGTTGACTTGCTGCTGGGTTGATGACTGTATGAGGACGAATTGTACTTCATTCCCAACACTGAACATTACAAATTCAAATCTTCTTTTTCAACCACCACAGATCAAGTATAAATTTACCTTTGAAGTATCAAAATCTTTACAAAAACAAGGGTCTAATTACACTGGCAATTGCATTTTACATTTAGTGTATAAGTGCCACTTTGAAATGTAAAACTAAAACAATAATTCACATTAAATCAATGCGATGTGGTTCATTTAATGGAATTATTTCTACGAAGGTTACCTTTAACTCTTAAAATGTGTTATAAACAGTCAAATTCATTGCCTTTGGTATCTGATGCAAAGTAATTTTGTCACCAGGCCTTTTGGTAGTTTCAGCATCTTATCTGGTTTTAGCATCTCCTCCCTGCGCTTAAAATCTATGCATTGACTAATAAAGGCAAGTACACCATATCCTGCCAGAATCACATTTTTGACCTGTCCTGATACCCTGAGGGACCAGTATACATGAACACCAAGGTCCCTCTGATCTTTGATACTTCCCAGAATCCTATTGCTCATCATGTACTTCTTTGTCTTGTTTGTCTTGCCCAAGTGCATCGCCTACATCTTGGCTAAATTGAGTTCTATTTGCCATTGATCAGCCCATCTATATCCTCCTGTAATTAAAGGTTACCCTCCTCACTATTTATCACTCAACCAATTTTTGTATTATCTGCAAACTTACTGCTGGTGAAAAAATGAGATTTGACTTGTATCCTGTGGTGTACAGTAAGGGTTGAATTACTCTTTAGATTTTACTAGTAGTAAAATTAATAATGTTGTAGGAACAGGAGTAAACCATTCTAGATCACAACATCATCCCAATACCATCTTCCCAGACTATTTCCATATTTCTTACTGTCATTAGTCTCTAGGAATTTATTGGTTTCTGACTTGAACATGCTCAATGATTGAGCTTCTGTTTTCCTGGGGTAGCAAATTCCAAAGTTTCATCACCTATGTGAAGAAATTCCTCCTTACCTTAGTCTAAATGGCCTATCCTTATCCTATGATTACTTTCTTTCCTAGTTCTCAACTCACCAACCAGGGTAAACAATTTACCTATATCCACCACCCTGTTTCACCTTGTAAAAATTTGGAAGTTTTAATGAGATCATCTTACATTCTTCAAAACCATGGAGTCAGAACTTGACTAAATGGATGGAACAAAAATGCACAAAAGTTGAAAAGCCAGCAAAAACAAATGAAAACTAGGCAAGGTCTGTAACAGCCTGATTTCTGACCAGCCTATATGAGATGGCAAGTAAACTGGAGCTAGTGATTTTTCACAGCCTCCTCTGTAAGCAGCAATACTGCTGGCAGCTGATGCCACTGTCCATGAATACATTGTATTCTGCTGTTTCCAACTGGCTGCTTTATCGCTGTTGTCTGTCATTGCTTTCCTGCTGCTAGTATTGTGGAATCTCCCTGTATTTTTAATAGGGCTTACTCCACCGCGCATTCTGAGCTGCTTCAAATAGAAAATCATACCAGCAGAGTTCAGAGTGTCTAATTAGATAAATTTTGATTACAATGTTGTGATAGCTATTAGAGTTGCTGAATTAAAAGACCTCTGTTACAGATCCTTTGATGGATACTCTGATGAATGATCCTGTGAAACTACCCTCTGGGACCATAATGGACCGTTCCATTATTTTAAGACACTTGCTGAATTCACCAACAGATCCATTTAACCGTCAACACCTGACAGAAAATATGTTGGAGCCAGGTAATGAATGTTACTTTAAACCCGTATAAACTTTTATTGCACTAGTTAATGGTTTCTTCCAGTGGTAAACCAGGCAAAGGCATTGCCCAGTATGCTGACTTCTATAGACCAGGAAAGCTCTAGGTTTAGTCTGGGTGTCGGTAGGAATAGACTGTAGTTATGCTTAGTGTGTTCACACACATTATAGAGGTCAGGCATTTGGAAGATATACCAGAAGGCTTTGGTCATCTGGAAAAAAATTGTACCCCAGCATAAGTCACATTATTTAAATCAAGTGCAGCACTTCTCACTTTGCAACTAACTGGCAGGGTAGCAGCTTACACTGACTCACCATTGCCATTTTGCCTGATCTTAGCTGTTAGGTATGTTGCAAAAACCAGAGATAAAAGAAAAGTCGTTATCTCTTCCCAACAAACTTCCAACGAAGCAAAGCCTATCCATCTCCCCATAAGATTCAGTAACATGGCCATCATAAATCCTCGACTGTCACCATTCACCAACTCAACTGGACCAGCCACATGCATTCTCCAGTTTTGACCTGTCCTGATACCCTGAGGGACCAGTATACATGAACACCAAGGTCCCTCTGATGTTTGATACTTCCCAGAATCCTATTGCTCATCATGTACTTCTTTGTCTTGTTTGTCTTGCCCAAGTGCATCGCCTACATCTTGGCTAAATTGAGTTCTATTTGCCATTGATCAGCCCATCTATATCCATGTTCCACCTATAAGTCAGGAGTGTGATGGAATACATTTAAATGCAATGGAGGAAGCTCCTTTCTAAATTAGTTCCATTCAGTTCTTAGTTTGTGTTATTTTCTATATTGCAGTGCCTGAACTGAAGGAAAAGATCCATGCCTGGATGAAAGAGAAGCAACATGCAAATCGTTCTTCACAGTGAAGTGTTACTCATGTGGGATACAATGAGAAAAGATGTGTAGTTGTGAACTTAGACCACCAGATTATTAAGACCCAAAAGCAAATCTGCTCAACACTGAGGCTCTGCAGGCTACGTCTGCTGCACTGATATTAAAAAGGGTGAACTGAACACATTAGAAAAATGTTATGTCTCTGTAAATAAATCTAATTTAAAGAACAAAAATAGTTAAAAGGAGAAAAGTTCAGAGGTGTTGGGTACAATTTAGAATACCTTTTTCAGTACAGCTACACGTGACCAATTGCCTTGCGGCAATTTTGAAACAAAAACGGTCTGAGCAAACAATGGTTTTTAAAATGACTGTGTATTAACAGAAGATGGCTGTATTTTAGGTTGACGTTATTACTGTATCTTGCGACCAGTCGCTGCTAAAGGGACTGTTTTGTTTGCTGCACTAAATGTTTCTCAAAACCAAAGTAATGCACAGGCCCTTTCCCTAAAACCTGATGTTTTAATTATGAGGCATAATCAGTTGGCTCACAGGATTAATGGTGAGACTGCTGAATTCTATTTGTTTACCATTAACTTATATTTTTGTCTCTCGATTTTTCTCCCCCTCCCCACCCCCCTGACACCAATGCATAGGCTTTTGTGCAAATTCTGTAGCAAGCAAGTGAGGTTATGGATTTCCTCCATTTCTGCTGAACCATGTTCTATGACCATCATTTTTTCCACAGTCTGATCTGCATTATTGGAATATTTTGATTGCAATAAGGCTTTTTTTAAAAGAGGGATTTTCTCCAAGAAAGTACTTCAGTCCAGCTGCTGTTGGATTGCCTTCCTCTCTGAGGACCTTTTACTGCTACAGCACACTAGAGGGCACTCTTGTTCGCCAGGAGTTCCTTCAGCCTTATATCAATGTGTTTTAACTAGTATATAGTTGGTGCCACTTCAGTGACTACCTGATAAGTGAATAAAAATGAAAACTCCAAATTCTTTTTTTTTCTATCAGCCCTGTTGTATTCACTTCTTCTGTTACATTAATTTGAGCTTTTAATTCTTTGTAAGTTGACTACATTTTCTACATTCTGTGTAATTTGCTGCGAAGCTTGTTATTTCAACAGTCCTGAATTGCAGCAAGTTGAAGTAATGTGAAGTTACTTTGCATTATGGAAAATCTTCTTTGCAAATTAAATAAAGTATGCAAGAAAAATCCCAAATTACAAATGATTTCCAGATAACTGAGTTGCTCACAGTTCCACAAAAACGCTTCGACTGAAGAGTTGACTCTGCTGCCATTTCTGCATCTGACAGTTTAGAAATCATCTGGTATCACTGGAATATCTTGATGTTCTTTTAAACTGCTGCACTGTGACATCTGCAATTCTGCATGGATCCAGTTACCGTAACAAAACGCGACTAGCCACCATTTCCCTTCAGTGCAACAACATCTGTGTTAACAGGGCAAGGAAATCCAGTTATCAGGTTCGAGTATGTGGGCATGTTGCTGCACTTGTATAGTGACCAGTGTTGTGCTGCTGTACATCAATTGCAAGCCTTTGCTATAACTGTGAATAATGAGTGCTCTGCTGCATAACACCTTTAGTCTCGAAATTGTAATTGTCTAGCTTAATTCTTTTTTGCAGTGAAGTCTGTAAATATGCAAAATCATTACAGAAACAGCAATAAGTGGAGGCTGCAGTACAAAATGCTGTCAAAGGAAATTAGAATTTTATTATAACTTTATGCAGATTGTCCAGAACCTGCTCTTATCCCTACCATTCTTAGCACGTTCGGTACTTCTGTTCCGACAAATTTTCCATTCAAGGTCATCCATTTCATTTTAGTTGCCTGCAGATTGATTCTTCAAATTCATGTGTCACATCTGCTGAGCATAAATTTTTCTGGCAAATATTTTACAATGCTCATAGATTTCAAATCTGTTTTTACACTTTTCAAATTGTACTGATTCTTAACTGTAGTGGTATGTTCTTATGCAATGTACTTTGGCTATCTTCCTCTTTGTTACTCAAGGGTTAATTGAGGAAGTGTTCAAATTGCTGGCTGTAAAATTGGATGATTTTCATTGCAAAACTCCAACAAGCATATGTCTAACATATGACAGTCCACTTAATCCTGTGCAAGCAATTTTAGGATTCTGACCCCATTTCTGTACTTAACATCTGTGTACTTCTGCCCTAATTCTAGATTAAATAAATACTGTCAGATCAAAAGCTGGTCATTTACATCTCACCGTTATATAAATTAACATCTGTTGATAGTTCTGTGCAAAATTTGAAAATGTATACTAAATCTGTTGCAAGTCTATAAAATATCTTGAAAGAAAACCTGGAATTCAGCAATCAAAGTGTAAAATGGTAGAAATGCACAGTCAGCTCAGCGATGTTAGTAAAGAGAAGAGACAGGCCAATATTTGAGGTGTCCATCCTGTTAACGTATCCGGGGATTTGAACCTGCCTTGTCTCTAAATCCTGCCTGGCCAGCTGTGCGTTTCTACCCCTTTATATTGTTTTGAGATGCCTAAATTTAGTTTTGACAATTGCAGAATATAAATCCAGCTTCATAAAGGACTAATCCAATCGGCATTAATGACCCTTTTTGAATTGTTAAACTGGTATTCTAGCTGTTTTAGTAGAGTGTCTTGCCCCACGTGTTGCAAATAGCAGTTCAAGAAAGAAACAGCACGCTGTCCTGGATAGAGCTTTCACACATCATGTCAGCTATGGCTCAGGGTAGCACATTCGCCACTGAGTCAGATGATTGTGAGTTCAAGTCACTATTCAGAGACTTAAGCCCAACAATTGCAGGTCAGCAGAGGTGTTGCCCTTTGTATATGATATTGAACTGACTTTATAAAGTGCCCAAAACTTGGAATATAAAGGATGAATTTTTAACTAGCTACTGGACTTGTCCCTGCCCCTGTCCCAGCAATTAGAATATTTAAACATAAAATGCTTTTGCTAAAGGGTGTATGTTTTCTACAGCAGCAGTGTTACACACATTAGGACTAGATTATTAAACAAAAAAAATTTAGTCTAAATATTTTAATAAGTGAATCTTGTGCATTTTTTCATTTGTCCTTTTCAGAATCACCTGTTTAATCTTTTGAGCCAAAATTTGTTGGCGTGGCCAGATGTTGGATTTTGTTTACTCTTTAAATGGGAAGGAAGCTGTGCAGATAAAGAACATCTAAGGTGCCTCTGTGCAAGTTATATAGCCCGATCTTAAAACTGCTACTGATTTATAATGTAGTTAATAGTAATATGTGAGGCAAAGTCTGTCCTTGTCCAGTTCAGACATGTTACATGCACAACAGTCTGTTGTTAATTTTACCTAAACTTGGAAATTCATTTTTGTTAATTTTGTAAAATTTTGAGGTGACCTGCTGAGGAAATAGATGACCTTTTCTAATCCAGAACCTTTCTCAAAACAAAGCAATTCAAAGTTATGACTACCCATAATGTCCCAACCATTCAGAATTAACATTTTGGCCAAATGTGGACATTCATGGATTTCTAACTGCTACTTTGTTCAGTTTCCCCCTTTAAATTCAAGATCTTAATTATTTTAGAAATTGTGACGCTGTAGTTGCATAAAAGACGATTGAGACCATCCTGGACTAGAAAGAATTAAAATTTGTTTAAGATTGTCAGCTATGTTGTATAAGGTAATGTGCACTCCTTCAGCCAACTAAAATGATACCATGATATTGTGATTTGTATTTACCTATCCTTCATACCCCAGTATTGTTAAACTGGAAATTCTAGTTCTGCAGCAAGTAAACGAGGAAATTTAACAGCTACATTGTCCAGTTAGAATTTGCATTTTTTGGTAATGTCATTCTGCCCCTTACTATAGGCACTTGAATTTCTGGTTTATTTCTTATTTTAAAAAGCTGGAAGTTTTCTTTGTTTTCTAATAAACGCTGTCATTATCAGAGAACTGTTTTTAATGATAAACCTGCTCAGAATGGTAATTCCTATAGACTTCTGATTGCTTCCAACCTTTGAATTCCAA
This sequence comes from Rhincodon typus, assembly GCF_021869965.1. Taxonomy (NCBI): domain Eukaryota; kingdom Metazoa; phylum Chordata; class Chondrichthyes; order Orectolobiformes; family Rhincodontidae; genus Rhincodon; species Rhincodon typus. The sequence goes on from NC_063362.1 coordinate 4,973,572, forward strand.
TAAATGGTGGTATACATTTCAAATACAAAATGGTATCATTGTCTTCTACTGAGTTGGAGACTGTTCATTCTGTTTTTGAAGCCAAATATATTTGCATTTTAGTGACTCTGAACTGGATTCCATGCAGTCATCTGTTCTGTATAATTCTTTGCTTGTCTGTGTTTTCATTGTTCTGTAGACTGCACGTGATACTATATTTCTTCCTGAGCTGTGAGCAACTTGCACACCACATTCATGTCTCATTTTAGAACAGTTGTAGAATTTATTAGATTTCACCTTCCTCTTCAAACTTCTGTTTCAAGGTTTGATCTAACTTGAGCTATGGCAGGCAAAGAATGACCAAAGTTGTACGTATGCGACTGATTCTTCTGCGTTACTTAGTACTAAAATAAAAGATGCAGTAACTGTTGCCCACCTCTCTCCTCACAAGTCTGTGACAGGGATGAGTAATTCCTTCATTATTTAAAATTGAATGTTCTACAGATGTTATTATGTATGAATATTGACTAGGTAAGCTTTAAATGGACAAAAATGGTGTGTCGTGCACATTGGAATCCAAAGGTTCCAAATGTTACTTTGAATGTACCTGTTAACCAACCAGATTAACTTCTGCGCACAAGCTTCCAGCCATCAACTGAAAACAGTTGAGGTAGCTGGGTGGAATTATTGAGAATTCTCTGTTAAGCCAGTTGAATTATAAGTGATTGCAGTAAGCATATCAGTTACTTGTGTTAGGATTCTTATGGTGCAGTGGTGTTGTCCCTACCTCTAGGCTAGAAGGTCCAGGTTCAAGTCTCACCTGTCCTGGAGAAGCATCTTGATATGATTGAACATGTCGATTTTAAAAAAAAAAAAAAAAAAAAAAAAATTGAGTGAAATATATAATACTGCCAAAGGAAAAGCATCTAAATAATTTTTTGAAGAGAAAAGTATTTGAAGAGGACAATACAGACCTGGGCACAATTGAGGATGACTCATCATCCTCATCTCTTGAATTGTAACTGGTTTTGTTTCCTTGTGTGCCTGTTCAGAAATTGTGCCTGACCAATTCTGCCTATCTATCTGCGTTAAACTGGTATTCTAACTGTTAATTGTTAAGCTGTTACAATGCAGATGTTGCAAAATGTTTTGTCAAGAACTACCTGGATGCTGTTCTGTATGTTTCACACATTATGTCAGCCACGATTCTGTGGGTAGCACACTTGCCTCTGAGTCAGAACGTTGTGGGTTTAAGGAGCATTTCAGAGTCTTGAGCATAACATTTTCAGGTTGGCAGTCCTGTGCAGTACTGAGACTGCTGCATTGACTGAGGTGCTCCCCTTTGGAATGAGATGTCAAACTGGTGCCACGTCTGGGTGGGTATAAAAGATCCTGTGATACAGTCCAGAGAAGGTCATGACAGATGTCCCGATGCCATGGCCAATGGTTAAGCCACAATCAAAATAAGTGTCACTGTTTCTTTGGATCTTGCTGTGTAAACAATTAACTGCTGCAATTTTTGATAATATAACAGTGTCTACACGCACACTTAATTGGCCAAGGAAGATACTTTGAGAAGACCTGAGGCCATGTGGGTCAGAGTAGAAATGTTTTTTCTGTCAAATCAGATAAAATTTGCAGATGCTATTCTCGTCACAGGGCTCAATGAAAACAGTCAACTGCAGTGAACGTTGGATGAGTGTTTTGCAGCATAGGGAGTCTAATTCTCAAATAAAGTGCAATAAATATATTTCCATGTTGTGACTCATTTGTTTATTGTGATTATTATGAAAATAATCTAATACTATAACAAAGTCAACAGTTTTAGGGATCAATAATTCCTTCTTGCCCATCCCATTTCCTCAAGATAACTATGATGTATTTGTAAATCTTTGTCCTGAATAAAGTCTAGTCTGACTGTGTAGCTTTCAGTTGCTAATAACTTTTATCAACTTTTTTTTTGCTGAAAGATTTGCCTCAATTTTTTATTTTGTTAGAAAAAAGCAGAAGAGTAGGCTATTTGGCATCTCGTTTGTTTTTGCTATTTCGTAAGATCATTGATCTGATTTCTGGTTTCAGCTCCACATTCCTGACTACCTAGATAATCATTTGACTCTCAATTTGAACTAAATTCTGAAAATCCTCGAATTATAGTCATTGGTTTGCTTTTGAATATTAGTGTAATTACCTCCAACTAATAGTGGTGTAGGATGTGATGGAAATGGAGGTTCAATATGAAAGAGAGCGTGACAATGTGCTTGTTTTGACCCCCCTGCTTTATTTTTAAACCAAATGCCTTGTAGTGAATGCAGTTCTCTATATGCACCATTTCCACAATTGTAATCTTATTTGGTGGAAGTTCCTCCTGGGATTTCATCCAGGCATGCTTTTTCAACTTTCTGAAGAGATTCACTATAAATAAGATTACTTCTGATTTTCAAATTAAGCCCAATGTAGCAGCATGGCATTTTTATTTCCCATGTGATTGCTGTACTCCATGCTGTTGGAAAACTTTAATTGTGCTCAGAGATAGTAGGAACTGGAGAATCCGAGACAACAAGGTGCAGAGCTGGATGAACACAGCAGGCAAGCAGCATCATAGGAGCTTAGACCCTTCAGACCCGAAACGTCAGCCTCTCTGCTCCTATGATGCTGCTTGGCCTGCTGTGTTCATCCAGCCCTGCACCTTGTTGTCTCGGATTCTCCAGCATCTGCAGTTCCTACTATCTCTCATAGGAGCTTGATGCTGCTTGGCCTGCTGTGTTCATCCAGCTCTGCACCTTGTTGTCTATAATTGTGCTCAATTCTGATTTCAACAGGTAAATGCAGAAAGGAATCAAAATTAATTTTACTATTAGATGCAGTAGTGTTGATGTTAAAGATTGTGCAAAGGACTGTAGCCATTTGAAACACCTTGCTTTACAAACAGATTAATGGTACAGTAATGCAATATATTCCACTATAAAAAGAAGGGACTTTGTAACACATGATTACCAAACTCATCTATGTAAGAGTAGCCAGGTGGAGGCTAGACATTTTCTAACAATAAAGAAGGAATGTCAGTGGAGAGTCCTCCTAGGCCACAAATGTCCATGGTCACTTTAACAGTGCTGTAACCAGGAGCAGGTTGCCTGTTTAGTGTCTCAGCCGCAGTGCATGGTAATCTAATCAAATGCATAATTTACAACAAAACAGTTAATCTTGTTTATTGCTGTTCTGTGCATGCAGGGTCTTCCCATCTGAGCTGTTAGGACATTTGTACAAACTCGGGCTGATTTCTAGGTTATTATTAAATAATGTCTCTTAATAAATTGTACATGATGGTAAAGCTACAGACCAACATCCTTTGAGCTGTAAAGTTTCCAATCTCCTAGCAGAGTCCTAGAACATGCCTACAATGGTCACAGTGACACAACAGCTTACTTCACGTTCACTTATATTGTCATTAAACCCTACTTTTACACAAGGCTTCATTCCTCTCCAAAAAGTTTGAGTTCCTGATCTCTTTCACAGTTAACATACTCTTAGCTGAATAGAATTTGATTAATCTGTAACTGCAGAAATGTGGAAGTGTGGTGGAGCAATTCTCTGCAGATAAAACTACCACATATGCTCATTTTATTCTCTGCACCACAACTGCCAGAATACAATTCAGCAGTCGCTCTGTTTTTTACAGCAAGTGTATATGCTAAACCTTTGCTTGATGCTTGGGCTTTACATTTTAAAGCATACTTTTAGAGTAAAGGGAATTGCACTTCTCCATATAGTCACTGAGCTTGTAATATGTTAGTGAGGCCAGAACACCTGAGATATTTAATTAATTTTGTAGCAAATTCCCTTCCAACATTTATTGAAGAACGACTTGGTTGTAATGAAAAGTTGGAAGTGAGGCAGAAAAACGTTTATTGTTGCTTTTTAGTCTATTGATGTACATAGAAGGGGTATATTCCAAAGGGTGCATGTAAGAGCCATTGGTTGTTTTCAATGCTTTCATTATTCTGAAGTTGGGAAAACAGAGATCCATAACCCCATGTATGTTCTCAGTGCATTGGTTGGAAGGTTTGAGTTATAAGGAAAGGCTGGGATTTTTCCACTGGCGCATAGGTTGAGAGGCAACCTTTATAGAAGTTTATAAAACAATGAGGGGTATAGATACAGTTAATGATAGTTGCCTTTTCCCTAAGATAGGGGAATTTCAAGACTAGGGGGCACATTTTTAAGATGAGGGGAAAGAGATTGTAAAAAAAATGCCCCTCATGTCTTTTTAAAAAGGTTTGTATGTGGAATGAACTTCCTGAGGAGGTGGTGGATGTGGGTATGATTACAACATTTAAAAGGCATTTAGATAAGTGCATGAATTGGAAAGGTTTGGAGGGATGTGGACCAGGTGCAGACAGGTGGGTCTAGTTTAATTTGGGATTATGTACAGCATGGACTGGTTGGACCAAAGGGTCTGTTTCCAAGACAACAAGGTGCAGAGCTGGATGAACACAGCAGGCCAAGCAGCATCATAGGGTCTGTTTCCATGCTGTACAATTCTCTGACTCTATGGTTGTACCCTAGATATCATACTAGTGGTGTGGTAATTAATTATCAAAAAGCTGATTTTTGTTTTTATTTGCAATCATTCAAATGTGAATGTTGGTGCAATGGCCAAGGAGTGTACCTCCTCTTTAAGAGCTTAACTTTTTTTTGGCAAGGATTCATCATTGAGCCACCAGCAGTTACTGATGCAAACACGGAACAGGAGTAGACCATTCACCCCTTCAAGCCTGCTCTGCCATTCAATAATTTCATTATGACTGATACGCAGGAATATAGAGTTGAGGTTAAAATCCTATCTCCTGACAATCTTTCATCTCGTTGGTAAACTAGAATCTACCGCTGCCTAAAAAATATTTAAAGGTTCTACATCGCTGCCTTTTGAGGAATAGAATTCCAAAGATACTCGACCCTCAGCAATTTTCTTTTCGTCATCTGCTTTAAATGGGCAACCTATTATTTTTAAACTATGGGCCCTTGTTCTAGATATTCCCACAAGAGGAAACATCCTCTCCACATCCACCTGGTCAAGTCCCTTAGCATTCCTCCTGTAAGTCTGGGTGATTTCTGATTTGTTATTCTTATGTTGAAAACGCTCCTAACCCGAATTATCCGAAGACGTCACGCTCAATGATGACTGAAGCAAATCACTGACTCACAGCAGACTTTGTCAGCTGCTTGACAATAATCATGATCAAAGTGTGAATCAGCTGCTCCATGTGACTTGCCTACTGCGTGTAGTTTTCTGCTAATAATCCTACTGCTGTATGTGAGATTAAGATGGCTGACTCCTTATTGGAAAGTCTCACGCATGGGCTTTGTGCTTTATTATTCAATACAGCTGTCACATTTTCAGTAGCTTGAAATAAAATCACAAGGTGCTGGAGAAACTCAGCAGGTCTGACAGCAACTGAGGAGGGGGAGAAAAGTGATGCAGTGGTAAAGTCACTGGGTTAGTAATCTGGAAACGCAGGCTAATATCCCAAGGACAAGCGTTTGAATTCCATGATGGCAATCAGTGAAATTTGAATTCAATCAAGAAATCTGGAATAACAAAAGTAAATAAAGAAACTGGTTAATGACAACCATGTAACTGTTGTCGATAGTTGTAAAAACCTGTCTGGTTCATTAATCTCCTTTTGGGATGGAAATCTACTGCCCTTAACTGGTCTAGTCTCCATGTGACTCCAGACCTACATCAAGATGGCTGACTCTTAATGGACAATGCCCACATCTCATGAACGAATAAAAGAAAAGCTCCATTTCTAAGACACCGGTTTCCAAAGAAGGATTCTAAGATGTGAGTTGCAGGATTTCTCAAAGGACGGGTGTGAGGAGATTAGATATTCCCCAATCTAACTGAGAATGGAACTAACTAGATTGTTGTTTGAAGAGCTGGTCCAGAGTTGATGGGCTGAATGGCATTGTAGGAATATTTATAGTACTGAAGAAAGCCATTGGGCCGATTGTATCTGTGCTGGCTCACTGAAAGAGCAAGTCACCTTGTGCCTCTCCTCTGCCTGCCTCCTGTGTCTCTTGCAATTTCCCTTTACAGATATTGATCCAATTCCCTGTTTCAAGATCCTAACTACTTGCTGTGTGAAAAAGCTTTCTGTTGTGTTGTCATTGCTTCTTTTGCCAATTAACCCAAATTTGAGGCCACTTGTTCACAGTCACTCCACCATTGGGAAAGGTTTCTCTTTAAGTACTCTGTCCAGACCCCTCGTGAGCACCTCTATCAAATCTCCTTAAGATCTTATGGTCTAATGGTGTCCTCTCAATTTCCTGTTTTTCAAAGGATAACAATTTCTCCTGTATATTTACGTAACTGAAATTTATTATCCTTGGACCATTCTCATAAATCTTTTCTCCCTCTTCACATCCTGGTCGCAATATCCCAGCTGAGGCTAAACCAGTGTTTATACAGGTTTCACATTACTTTCCTGCTTTATGTCCCTATTGACAAAGCCTAGGATGGTGTTTACTTTATTAAGCAGCATCTCTAACCAGTTCATCCATCTTTGGTGATTTATACATCAGATCCCTCGTTCACCCATTTTTTTTCCTAAATTCCTATTCTCATGTTTTCTCCTTATGCATTTTAATTCCAGTTTTCAAGCTGTGCCCCCAGTTCTACATGACTTCCTGTCTCAATATCCTTTCAGGCAGTGAGTTCCAGACTGCTACTAATTCTCCTCAACTCTCCTTTTACCTCTTACCCTAAAATCATGTCCCTCGGTTTTTGACCCCTCTGATGAAAAATGTGAGGAGAGAGTGATAGAATTATGGAGGATTGAGGTGCACCTTACTTATGTATAAATTAAACAGCTTCGTAACCCTCAGAGCCTTGTAAAGTAGCAAAGTTTGGCACTAATTCAAGTTGTGGGATTTCAGTTACAGACCACACATCTAGAGTATTACAACAGCCCAAAAGTCTTAAGGACAACCACAATAACAACTTAAGTTTATATAGCAGCAGATAATGTACAATTTATACAGTGTTTTCATAAAGTATCCCAAGGTACCACAGCCACAAAATAAGACAAAATTTGCCTCTGAGCTATGTGAGGTGACATTAGGGGCTCCTGTGGTACAATGGTCCCAACTTCTGAGCCAAAAGGCCTGGGTTCAAATCCCACCTACCTCAGATGTGGGTCATAACATCTCTGAAGAGGTTGATTTAAAAATTGTTATGAGGAGATATTAAGTCAAGTGGAAACAAATTGACGAAGGCATAGTTTTAGAGTGTGTGGAGGAGGAATAAAGTTAGGCTGGTTTATGTAGAGATATCCAGAGTTTAGACTCTAGGCAGCTGAAGGGAAGTCACTGATGGTGGGTGATTAAGACAGTTTCTGTGATATCTTAGAGGGCTGTGGGGCTGGTGGACATCAGAATTGGGGAGAGAGGATGCTGTGGAGGACTTTGTAAACAAGGATGCAAATTATGAAATGGAGGCGTTGCTTAGTTGAGAACCAATTTAAGACTGACTGATTAATGGAACTCTGTGACTGAGGGCAACGGTTTTGAAGTTTATAGATCATAGAATGAAGGAGCTGGAGCACAGGATGCATTGGGATAGTTAATTCTCGAGGTACCAAAGCCATGGATGAGGGTTTTTGCAGCACATGAGCTAAGGTAAGAACGGGAGTAGGCCATTCAGCCCCTTCAACTGTTCCACCATTCAATGAGATCATGGCTGATTAGTGGCCTACTTTAGCTCATACCCCTTAATACTGTACCTTTGCTTAAAACAAATCTATTTCATATCTAAAATTAGAATTGATCCAGCATTCACTGCCATTTGTGTAAAAGAGTTCCAAATCTCTACCCCCCTTTGTGTGTAGAAGTGCTTCCTAACATCTCTCCTGAACTGTCTGGCCCTAATTCTCAGACTGTAAGCCCTGTTCTAGAATCACCAACCAATGCAAATAATTTATCAACCTTGCCTTTTCCATTGATATCTTGAAAACTTTGATCAGATCATCCTTAACCTTCTAAATTCTAGAGAAAACCGGTTTAATTTGTTGTAGTCTAGTCTTATAATGTAACCCCTGAAGTCCAGTTTTCACTCTTGTAAACCTGCACTGTAGTCCTTCCAAGGCTAGTACATCCTTCCTAAGGTGTACTGCCCTGATCTGCTAACAGTGCTTCAAGTGGGGTCTAACCAAGATTTTGTATAGCTGCAGCATAACTTCTGCATCCTTGTGGAAGAGTTGGGCAATGTTGCAATGTGGAAACAGGCAGTCTTTGTAAAGCCACAGCTATTTGGCCAGAAGCCCATCTCAGGGACAAATAGAATATCGAGGTTGCAAACTGGTTCAGCCTCAGTGAGTTGCCAGGGAATAAATGTGGCCGACAGAGAGGAAAAGAAATTGTAGGGCAAAGGTGAAGCCTGGTCACAGTCTGAGAGCATTGAGACATTGAAATTACCTCTGTGGTTTAAAAGGCTGGTCAAAGTTATAAAGAAGGTTTATACTGAAGATTAAGACTTGGAGCCTAGATTCATCCATTGGAAGTGTCCCTATGAATTCAAGGAATGTGTATTCTTTTCATAGTGAGTGTAAAGTGGAGAATTTAGCTTCCCCACTGTGATACGTTGAATATTAACTTGTTCATTTTGTGTAGCAACCTTGTTAATCTGTTTCCAAGGTCGGTCCAAATAGAAATTGCAAACAAAATATTAGCAGATACAAAGCGCAATATCTACAATTAAAATATTTCTGCACATGCTTTATTTCTTTTTCAGAATCTGCATTATACTGCATTCTTGGAGCCAGCATTTGTAAGGCATTGAGAGTGACAGAATTCTCAGACTCTTCACCTGTCATGTTGTGTTTTAATCCCTCCTGCTAAACGCATTTCTGCTTTTAGCTTTGAAACATCCAAGGTAAAAGTCAATACATCCCATAACAATACAGCATGTGTAATTTCTGCATTCCACTTGTCATTGCAAGATACCATGCGCCCATATTTGAAATTCACAGGATTCTACAAGAGCCAAAGTTCAATGAGACTTTAAACCAAGAATTCTGCATGGGGTTTTCCATGCTGGGTGTTTGATTATTTTGGTGACAGCTCAGATCATAATCTCATAATCGAGTTTGTGACAGTTACATTATATTTTGTATCACGCATAAAGGACAGAAAAAGATTTTTATATATGAAATGAGTGACACTTATTGTGTAAGCATTTATGCCTGCAACAAATTGCTATTCATAATCCTAAACTTCACTAATCTGTGAGCTAAAACAACAAGATTGTCAAGAAACAAGGTCAAAAATAAATAGATTTTTTTCAATATAATGAATTATTTCAGATAACACTACAAATTTGGAAGAAGATTTAGTTCCCATTAATGTTTTAGATAAAACTCAAAGATAAACTTACTTCACATGTTTTGCTGGGTCCCACAGGCGGATGGAGTTGAGATATAGGCTCTGCATCTATGATCTAGTTTGTTTCATATTCATTCATGGTATGTGGGCCTTGCTGGCTGGGCCCAGCATTTATTGCCTGTCTCTAGTTGCGCTTGAGAAGGTGGTGGTGAGCTGCTCCAGTCCATGTGCCCACAATGTTGTTAGGGAGGGAGTCCCAGAACTTTGACACAATGACCCTGAAGGAATGGCGTAACATTTCCAAGTCAGCTTCGGGGATGGGGGAAATCTTGCAGTGAGCGGTGTTTCCATACATATGCTGTTCTGGATGGTAGCGGTTGAGGATGTGGAAGCTTATGTTAGAGAAGATTGTAAGTGAATGGTGGAGTAGACAGGAGAAATCCAATGATCTAATGCTGCTCCTATGGTAATAAGGATGCAACTACTGAGATTTCTTATTATTGGCTCAAAGCCACCAAAGGCATTTTACATGTTTGAAGAATTGCCAGATTTTCTGTGCTAGTGACCATGCATGTTACAGACTTATTAAAACATTCATTTCACACAGTTTCCACAAGTAGACCCAGCTTCCTATCTCCATATCTTCCTGAGTGACCGACCTTTTCAGAATTAAATGACTTGAGGTGCTGAGGGTCTGGAACTGACTGCCTGAAGGATTGAAAAACACAGAAATCTAAATTGCTTTTGTGAAAAACAACATTTGTGTATGCACTCGATAGTCTATTAATTAACAAAGAAGCCATATCCCAGAGGGCTGCTCTCTCATTAAGGAGGGTTGACTGGTGATGGTTTAACTTAAGGGTCACCATGCTTCAGGTAAGGGGGTAGATTGAGAAGGACAGTCCTTCATGATAACCTCAGCTAGTTCAGGAATTGAACCCATGCAGTTGGTATTAATCTTCAAAGCAAGCTAGCCATTCAGTTAACTGACCCCCAGTTCTATCAATAAACAGGCAAGAGACTGCTGGAAGGTGGATTTGGATGGATATCTCTTTTGTTTTTGGTCAGCACAAAGCTGATAGGCGGACTAGCCTTTCTCTGTAACAAACAAAAACAGAAATTGCTGGAGAAACTCAACAGGTCTGGTAGCATTTGTGAAAAGAAAACAGAGTTAACGTTTCAAGTCCAGTCCGAAGAAGGGTCCCTGGACTCAAAACATTAATGCTGTTGTTTCTTCATAGATGCTGTCAGACCTATTGAGTTTCTCCAACATCTGCAGTTCTTTGTTTTATTTTAGACTTCTCTGTGCTGTAAAAACTTTTTATGTTTCTTTTAAATTTACTAAAGATTTTTTTAAAGTTGAATTTTCAACATTGAATTAAAGATTTTTATGATTCTTTCCCAAGTCGATAAAATATTAAGCCACAAAATTTTTCTTACATTAAACTATGTATTTACAAGGGGATTGAAGAGTAAAGTGTGTAGATGGTGTGATAATACCAAACTTAAACTTGAGTCCGATGGGGAAAATCATTATGGAGCTCTTCCGGCTTTGAAGTGACTTTCCATGTCAAGCTGACGTATCCTTTGGAAATTGGCATGGAAACTTTCCACAGGCTAGTTCTCAGAAACACAGAACTGTTACAGCACAGAGAGAGTTCATTTAACACATCACGTCTGCACCAACTCTCCAAATGAACAGTTCACTTAGTGCCATTCTCCTGCCTTCTTCCTGTAACCCCGTGCATTCTTCCTTTTCAGGCAAGTCTACTTCTGTTTTGAAAGTGTTGAGTGAACCTGCCTTCCCCACACTCTCAGACAGTACGTTCCACACCCTAACCACTCGATTGAACTTGCCTCACCCACACTCTCAGACAGTAGGTTCCAGACCCTAATTATTTGCTGCATGAATTTTTTTTTTAATCTTGTTTTTCCTTCTTTTACCAATTACTTCAAATCTGCCCCTTCTTGTTCTCAAACCTTTTAAAAGCAGGAAGTACTAATCTGTGACAACAAGGTGCAAGGCTGGATGAACACAGCAGGCCAAGCAGCATC
>NC_063362.1:4985483-5001335 GCF_021869965.1 Rhincodon typus
AAGATGGAATTTGCATTTTTAAAAATGTTTTCCTAATCAACCTATTCAGAGATGTTATTACATATTTCTAGAGCAGGTGGGTCTTAAACCCAGGCCTCCTAGCTCAGAGATAGGGGCATCACCACTGCACCAGAAGAACAACCATGGAAGTTGCACTTCTCACTTTTCCTATAGAATAATGGTATAATCAACTGCAGCAGTGCCATCCAAGCAGAACATTTACAAATAACTGAAGTGCAACAAAAAAGAAAAACATTTTTCTTGTTTACACACTAACATTTCTGAAGTAATCGTGCCGAGATGAGTGCCACAAATCAGTTCAGTCAACTGGGCTTATGAAAGGTAATTTCCTGCTCAATGAAAGCTGAATATTAGCAAAAGCTTCCCCGAGCATCAACAGCAAAAAATATAAACTCAGTGTGGACAACACAACCAGGACAGGATGGGATGGAGGGACAATTTAAAAAGGAAGGGGAAAAAAAAACTTGAATGTTAAAGCAAATTCTGAACATTTGCTAAAGAATAAAGCAAGTAAATAATTCATATTGCAAGTGACTGGTGGGGAAAGGGAGGCTGACAGAAGAGCTGGAAAAGACAAAGTAATATTTACCTCAAAAGTGGTAAGTAAATAGAACAACCAGTAAATCTGAGAGATCCGCACCTTTCACAATCAATGCAAAAACGTACTGATTTTGCAATAATTTTACCTGAGATCAGCATGATGATACTTTTCCTCAGTAAATTTGATGCATTACACAGTGTCGAATAAAGCTAAACAGGACTGCGATAAACTGAAGGTGGTACAATAGCAGGTCAGCCAATTGGCATTCCAAGTATAACCAATTACAAATTTACAAGCGATTTTTAGAAACAAGATTTTGGCATAGATGAATGGGATCTAAAACAGAGTTTAACCTATTGTCCTAGATGAAAAATACATATCTTTGGAATCAATCATTTTTCTAATAGATGGCGATGATTCAAACTTTTTCAGTTAGAAGCATTCACAACCATTGTCATAAGCTAAGCAGAAAATCAGATAGTAATGTTCAGAGGAAAATTATAATTACATCATTCCGTACAGGTAAAGGATGGAATGCTATTGTAATTCAAATATTTGTTGGTCAAAATCATGCAAAATTTTCACAACAACACTATACTGATCCTACTGCAATATCTGCTGTAACTGCTAGCTTGAATTGGCATCCTTCTCCTCAGTCAGTTCAATTTTATTCAAAGTCAGAGATTTCAGAACTGTTCTTGGAAGATTCACCACAGGTTAGAAAAAAAAAATTGATGCAAGATGTATACTTCAAAAAAAAGTTATGTTAGTTTAAACTAACATTATTTCTTAAAAATAGTTAAACAAAACAAAATAAAGTACCCATGCAGTTAAAACTGCAGGTATTATCAAGCAGATAAACCAGTACTGTGGTCAAATATGGTAATTATTACATGCCGTTATACATATAGACTTTCACTTTCTTCATATTTCAAAAATAAAAACCTAAGCATTCACAACACCAAGCTATAATTTGTCAAATAAAGCTAGTTGATATTCACTAACAATAATGTGCTCCACAATATCAAAATTGGCACAAGTAACTGATAATTGTACAATAACATTCTGTTCATTTATGACAATTTTAATAGAGAGCATTATGAATCACTTACAAAAGTGAGAAAAATCATATATATGTTTGCACTAACCAATTCCTAATTGATAAAAGTCTCTTTTGTGCTCGTTTCCTTTTCTACCCACACTCACTGAAATAAGAGGCCTACAGCTCCAGGGTAAAAGCCAAAAAGTGCCATTAGCTTTAAAAATGTACTGCAGGAAATGAATAAATTATTTTGAAGAGGGTACAAAATGCTGGCTCCAGAAAGTGTTTCTTAGAATCATATTTTTCTAATAAAAATTACATATATATAGAAATCGAAATCAGTTTTATACGTTGAAAAACCGCATTTTATCCACTTTGGAGGAGCACGCACTTTCGCAAATACCGTGCTTATAAGCAAGCTATCGCACAAATTACTGAATAGAAAGCTATAAAGCAACATTGATAAATAAGAGATTCTAATAAATCTTTAAGCCAGGAAATAGGCAAGAATGGCCTACACAAGTCGACTACTTCAATGAGGCTGACGAGCTTCCAGCAAAAGGGCATGCAATGAGTTTAGCTCTTTTTCTTATAATTAAAAAAGTACACTTCTTTAAAAGAAAACAAGCGGCATGTAACACAGATGAGAAACAGGACAACACCAGGTCTCTGCTCACCTCATCAGCACTAAGTTCTTCCATTCTTTCAGTATATTGTTCCTTTTCGTTAAAACCTTACTTTTTTTAACAAAAGTGCATAGTTTATCTCAAACTATTTTAATAAACATAAATAAACGTTACTGCTGATCAGGAAGAAGGGGAAAAAAAAATGCCTTTCTTTTATTTTCCCCAATGCCCCGTGGCCTCTGTAAGGGAGGCCCCTGCCTTTGGCACAAAGTCTCTTATTCATCAAAACAACACCGGCGCCATTTTGAATCGATCACGTGACGCGGCGCGCGCCCCCGTTGGCAACAGCCAATGGCCGGCCCGTGAGCGCGCGCCCTCGCCGCCCCGGCCAATCAGGAGGGAGCACGGCCGGCGCCGAGCTACGATTGGATCAGAAATGGGCTAAAGACGAGAAGCGAGGCCGGAACCTCGCCAGAGTCCCCTGGAGAGGGGATGTGGTGGCGCGGGAGGAACGTGCTGCCCTGAATGGGAATCCTTGAGTTCGTTTTATTTTCTATCCTGCCTCAGTTTAGTTGAATATCGAGGTTTGAAGCAGGCGACCTCTTAGGGATGGTGCAGACCTAACTACGCACCCTTCTAAAGTGTCCCGACTTCTCAACATCTTTTTCCTGTTTATTTTTACAGCTGTGGCCTAGGTGGGCAACGCCGTCAGTCCCGGCTCTCTCCAGAAATAAAAAGAGGAAGTGCCAGAGATCCACAGAGTGGGGGGGCGCAGAGAGAGAGAGAGAACAGCTAATGTTTCGAGTCTAATGGCTTCGGAACTTTCTGCAAATAGCCAAGTGCAAAAATCAAGGCTGACACTGTCTTGTATTCTGAGGCAGTGCTGCATGTTTGGAGGTGCCCTCTTTCAGATGAGATGAGAACTAAAATACCTCTAGCCTCCCCAGTGGATACCGAAGTTTGTCTGATACAATTCTAAAGAAAAAACCATGACAATTACAGTAGGTAAGGCAGCATCCAGGGAGAGAGAGCAAACAAATAATTCGAGTCTAAATGACTCTGTCAGAGCTGGTAAAGATTCATCTGGACTCAACTTGCTCGTTATTTTCAGCACAGATTTCAGCATCTGCAGTAATTTGTTTCCCAGTTCTGAAGAAGCATGGTAGTGTTCTGCCTGGTGTCCTGGTCAATATTTATCCCTCCATAAACAACACCAAGTCAAACAATCTGGGTTCTTTTAAAGTTACTGTGAAGCAGCTTGGTGTGTGCCTGTTGGTTGCTGTGTTTCTAACTATGGCCATTCTTCTAAAAAATTTTAATTGGCTCAAATTTGTTATGATATAGTGTGGTAATGAAAGGTACCTCATGAATAGAAGCCTTTTTGTAGAATAGATAAAGGTAATGACTGCCTTCACCACTGTCCTCTCCACACAAAGTAAAAATGTCATGGCCCTGCTCTCTCAGTAGAGAGAGAAAACTGGTGGTGACTTCACCTGAGTGTCACTCTGCCTCTGGTGAGGGGAGAAGTTGACATTGTCATGGTAACCTCAGTTAGTGTGGGGAATTGAATCTGTGCTGTAGGTATTACTCTGTATTGCAATCCAACTGAGCTAAATAACTAATCTAACATTCTGCATGTAGTAGCTTAGCAAATTTAGCTATGTCCAAGTACATCTGAAAGTACAAGATTCTCTCTGAATTGCAAGAATGACAGTAGAAATAGACACACAAAGTATTGGAAAATGGTTAGAACAGAAGTGCCAGCCTACAACTTTGTGTGGCTGTAGCTGAATCTCCTAGTGTTATTATTTGTATATTGTCAATGCTTTCAGCTGCATAAAATTGTGGCATGACTAATGTTAGTGGGAAAATGCATCAGACTTAATTTAAGATCCTGAGTAAGCCATTTGTTGCCCCTCACTCACTTTGCTATTCAATAACAGCATAGCTGATTTTATTGTCACACCTGCCTCTGATCACCATTGATTAGTTGTTAGTCAAGAATCTATCTATCTCTACGTTGGCTGTTGTGATGCAGTGGTAATGTCCCTACTCTGGAACCAAGAAACTTGGAGTCAAGTCCAACCTGCTCCTGTGTGTAATAATATCTTTGAAATAGAAAATAGTTTCTATCTCTGATGTATTAAATGATTCCACTCTATGGTCCCTTGGGGAGAGAGAGCTCCAAGGACTCTCGAGCTTCAAAGGAAAAAAAATCCTCTTCATTTGTGTTAAATAGATGACCCCTTATTCTTAAACTATTGCTCAGCTTACTGTCCCTATAAGGGGAAAAATCCTTTCAGTTTTCATTCTGTTATGTCCCCTCAGGCTGTTATATGCTCCAATCAGCTCAACTCTTGTTCTGTTAAACTCCAATGGATACCGAACCAGCATGTTCAACCCTTCCTTGTTAGGTAACGGCCAGTCAGTCAAAATGGTGTTTTATAAATTTCTACTTTAGAAACAAAAACACGCTGACTCCAAAGCAAAACACAAACAGACTATAAACAAGGCCTCACACCTAACATGCATTGTCTGACCTAAAATGCCACCTTTTCTTTACACTGATGAAACCTTTAGTTCTCTCAGGACAGTGACTTGAAAGGAATTCAGGGATTTGCATATACATATTAATCAATTAAAACCTTCTAACTGATTAAAGATTTAACAGCATCTTCAGTTTAATACATCCTCATCAATGGTGTGGCCCTTTGATCTTTTTACTTATAAATTCTGTGGCTGATGCTACCTTTCTCACTAACACCTGAAGAATGAGCGAGGCTTCGAAAGCTTATGTTTTCAAATAAACCTGTTGGACTATAACCTGGTGTCGTGTGATTTTTGACCAGGTCTCAGTTGAGTGAACATTCTCAGAACTATTTCTACACAATTTGCATCCTTTCTAAATAAGGAGATGAAAACTGTGCTTAAACCTTCAGATGTAGCCTTATCAATGCTCTATACAACTGTAGCAAGCAGCCATGCTCATGAAAAAGAAAAGAGGTCACATAAGAGTATGGATAAAAGTACTGTTGTAAATGTAGCAGATGGAATATAATATGGAGGAATGTGAAGTTATCCACACTGGAAGGTAAAAATAGAATATTTTGTAAAGGTGCGAGACTAGTCAATGCCATTCCTCAGAATTACCTGGGTGTCCTTGCGCATGAATCAGAGAATGTTCACATGTAAGTTTTTTTCTTAATTTGTTCATTGTGGTCATACTATGGCTTCAAGAGGTGTATTTTGTCCTTTTTTCATGAAGGTTGAGACAGAGATGGTGAGCAGTCTGCTTCATAGTCCATAAAATAAACAGCTTGTGAGGCCTTGAATAACATAGTGTGGAGCTGGAAAAGCAGCTCCTCCAGCTCCAGGCAGCATCAGAGGAGCAGGAAAGTTATCGTTTTGAGTCGAGACCCTTCTTCAGAGGCCTTGGGTGTTTTTTTTAACGTTAGAACAATAGAAGCACCCTGAATAAGTGGGGAAGAGCTCCCACAGAACCATGACTTTTGGTTTTAGCTTTCAGTAGTTGCTGAAGTCTTGAAGCTGGATGTGGACGCTCTTACTCCTCTCTCTGTTACACCTAAAAGCTGGGGTTCTCATCCTGCTGTGAGTATTGCATGTGAGACAATCTATTTTACTGACTTTGCCTTTGCCAAGTGTGTGTTTATGGCATGTTACTATATAGGAACAGTTAATTAGGAGTAGTTAATACACACATTATTTTATTACGAATTTTAATGGAGTTATTGTTAAGCCAATTCTTTTATTTTTATTTTGTCTGTATTTTAAATGTGGTGGAAAAATAAAGTGTGTTTTGCTTAAAGTCAAGTAGTTTGACCAATCAAATTGCATCTAGAGCACAATGCCTTACACTTACCTAGGGTCAAGGCTATCTTCTTAAAATATTTTGAGGAAGTTTGGTCTGGTCCATAACAACAGGATGAGGGCATCAATGGCTGGGTCAGAATTTATTGCCTATCCCTAATTATCCAGAGGACAGTATCGGCACAGGTTTGGAGGGCTGAAGGGCCTGTTCCTGTGTTGTATTGTTCTGAAGAGTCAACCACATTGCCGTGTGGGTTTGGAGCCACACATAGGCCACACCAGGTAAGAATGGTATTTTCCTTCCCTAAAAATGGGTTTTTCCCGACAATTGATTCATGGTTATCATTGGACTCTTAATTTCCAGAATTTTTTTTAATTAAACTTGAATCCACCATCTGCCATGGTTGGATTCAAACCGGGGTCCTCAGAATCTTTGCCCTGAAGCTCTTCAAACACATTCTGAAGCAATATCACTACTACAGCCACGTCTCCACCTTTCTGTCCCTACAACATTACCTAGGTCTCTGGATTAACAGGCCGGTAATAATGCCACTAGGCCATCACCTCCCCAGTGCACTAGTATGTTTGGAAAGGAAATAGTGCGTTAGCCTTTATTACAAAGTGATTGGAGAATAAACTCAGAATTCTTACTCCAATTATGGATGACATTGGTAGGGCTATGTCTGGAGCCTTTTACAATATTATGATCTCCTTACCTAAAGACAAACGTAATTTGTTGGAGGTAGTGCGGTTAATGTTCATAAGGCTGAATTCTGGGATGAGGGAATTGTCCCAAGTGATTGAGGAGCATAGGCCTACATTCACTAGAATTTAAAAGACTAGTAGCGATCCCATGAAAATATAAAAGCATTCTTTAGGTGCTTGACAAATTAGATGGTAGGATAATGTTTCCCATCACTGTGAAGATTATGACAACAGGTCTCAGACTCTGAATAAGTTAATTAGCTGTTCAGGACTAGGAATAAGCGGTTTCTTCATTCAAAACATTGTGAATCATTGCAGCTTTCTTCCCCGGCGTTACTGAGTACACGATAATGAATATATGCAAGGTAGAAATTGATAAATGTCTAGATATTAGTGGAAACAGGAATGTAGAGATAATGTGGGAAATGAAGTGGACTCAAAGATCAGCCTTGATGTTATTAAATGATGTAGAAGGTTCAAAGAAGGCTTATTCCTGCAATCATTTTTAATGTTAGGTAAAACTATTTCTGTGTATACATTTATTTAAGAAACCTCTATCACATTCTTTGATCAGCAAAGTAAAGCACCTAAGGCAACCAGAAACACACAGCATACCCTGCTTTTCATCATATTATTTTATCAACAAATACACAAAAAGTACATAAATGTGCACTGACTACAACAACTAACACCTTTCATTTGTACAGTGCCTTTAATATGGTTTGACTTCCCAAGGTACAACATCAAGCCATTTTCAAATATAATTTGACAACAAGATACCAAAGGAGACATTAGGACAGATGATCAAAAGTGCGATTGAAGAGAGTAGGAACTAGATTGAAGACAGAGCTGACAATGGTGGAGAAATAGAAATAAGATTGCAATAGACATCAAAAGTAGAAAAATGCAGAGATCATGGGGATGCAGTTATGAGGCTGGAGGAAGTTACAGAGATAAGAAGGTGGGGTCAGGGGAATGGTGCAAGATGGTAGAGGGTTTTGAAAACAGGCATGAGAATTTTTATTCATGCCATTTCAAGAGCAGGAGGCAATAGACATCAGTAAGATCAAGGGGATGGGCGAACAAGACCTGATACAAGCAGCACAATAGAGTTTTAAAGAGCTCAAGTTTATGGAGAGTGGACAAGGGGAGCTAGGGGAGTGTTAGAATCTTCAAACGTAGAGGTAACAAATGTTGATATTAGGCCCAATAACTCTATTATCTAATTTTTATTTACTAATCAGAAATGCAATTAGCTATCAGAGATAGTAGGGACTGCAGATGCTGGAGAATCCGAGACAACAAGGTGCAGGGCTGGATGAACACAGCAGGCCAAGCAGCATCATAGGAGCAGAGAGGCTGACGTTTCGGGCCTAGACCCTTCATGTTACCAATGAAGCTCTGTACAAATAGGTACATTGCATTGACATGAAATAGTTTGATATATTCCATGACGAAATAGAAGTCTGTCCAAGTGCCTTATTTTGAAAATGTTTTCTTCTAAGAACATCTTAACGATCTTAAGACAACAACAAAGTCATTCAGTAACATTCCGTATCGGGCAAGTGTTGACTTGTATTCTGTGTTATCAGCTTACTGAACTTCTTTCCAAGAATTGTACTGCAATGTCAAATGGGTTGAAAAAACACTTTACAACACTAGTAACAAATGTATTACGTATGAGTATTTCCTTTATGTGATGCTTTAGTCAATTAATCAATTTAAAATAAATGAAGGGTCTAGGCCCGAAACGTCAGCCTCTCTGCTCCTATGATGCTGCTTGGCCTGCTGTGTTCATCCAGCCCTGCACCTTGTTGTCATGCAATTAGCTATGTCTGGATTCCCAAAGTAGCCATAAATGATGAGCAACTAACATAGTGGAAAGCACTAGGTCAGAAAGAAATTGTAGTTATTTAGTACCTTCTTATGCACTTTGGGCTTTGCAGTGTATTTCATAACCAAAGCATTATACCTGAAATGTAATAATTTACTATGTTAACATGTCAAGTGGGATGTGTGCAAAAGGAGATTCCCCAAGCAATGAATGAAATATATGATCAGTTATCTTAATTCTTTTATTGCATGAGTATTCAAGTATTCCTCATAACAGCTACTTTTACTCTTTCAATCATTCTGAATATATAGAGACTCATTTAGAGACAAATCATTAAAATGATTAATGATTTGTCAACAGTGCTATCAAGTGGCATTGAATCAGCAATAATCTGCTCACGGATGCTCAGTTCAGGTTTCACCAGGGCCACTCAGATGCTGACCATGTTACAGCCTTGGTCCAAACATACACTAAGGAACAGAACTCAAGGGGTGAGGTGAGAGTGACTGCCCTTGATATCAAGGCCGCATTTGACTGAGTGTAATAACAAGAAGATCTAGAGAAAACTAAAGTCAGAGAGAATCAGGGAGCAACTCTCCGTTGGTTGGAGCCATACCTGCCATGAAGAAAAATAACTGTGGTTGTTGGAGTTCCACCATGTCAGGCATGGAACATCACTGTGGAGAAATGGAAAGTGTCCTAGGTCCAAACATCTTCACAAGCTTCATCAATGATCTTTCCTCCACAAGAAGGTCAGAAATGGGGATCTTCAATGTTGATTGAACAATGTTCAGTCCTGTTCATGACTATCCAGATACTGAAGAAAATGCACCAAGTCCTCAATAACATGCAGTCTTGGGATGATGAGTAGCAAGTGCTCAACTCTGACTCCCTACAGTCAATCTGCCATGTATAAGGTGTTAGTCAGAAATGTGACGGAATACTCCCCAATATCCTGAATAATTGCAGCTCCAACAAGACTCAAGAAGCTTAACACCAATCAGAACAAAGCGGTCCATTTGATTGGTACCCCATCCATTACCTTGAACAATGACTCTCTTGACCCCACACAGGGGGAGCAGTGTATCATCATTGAGAGCTGTCTCTTAATTCAAGAATAACATCTACCCAGGGTCTTGATTTCTACCATGAGTTCTGATGTGATTGAACAGGCCTACGCCCCTTGACCTGTAGACCTTTCAGCACATGGGCCAATACATACTACGCCATTTTGGGATTTGAAATGCAGGATTTACTTCATCTGTATTTATCAACTATACAAGTTCCACTGGAAGGCTTCTTCAACAGCACTTTCCAAACCCATAACTCACACCATCTAAGATGTCAAGAGAAACAGATACATGGAAACACCACCACCTGAAAGTTCCCCTCCAAGCCACTCACCATCCTGATTTGGAAATGTATTGCTGTTTCTTCGCTATGGCTGGGTCAAAATCCTTGATCTACGTTCCTAAATCACACTGGGTGTACCTACACCACATGGACTGCAGTTGTTCAAGAAGGCAGCTCACCACCACCTTCTCTACAAATGGGCAATAAATGAAATGATGGGTTAGCCAGCAAACCCATATCATGTAAAAGAATAATTCTTTTTTAAAATCATACTGTATATTGCTGGTAATATGTTTATTTTAAATTGATTAATTGACTAAAGCATCACATAAAGGAAATACTCATACGTAATACATTTGTTACTAGTGTTGTAAAGTGTGTTTTCAACCCATTTGACATTGCAGTACAATTCTTGGAAAGAAGTTCAGTAAGCTGATAACACAGAATACAAGTCAACACTTGCCCTATACGGAATGTTACTGAATGACTTTGTTGTTGTCTTAAGATCGTTAAGATGTTCTTAGAAGAAAACATTTTCAAAATAAGGCACTTGGACAGACTTCTATTTCGTCATGGAATATATCAAACTATTTCATGTCAATGCAATGTACCTATTTGTACAGAGCTTCATTGGTAACATTCCAAGTTGGAAAATTCAAAGTCAATTCTGGGACCCAAGCACATTAACTGGGCTGTCAATTCTGTGCCCTGCTGAAAGAATGCAACATTTCCAAATAAACCTGACCTGAGATGTTAACCCAAAATCTATCCCATCCATCTGTCCTGGTCATTTTGATTGATGTTAAAAAACTTCACCATGCAGGAAATTATGTGACTGAAATGGTTTACATCCTGCCAGCTCAGACAAGGGAAATAATTAATTAGCTACTTTCCTTACAGACAATTGAATGATTCAGCAAGATGAATATTAAAATTCATGGAACCAAAGAATTACAGTTATAGTGTGGAAGGAGGTCATTCAGCCCTTCATGTCTCGACCTGTTCTTTAAAAAAGCCACTGAGTCCTGATCCATTGCCTTTTCCCTATCTCTCTCTTTGATGTGTATCCATTTCCTTTTATCTGTCTTCATCCATCCCTCAGGTAATACATTCCACTTCTAGCCACTCTCCGCATAAAATGGCTTTTCCTCATTGTGCCGTTAGTTCCAGTGCCAATCACCTTAAATTAGTCAGAGATAGTAGGAACTGCAGATGCTGGAGAATCTGAGACAACAAGGTGCAGAGCTGGATGAACACAGCAGGCTAAGCAGCATCATAGGAGCAGGAAGGCTGACGTTTCGGGCCTAGACCCTTCATCAGAAATGGGGGAGGGGAAGGGTGTTCTGAAATAAATAGGGAGAGATGGGGAGGCGGATAGAAGATGGATAGAGGAGAAGATAGGTGAAAAGGAAACAGACAGGTCAAAGAGGCGGGGATGGAGCCAGTAAAGGTGAGTGTAGGTGGGGAGGTAGGGAGATGCGGTGGAGGCGAAGGAATGCCATCCCCTATTCCCAATTCCTTCGCCTCTGCTGCATCTGCTCCCAGGATGAGGCATTCCACTCCCGTACATCTCAGATGGACCGCAACTTCCCCCCCTCAGTGGTCGAGAACGCCCTCCACCGTGTCTCCCACATCTCCCGCAACTCATCCCTCACACCCCATCCCCGCAATAACAACCAAAAAAGAATCCCCCTCATCCTCATGAACCACCCCACCAACCTCCGGATCCAACGCATCATCCTCCGACACTTCCGCCATCTGCAATCCAACCCCACCACCAAAGACATTTTTCCCTCCCCACCCTTATCTGTTTTCTGGAGGGACCACTCTCTCTGTGACTCCCTTGTCCGCTCCACACTCCCCTCCAGCACCACCACACCCGGCACTTTTCCCTGCAACCGCAGGAAGTGCTACACCTGCCCCCACACCTCCTCCCTCACCCCCATCCCAGGCCCCAAGAAGATGTTCACCTGCACATCTGCTAATGTGATAGACTGCATCCGCTGTACCCGTTGTGGCCTCCTCTACATCAGGGAAACCAAGCGGAGGCTTGGGGACCGCTTTGCGGAACACCTACGCTCGGTTCGCAATAAACAACTGCACCTCCCAGTCGCAAACCATTTCAACTCCCCCTCCCATTCCTCAGACGACATGTCCATCCTGGGCCTCCTGCAGTGCCACAACGATGCCACCCGAAGGTTGCAGGAACAGCAACTCCTATTCCGCTTGGGAACCCCGCAGCCCAATGGTATCAATGTGGATTTCACAAGCTTCAAAATCTCCCCTCCCCCTACCGCATCCCAAAACCAGCCCAGCTCGTCCCCACCTCCCTAACCTGTCCTTCCTCCCACCTATCCCCTCCTCCCACCTCAAGCCGCACCCCCATCTCCTACCTACTAATCTCATCCCGCCCCCTTGACCTGTCCGTCCTCCCTGGACTGACCTATCTCCTCCCTACCTCCCCACCTACACTCACCTTTACTGGTTCCATCCCCACCTCTTTGACCTGTCTGTCTCCTCTCCACCTATCTTCTCCTCTATCCATCTTCTATCCGCCTCCCCCTCTCTCCCTATTTATTTCAGAACCCCCTTCCCCTCCCCCATTTCTGATGAAGGGTCTAGGCCCGAAACGGCAGCCTTCCTGCTCCTCTGATGCTGCTTGGCCTGCTGTGTTCATCCAGCTCTGCACCTTAAATTAGTCCTTCGGTTCTTTACTCTGCCAATAGGTGGGAACAGTTTCTCGTTTTCTAGTTTCTCCAGAACACTCACGAATTGAACACCTACACCTCTCAACCTTCTCCACTCCAAAGAGAGTAAACCCAGTTTTTCAAACCACCCATTTCATTGAAGTCCTTCAACCCTGGAAACAATGAGATGAATTTTCCAGGCCATAGTCCGACCCTGGGTAAAGAGATGGAAGGGTGGAGGAGCCCACCCATGCTTGCAATGCTGCTTCACAGCAATTTGCCATTACCAACCTGATTTATCACAATGTAAGCCATTAATGTGTCACTGTATTATTCCAAGGAGCGAGGTCATCACTTTAAGGTGAGACTTCTGCCCTTTTCCAATTGGGACTTTCAGATTAGAGAGCTCTCAGCCCTATGGTTTGAGTCTTTAGCTCTGTTTCTCTCCTAGAGATGCTGCCAGCTGAGTTTCTCCAGCATTCTTTGTGTTTGTCCTCTGTTTGTACAACTTGCCTGAATTCCTAAACCCCACTCACTGGACAAACATTTTCCTCATTTCTGACCATGATTTACGTCCAACATTAAGCCTTCAGAAAATTGCTTCGATTTGCAAAAAGGGAATCGATTTTGTTTTTGACTCAAGCAACTGTACACATTCCTATATTACACAAATGAGCCAAATATTTCCTTGTTCAGCACCTCAGTAACTGAAGTGGAATAATACAGTGACACATTAATGGCTTACATTGTGATAAATCAGGTTGGTAATGGCATAGCTCGGCGCAAAATAGACTGGCAAAGTCTCAGCTCACTGAACGCTAAAAATAGAAGGAAACAAATTCTACTTGTACCAGGAGCAGGAACAAGTTGGTGACTTGGGTTGAGAACATCACATGATTTGGGGCTGGGTAAGTTCCTTGACGATTGTTCTCAAGGTTTCACCCGTCGAGTAATGATGGGTTACAGTTTTGCAATTTTGCAGCTGATGCACTGTGTTTGATTTACTAAGAGTGAGAAGTGGGACTCAAGCTGCAGAAATCATTACCTTTCAAGATGTTCCTCTGGCAGCCTTCCATTGCAACACCACATTGTGCAATGAGCATGTGATGGAGCAGGAAAAGCAGATCATCTCACAGTTATTGCACTGGCCAGGGGAAGGCTTTCCAAACATTTTCTCATTATGACCCCATCTTGGAAATATATCATCATTCCTTCACTGTCACTGGGACAAAATCCTAGAATTTAATCCCTAAGGGCATTGTGGGTCATGCAGCACAGAAACACACCCTTGGTTCAACCAGTCCATACCGACCAATTTTCCCAAACTAAATTAGTCCCAGTTGCCTGTGTTTGGCCCATATCCCTCGAAACATAGCTTATTCATGTACTTATATAAATATCTTTTAAACATTGTTACTGTACCTGCATCCACCACTTCCTCTGGATGTTCATTCCACACGCGAACCACTCTCTGTGTAAAAAAAAATTGCCCCTCGTCTTTTTTAAATCTTTCTCCTCTCACCTTAAAAATATACCCCCCTAGTCTTGAAATCCCCCACCCTAGGGAAAAGGCACCTGCCATTCACCTTATCTGTATCCCTTATTATTTTATAAACCTCTATAAGGTCATCCTTCAACCTCCTATGCTCCAGTGAAAAAAGTCCCAGACTATCCAACCTTTCCTGATAGCTCAAACCCTCCATTCCCAGCAACATCCCGGGGTATCTCTTCTGAACCCTTTCGTGCTTAATAATATCCTTCATATAACAGAAAGACCAGAACTGGACACAGTAATCCAGAAGAGGCCTCACCGACATCCATGCAACCTCAACGTAACTTCCCAACCCCTATACTCAAAGGTCTGAGAAATGAAGGCAAGCGTGCTAAATGCTAGGGTCAACCTACAGCACATGGACCGTGGTGGTTCAAGAAGGCAGCTCACCACCACCTTCTCAAGGGCAACTAGGGGTGGGCAATAAACGCTGACTCAGCCAGCGATGCCCACATCCCATCGAACAAAGAAAGAAGTTCCAGGTTTGAAAACTGTAAAGGCATCTTGGTCACATCTGTGACATCGGGCAGGCAGGGTGGGTTACTGCAGTTATAATTCTCAAAGTTCCATGGCAGCTATCATTGCTCTGAGATCGCGATTTCAAAGTTTTAACTCATGACCCCACTAGGGGTCCCGGTCCCCACCTTGTGAAGCTCTAGGCTGCACCTTGCTCAAACTCCACCATAAATAGAGCAGAATCTTCCCTCATGAGAGAATCAGCAGAAAGAAATGGCGTAACCATCATAAAATTGGGGGGAAAAAAGAACAAAGAACTGCAGATGCTAGAAATCTGAAACAAAAACAGAAATTGTTAGAGAACCTCAGCAGGTCTGGAAGTGTCTTTGGAAAGAAATAGAGTTAACGTTTTGAATCCAGTGAACCTTCATTAGAACTCAGTTCCATTCTGATGAAGGATCACTGGAACAAAATATTAACTCCGCTTTCTCTCCACATTGAAATATTATCCCAGTTGAGAACGCAGGGGTAGTTGCTGTGGGTCTGGAGTCACATAAAGAAAATGTCAAGAAGTTAATGGGAACTTATAATTGAAATTTATCAAATTTAAAGCAAAATATTGTTACCATGGGTGAAGATGTATGCTAATTTGAGGTTTCTAACATTGCGGCTCTTTAAGAATAGCAAAACAAAAATTCCCTTTCAACATTCTAATTAGGGTTTTGAGTTATAGGTGGAACATGTTTCTAATAAAAGGAAATACAAGCCGAAACTTTGCTGCTCTGGTTGTGAATGAAATTGGAACTAGACAAAAAGTACGGTAGAGAAAGATTCCTGAAAGGCTTCCAGATTTCAAACTGAAATGTTACATTAGAGAAATCTGAAGTAATCAGACTGAGTAATGTTACACAAAAGGGAGAGAGGTGTTCCTTTTAAGTCAACAGCGGAATGGATCCTTAATGAGCAAACACTCGCAGGAATGATTGGCTAAAAAATTAATTCTGGTACTCTGTGTCCTACAGAGCAGTGTTGTTCAATACATTAGCCACAAGGCACAAGCTTACTTTTACTTCAATGATCACAACTCAACACAGCATTCTAGTTGCAAAATGATCAGAACTTTGGCAAGGCAACATAAAGTTTAAATTAGGTGATTTGGTGATGTAGACCATTAGGCCATAAGACACGGGAGCAGAGGAGGCTTTGA
>NC_063362.1:5011335-5023968 GCF_021869965.1 Rhincodon typus
CTTGGCCTGCTGTGTTCATCCAGCCCTGCACCTTGTTGTCTTTGAGAATGGAATGTTTTGTTACAAAAGTTGAAGCAGAGATTGTTGCAACATTTAACACAGAATAAGAAGCATTTAAAGAAAAGAATATGAAAAAGATAGCATTCTATCCCCCATATCATTGCACACAGGTTGGAGGAGGGGTAGTAATTTAATTATGAGTAGTTTTATGAAGTTATTTTGTTCCTTTAATGATGACAAATCATGAACACATTTTACATCATTTGCAATTTTTAATTCTAATGTGGAGGTGCCAGTGTTGGACTGGAGTGGACAAAGTCAGAAGTTACAAGACACCGGGTTTTAGTCCAACAGGTTTATTTGAAATTACAAGCTTTCAGAGCGCTGATGAAGGAACAGTGTTTCAAAAGCTTGTGATTTCAAATAAACCTGTCACACTATTACCTGGTGTCTTATCATTTCTGAATTTTTTTATTCCGTTGACTTCAATGGAAATAAAATTGTGAGAAGTTTAAGACAAAGTGTGGGAATTAATGGGTCCTTTTCAAATTGGCAGACAGTGACTAGTGGGGTACCACAGGGATCGGTGCTGGGACCCCAGCTATTCACAATATATGTAAGGATTTGGATGAGGGAACAAAATGTAACATCTCCAAATTTGCAGATGATACCAAGTTGGGTGGGAGGGAGAACTGTGCTGAGGATGTGGAGATCCTTCAGCATGACCTCGACAAGTTGGGTGAGTGGCCAGATCAATGGCAGATGCAGCATAATTTGGATAAATGCGAGGTTATTCACTTTGGAAGCAAAAACAAGAAGGCCGATTACTACCTGAATGGCTATAAATTGGAAGAGGGGAGTATGCAGCGGGATCTGGGTGTCCTTGTGCACCAGTTGCTGAAGGTAAGCATGCAGGTGCAGCAGGTGGTAAAGAAGGTAAATGGTATGTTGGCCTTCATTGCGAGAGGTTTCGAGTACAGGAGCAGGGATGTGATGTTGCAGTTGTACAGGGCCTTGGTGAGGCCACACCTAGAATATTGTGTGCAGTTTTGGTCGCCTTTTCTGAGGAAGGATGCTTGAGGGAGTGCAGTGAAGGTTTACCAGGCTGATTCCAGGGATGACGGGTCTGACGAATGAGGAGCGATTGACTAGGTTGGGATTATTTTCGCTAGAGTTCAGATGAATGGGGAGGGGGAATCTCATAGACACTTATAAAATTCTAACAGGACTGGACAGGGTAGATGCAGGGGGAATGTTCCCGATGGTGGGTGTGTCCAGAACCAGGGGTCACAGTCTGAGGATTTGGGGTAGATGATTTAGGATGGAGATGAGGAGATATTTCTTCACCCAAAAAGTGGTGAGCCTGTGGAGTTCATTACCACAGGTAGTAGTTGATGCCAAAACTTTGAATGTAGTCAAGAGGCGACTAGATATAGAACTTGGGGTGAATGGGATCAAAGGTTATGGGGAGAAAGCAGGATTAGGCTATTGAGATGGACGATCAGCCATGATCGTGAAGAATGGTGGAGCAGGCTTGAAGGGCTGAATGGCCTCCTCCTGCTCCTATCTTCTATGTTTATATTTCTATGATTTGTTATTGCCCTCTTATACAATCACACAAAGTTTAGGTCCAACCAGGAACTGACAGACATGCCTTTGGGACAAGTGTCGAATGTGTTAAATGTTGTAACAGTCTTTGTTCCAATTAACACTGGTGATAAAACAATCTATCCTAATAGATTTGTGCAAAACATATCTCCTAACCTGCCTCTTTATTCTTCTAATGATAATCCATCAGAAATATAATTTAATTTAATTCATACATGGGTTGAGGTGTTTACTGGCTAGGCCAGCATTTATTGCCCATCCCAGAGAGCAGTTAAGAGTTAATCTCCCCTTTTTAGTAATATGCCAGATAACAGAAACAATCCTTTATT
The DNA here is from genome assembly GCF_021869965.1 of Rhincodon typus. NCBI lineage: Eukaryota > Metazoa > Chordata > Chondrichthyes > Orectolobiformes > Rhincodontidae > Rhincodon > Rhincodon typus. The sequence continues at coordinate 5,013,273 of NC_063362.1, forward strand.
CATTAAAGATTGGAGAATAATTTATATGGGATATTACAGATGTAACTCAGACCCCCATTCTAAAATCAGTACACCCTGTTCTGTTTGCATTCCCAAAAGGGTTGTGTTGGATTAGATGTCACCTTGTGAATTTATCATGCTGCAGTTCCACCTTCCTTCTACTGGTGGTGCTGCAGCTCTTCCACAGGAGGCATTAAAGTAATTTCTCATTGAGGGTTGTTCTTCGAAGTTCTTGTGGCACAGTGGTAGACTCCCTACCTCTGAGTTTAAAAGACTTGGGTTCAAGTCCCACCAACTCCAAGTAACATCCCTGAACAGGTTGACTGAAAATGTCTTAAAGGGTGTTGTGCTGCAATAGTTGTGCCAATACCCTGGAGCCAAGATGGGTAATACCAGATAGTCTGGGTTCAAGTCCTGGCTGTCCCAGAGGTGTGCCAACACGTTGATGAAAGCAATTTTAAATTGACCTTAATTTATAAACAAAGTTTCTGTTGTGGCTGTGACTGGAACAATGAACCAGTGTGTATAGTTAGCCAAGCTTTCAAGGGGTCAAGATTGTGTATTATTCTTCAAGTGAAAAGTACAGCACACGAAAATTTTATAGATTTTAAATTCTTAGTTTTATTTCTCTATGTAAACTTTAGCATCATAACTCCATCCCCCCAATGAATTTGCTGATGCCGCTCATGCATTGCAGAGTGTAATTACAATATAAAAACCAAAAGAACGTCACAGATGCTGTAAAATCGGAAACAAAAATAGAAATTGCTGGAAAAACTGTGGAGAGAAATCGGAGTTAATGTTTCAGGTCAGGTGAACCTTCTTCAGAACAGTGTTCTGATGCTGCCTGGCCTGCTGAGCTTTTAAGGCAATTTCTGTATTTGTTTGCAATTACAAAGTGATTGCCTATGCAGCTTCCTTTGTAATTGTACACAAAGGAAATTAAAACAGTGAGAGATTGTCAAGAAGTTCATGCAGATGCAAGATCTTTATTTTCAGTGGGAAAAGGGAAGATCGCTCCTGTTACGATCTAGCACCAATGATAATGGGTCAAACTGTATTAGTTGTGTTGTAGTATTTCTGCTGTGTGCTGAACTTGTGTGTGATGACACAGCAAGGCTCATCTCTGAATTATAGCGTGAGATTTATGAACGGTGGAAAGGTAAATTTAAACAAAACCCTCAGTGTACCTGTTACGAATCATTCAGACTGAATGTGCTGAATTTTCACCTCCAAAAACACTGAGCAAACCCACGTCAGGAGAACGAAAAGGAGTCAGTCTCCCTGACCTCAGCCCACACCCAACTCTTAGCAACCAAAACACGGGGTGAATGGGCTGACTTTCCCCAGGTCAAGGATGTGACACAGGGAAATGGCCCTGCTCACACTACCCAAATCCAAGAGAGCTTAGCCTTGTATATTGCAATGTAACTTTTCATGAAGTTACTGGAATTAATTTGCAGTGCCTGACACAGCTCAGTTGTCATTACAGACACAACTGCTGATCAGGACACATTGAAAGTACAAAAATCAGTCAATTTTCCATAGAAGATGGTTCCAGGGAGCACGATGAACCTTTTCCATGCTCCCATCCTCTCAGACATAGGCAGAAAATTGAAACAAGATTTAAAGACTCTTTGTTTTCTCCAACTAATAGTCATTTCACTTTAGTTCCAAAGAACTGTCATACTGTACTCGAAACACTAGCTCTGCTTTTCTCCCCACAGATGCTGCCAGACCTGCTGAGTTTCTCCAGCAATTTCTATTTTTGTTTCAGATCTCCAGCATCCACAGTATTTTGCTTTGATATGGTCATTTGGCTCCCATTGGCACAGGTCCACAATCCCACCAACAAGCATTTTAGGACATAAGACCAAGGGCCCAGAGTAAGCTATATAGCCTTTCAAACTTGCTCCACTATTCAGGAAAATTGTGGCTATTATGATTATTCTGATGATTTCTTACCTTACATTTACGATTGTCTAATCCTTTTGTATTTTCTTCAAATTCTTCTCCCACGGTAAACTGGACTTCATAGTTTCTGAATGAGCTTATGGTTTTGATAATGAAGGAATCTCCTTTCTGTTCAATAATCTTCTGAGGACTCAGCAAACTGGCAATTTTACGAGTTACAAAGTCAATATCTACAGAAAGAACAAAAACTGTTAATTTTTAAAAATTTCTTTCATGGGTTCTAGAAGTAGCTACAGGGATAGTATTCATTGCCAATATTGAACTTGGCCATTTCAGAGGCTGGTTAAGAGTCAACCACATTGTTGTGTGTCTGGAGTCACATGTAGGCCAGACTGGGTAAGGATAGCAGATTTCCTTAGTGAACCAGAGTGCCCTTTACAACAATTGACAATAGTGTCATGGTCGCCATTACTGGGACTTCCTTATTTGAAATGTTAACTTAATGATTGAATTTAAACTTCACCAGCTGCCATGGTGGGATTTAAACTAATTCCCTCCCCACCATCCCGACCATCAGCCTGGTCCTCTCAATCACTCATTCAATGATCATTGCCTCCCGTACATTTTGAATCAAATTGGCCTCCTTTTTAAACTGAGGAAGCAAATTGAATTCTGATTCCCCACAATCCAAAGATTTTCAAAAACTACACCTGTACAAATGGCAGGAAGGGCAGGCATGTGAAGGAGGGTGTGATGCCTACTGCAGCCTAATAGTTGGAAAACACTAACCCAATCGCACAGAAGTAAACAGAAAATTACCACAGGAAAAGCCATACCGAGAACGCAGCAAGGTCAGAAAACTGAAGATAAAAATAAACAACACTCCACGCCTCTTGGCATTTGAAGAGGAATGGATAACACAAGTACGTCACGTGGCAATAAAAGTTAATAACCTCACAAGAAAACATTTTGTCAAGGATCTCCTATTCACAGAATGATATGGTATAGTGGAGATATGATGCCTCTGCCACTTTTGTAGAATTGTCCAATTAATCTATTTCTCCTCCTCCAGTTGTATTTTTTCTCCTTTCAATGGTTTCTCCAATTTCCTTTACCATCAAATCTGCTTTTCTTTGTTCTTTCAAGCACCAAATTGTAGATTATGACAACCTGCTGTGCAAAGTATCATTCCATTGTGTTGTCTCTGGTAACTTTTCTACTTCCCTTTCGAGTCTTTAATCTACATTATACGGGACCACCACAATTGATCAATATCATTAACCACCATTTTACTGGGTTGGACAGATAGCAATCCTGCCACTACCCTCTACAGTTATTGAGACTGGGGAGCATGACAGGCTTGCTCGCACTCCCAACAACATCCTGGAGTGAGACTGGAATCTGCAACTTCTGGGTAAGAAGCAGGAGAGGGATTAACTGGGCTAGTTCAGGTCCCCACTGCTGGTTCTTTTATGAGTTACCTTTAATCTGTATTACCTGGTTACCAGTATTTCTACAACAGGCAACTCTTTCTTCTTATGTTTTCTACAAAAGCTATTCACAATTTTGATGGTCTCTATGAAATATAATTTTTTCTCTAAGAAGAATAATCTCATCTTTTTAGGATTCCCCAAACAGTTGATGTGACTCACCCCATGTACCATCAACCAAAGGTCTATTACACCTAGAATTCTTAGTGCTGGGCAAGCCCAGTGCCACAAACAAAGCTGAAGCATCTTCAGCCATGAATGCCCAGTGAATAACCCATCTGGGCCACCATCTGACATCACAGATGCCAGTTTTCAGCAAATTTGATTCACGCCACATGACATCAAAGAACAACTGAAGCTACTGGATACTGTGAAGGCTATGGGCCGTGACTGTACTCCGGCAACAGTACTGAAGATTTCTGCTCCAGAACTGGCCACACCCCTGACCAAGCTGTTCCAGCACAGTTACAATATTATCATCTGCCGACAATGTGGAAAATTACCCTGGTATGTTCAGTAAACAAAAAGAGGGACAAATCTGGCCAATTACCACCCTATCAGTTTATGCTCGATCATCAGTAAAATGATGGAAGATGTCACTAACAAGACTATTGAGCAGGACCTGCTTAGCAATAATCAGCTGATGAAATCGCAGCTTGGATTCTGTCAGCTTCTGACCACATTACAGCCTTTGTCTAAACATTGACCTAAGAGCTGAATCCAACAGAGGAAGTGGGAGCAATTGCCTTTGACATAAATACATTATTTCACCTAATGAGGCATTAAGCAGTCCTCACAAAACCGGATAGAATAGGAATCACAGTAAAACCCTCCCCTGGTTGGAGTCGTACCTAGCACAAAGGAAGGTGGTTGTTGTCTCAGCTCCAGGACATCTCTGCAGGAGTTCCTTAGGGTAGTGTCCTAGGTCCAACCAACTTCAACTGCTTCATCAATGACCTTCCCTCCATCATAAGGTCAGAAGTGGGGATGTTCATTGATGGTTGTACTTTGTTCAGCAACATTTGTGACTCCTCAGATACTGAAGCAGTATGTGTCCAAATGCAGCAAGTCCTGCACAACATCCAGGTTTGGGCTCATAACTGGCATGTAGTATTGGTGCCATTCTACCATAAGTAAGTCACCTCCTGACTCCCCAAAGCCTGTCCACATTCTACAAGGCACAAGTCAGGAGTGTGATGGAATACTCCCCACTTGCCTGGATGGATGCAGCTCCAACAACACTCAAGGAGCTTGACACCATCCAGGACAAAGCTTGATTGACACCACATCCAATATCCTGAAAATTTACTCCCTCCACTACCAATGCACAGTGGTAGCAGTGTACACCATTTACAAGAGGCACTGTTGCAATTCACCAATGCCTTTTAGGCAGCACCATGAACCCCACCATCTAGAAGGACAGGGGCAGCAGATACATGAGAAGTTCTCCTCCAAGTCACTCACCATCCTGACTTGAAAATATATCACCGTTCTTTCAGTGTGGGTTGGGTCACAGTCCAGGGAACTCCCTCCCTGTTAGCATTGCACACGTACCTGCAACCTGGGAACTGCAGTGGTTCAAAAAAGGGGCTGCTCACCACCTTTTGCAGCGCAATTAGGGACGAGCAATAAGTATTGGCCCTGCCAGTGACCCGCAAATTAATGTAATAATTAGATATCCATGTAATCCACATACCTGGGGCAGAACAAATGGAAACAAAAACAAAGTTGCTGGAAAAGCTCAGCAGGTCTGGCAGCATCTGTGAAGGAGAAAACAGAGTAAATGTTTCGGGTCCGGTGACCCTTCCTCAGAACTGACGGTGGCAGGGAAAACATCAGTTTATATGCAGAAAATAGGGAGGTGGGTGGGGTAGGGAGTAAACGATAGGATAGAGCCTGAAGAGAGAGAAAGACAGTTGGACAGACAAAGGAATTGCTAATAATCAGGCTGGGAGGGTGAATAGTTGCTAATGGGGACTGTTAGTGACTAACAACAGCGGGTGTGTAGTGGCAGGCTGTGTGGTAACAAAGCCTGGTGTGTGGGGTGGGGGGCTGGGACATGGGAGAGTTTAGGCCCTAAAATTATTGAACTCTTTATTGAGTCCGGTGGGCTGTAGGGTCCTCGAGCGGAAAATGAGGTGTTGTTCCTCCAGCTTGCATTGGGCTTCGCTGGAAAACTGCAGCAAGCCAGAGACAGAGATGTTGGCCAGGGAGCAGGGTGATGCATTGAAGTGGCAGGCAACAGGTAGTTCAGGATCAGTCCAACTAGGCGGCAAATGGAAACACTTTCAAAATGATTAGTGTCCACTTACTTGAGCTCACAGCCAAAATGAAGAAGTTAATTGGTCTTTAAAATTCTTACTCCAAGTTCTCTTTAGCAGATTAGTTGAAACACCCCAGTTTCATTATTAGTTACAATGCTCCTCTTTGTAAGATAATGGGCTGCAGAAAAAATTAACAAACCTCCAAACCCTCATTTCCAGACAAAAAGAAAGACATTTATATCTCCTATTGAGAAGAAATGTCACCAAACTCCGTGGAAAGTTGTGTCAGAATTCTACATTCAAACATTTTCACACTCACCCAGTGCTTGCATGTAAGACTCGAAGTTTTCATTGCTTATAATGTTCCAGGTGCCATTGAAATCAGTAGACATTGTAAAAAGAATCAAAAGGTACAATCAGCACAGATTGAAATGGAGAAGTAAAATTGGTGGGAGGCCAGTAGCTGTGAACCTGCAAACGCTGTTGAGCAAATGCAGCAAACAAACTGGAAATGAGCACAGGTTTGACCTATGGACATAAAAACTGCCAACTAGGCTGGAAGTAAAGGTTAATATGGGCAGGTTTTCAAACACAGAATTTCTCTCAGCAAGTATTAAAGGACAGTTAACAAGGAATTATTAAAAGCAGGTTCTGTCTTTTTTTTTCCTGGAATCCCTACAGTGTGGAAACAGGCCCTTCAGCCCAACAAGTCCACACCAATCCTCAGAGAATCCCACCCAGACCCATTCCCCAAGCACACTTAATCTCCACATCCCTGATCACTATGGGACAATTTAGCATGGCCAATCCACCCAGCCTGCATGTCATTGGAGGAAACCCATACAGACACAGGGAGAATGTGCAAACTCCACACAGACAGTTGCCTGAGTGGGAATTGAACCCAGGCCCCTGGTGCTGTGAGGCTGCAGTGCTAACCACTAAGCCACCACGTCACCCCCAAAACTTGCCAAAGGCCCTAATGAGATTTGAACTTATGACCTCTGGTTTACAAGGCCAGTGCTCTAACTACTGAGCTACAGACCCAGCACTTAAATAAAAGGAATAAGTACATATGAGACAGGGGAGGTGATAACTTAGTGGAAGTATCACTAGATTATGAATCCAGAGACCCATGTAAGATTCCAGAAACCTGGGTTCAAATCCCAACATGGCAGGCAGCAGAATTTGAATTCAATATGGATTCCATTTGAATTTAAATGGAATTGAATTCAATAAAAATCTGGAATTGCCAATTGTTGGGGAAAATAAACAGCCATCCTTACCTGGCCTGATCTACATGTGACTCCAGACCCATAGCAATGTGGTTGACTCTTAAATGCCCTCTGGGCAATTAGGGATGAGCAATAAATGCTGCCTGGCCAGTGACACCCTCATCATGTGAATGAATTTTTAAAAAACTAATTGAGGTTACTGAATAGTAAACAGCGAATGGACTGAATGCAATATTGTTGAATCTGGTTTCTCAAAAGTGGCTTGCTTGAAAGGTTCAGACAGTTTGTAAAGTGACATGTAGCTGCATTACAAAAAACTTGGTAAACTAGTGCAGCCAAACCTGGAAATTTCACATTGCAGCAAAATGGGTTAGAGGAGCAGGTTACAGAGTTGGGAAAGGTGTTGCTCGGCTACAAATTATTATCTGTCAATGAACATAGAACTGATGCATGAGATTAGGTTTATGGGCAGCAAGGAGAATTGGAACCATGAAGTCTGGATGTGATAAAGTTCAGGGATCAGGGTTTCTGCATTTGTTGGATTGTGACAGAGGCTGAGATAGAGAAGGCGATAGTTCTGGGAACCCAGGTTCGTATCCTACCATGGTAGATGGTGGAATTTGAATTCAGTAAAAAAAATCTGGAATTAAGAGTCTAATGATGACCATGAATCCATTGCTGATTGTCAGAAAGACCTCATCTGGCTCACTAATGCCCTTTAGGGAAGGAAACTGCCATCTTTACCTGGACTGGCCTACACGTGACTCCAGATCCAGAGAAATGTGGTTGAATCTTAACTACCCTCTGGGCAATTAGGGATGGGCAATAAATGTTAGCCGAGCCAGTGATGACCACATCCATGAATGAATTAAAAAAGAGGGCAATGTCTTATTCTCCTTCACTTTTTAGCAATCTCATTTTTCTTATTTGAGGGCATGGGAACCCCCCATTATGTATCACCCAGTACTATTCGTGGGTTCATTCACAGTGAATGAGAAGAACATGGGGGTGCTTAGCTTTTCCTAGGGCCAGGTTTTCTGCATTCTGATTACAAAAGTAAAAGCATTAGCCTGTGCATTCAACTCTTGTTCTTCTTAGCTTTTGTTAACATTCTTTCTGCCTGTGTTCGCTTAGCAGGAGCGTGGCACGTTTTATCATGGGAAGTGCCTGATGCAGGGATGACCATCCTTTCAGAGAAATATCTGAAGTAGGTTGATGGAGTACGGGCAATGGAGCATTTTGGGATCACTATAGCAAAGAATTGGCTCAAACATGATGATGAGAATTTCCTCCTTTTGTGTTTGTAAAATACATGGTTAAAAATGATGCGGCAACAGTGCAATCCCATAACTGTGCTCTTTAACTTTTCATTAGCTCTTTATTAATCACAGGATGAAGATGAAATGAAATTGTTGACTACCCTTCCCAAATGTCAGTTTGTTGAAACAGTTAGTGAGATAGAGCCATAGAGTCATACAGCACGGAAACAGACACTTCGGTACAATCAGTCCACACTAACCATAATCCCAAACAAAACTAGTTCCACCTGCCTGTGCTTGGCCCATATCCCTCCAAACATTTCTTATTCATGTACTTATCTCAATATCTTTTAAATGTTGTAACTGTACCTGCATCCAACTGTGCCCTTCCTCTGGAAGTTCATTCCACACATGCACCACTCTGTGTAAAAAAAAAAAAATTGCCCCTCATGTCTTTTTTAGATCTTTCTTCTCTTGCCTTAAAAATATGTCTGCTGGTTTTGAAATCCACTAACATAGGGAAAAGACACCTGCCATACACCTTATCTATACCCCTCATTATTTTATAAACCTCTCCCCTCAACCTCCTACACTCCAGTGGAAAAAGTACGAGCCTCGCCTTATAACTCATTCCTGACAACATCCTGGTAAATCTCTTCTGTGCTCTCTGCAGCTTCACCACATCGTTATTTGTACTTTAGTGCACAATTACACAATGAGCTGGAGATTAGGAGCTGGCAGAAAGTGTAAGGCTGGACTGTTTGTTCTTTGATAACTGGAATTGACCAGGTTGAGAATGATTATCTCTGTGATTGCAAACTTTCTCAATCTGCTGTTTCAGCTAAGAAGCTGAAAAATTGGATTTGGAATTTCAGATGATGTTGAGAAAAGCTGCTATCAGTTTCAGCACAGGTTTAACAGGATCCAAAAAAATTAGAACTTGCTGGAAAAACTCAGCAGGTCTGGCAGCATCAGTGGAGCAACATCAGAGTTAACATTTCGAGTCCAGTGACCCTTCTTCAAAACTTTCTGTTTTTGTTTTTGTTTCTGATTTCCAGCATCCACAGTTCTTCCGGTTTTTTTTGTTTAACATAATCACATCGAGTTTGTTCACATTCCCTCTGGTCCAGCAATGTTTCCCAGGAAGTAACAGATTCGTGGAAACCAGGATAGCCCAGTATCAGTGCCCCAACAATGCCCAGGAAGCAGATTTTAGCTGAGTCTCCAATGGGTGATATATTGAAACCAGTGGGCCTATAGTTTTCTGACCCACACTTGCAGCTTGTGAGCTATCTGCGCAGGTACAACGAATGAAAAAACTGGACCGGTGACCAATAATGTGTTGCATAAATCTCTAAATTGGGAAAGTAAGGACTATACCTCTTCACCGAGTACACTTTGAGACCTGCATGTCTATCACACAATATCTTTTGAAAAGCCGATCATAACTGCAAGGTTATACACATATACCTTTGACCCTATGTCTATTATGCCTCTTCTCCGATTCCCTTGGTGCAATACTGCACCTCACTGCCAACAAATTATCCACAGGCATAGAGACAATAAACCAGATGGGAGACTGTTCAATCTCTGCTGCCTTCAACCAGAAACCAAAAGCTCTCTAACCTCCAGTCACAAAGCTTCAGTTTGTAGATTGCACTCACTTAGAAACTAACCTCCAGATCACTGCGTACTCCTTTTCAAAGCCTCTGAAAAAACAGACCTTTCACTAAACACGTGGAAACAATGTCATCTTCCAAGGAGCTCCCACACTGTGTTAAGATCAACAGAAAGATCATGGAATCATAGAACCTCTGGAGTGTGGAAGCAGGCCATTTGGCCCATTGAGTCCACACTATCCCTCTGAAGAGTATCCCACCTAGAACCTCCATCCCCTCACCCTATCCCTGTAACCCTGCACTTCCCATGGCCAAACCACCCAGCCTGCACAGCTTTGCACTTTGGAAGTGTTGCTGATTTCCCACATATTGCAGGAGGAGCATTTTACTGGGCAGGGCTTTCCTGCCATTGAGAACCTTACTAACTACAAACAATAAACTATTCACAACCTTACCCACTCTGCACCAAAATCAGATTTGTCACTTTTGCTCTCTCTTCCTAACAAACTACAAAAATAAGTACTTTATTTCCCTCTGGGTACTACTCACTCAATCTTCAGACCTGGTTCCTGAGCAGTCAAGCCTACATCATTTTTTGAAACCTAAGGTCACCTCTGGGAGCTCTGCCTCTGGATTCAGCTCTTAGATAGGGTGGGCCCACTTCCCATGTCTTGGCAGCGTCAACAACCAATATTTCAAGCGCATTTTATTGCTATTCAAATCACTAGCAGGTGGGATAAGGTTCATGGGGGAATAGGATGACGTCATAAAATCAATCTGGACATGGGATGCTGCAGCTGGGGTCTGCTGTAACAGCGGAAACAAGGTGTGATTCCTACAGAGATAACAAGGTGTAGAGCTGGATGAACACAGCAGGCCAAGCAGCATCAGAGAAGCAGGAAAGCTGACATTTCGGAC
>NC_063362.1:5024068-5054312 GCF_021869965.1 Rhincodon typus
TTTCCTGCTCCTCTGATGCTGCTTGGCCTGCTGTGTTCATCCAGCTCAACACCTTGTTATCTCAGATTCTCCAGCATCTGCAGTTCCTACCATCTCTGATTCCTACAGAGCTTGCTTTGTTGTTGCCCCACTTTCCCGCTGATATCTCTGGTGAACTTTGCTGCAATGTATCTCAATGAGATAATATTTTCATTGGCCTTGTTAACTCACTTGTTTTTCTTTACTCATTCGGGGGTTGTGGGTGTCACTGGCTGGACCAGTGTTTATTGCCCATCTCTAGGTTCCCCTGACAAGGTGGCAGCGAGCCGCCTTCTTGAGCCGCTGCATGTCGACTCTTCACTGGGATCCATGGGGCTGCCTTTTCTCGTTAGTCACTAACTTCCAACCCTCCACATGCCAGGATGTTTCAGAGCAGGAGGCTTGTTCCATCAATGTGACTCAGTGAGACAGTGAGGAAACCGCAAAAATTAGGAAGGACAAACACTAAACCGATATGTTTTTTCCTCTCAGCTCGTAAGGAGCCTCTAAGATATTAGTTTAAAGTAATCAATCCTATTTCTGCTGCCAAGCAAATGTAATAAACAGTTAAATAATAAGACAACTGTAATTAAGTGAAGCTGTTAATTTTAATTACCTTTTGCATGAAAGAAAGTAGTGAATAATAAAGTTGCCAGTCCCACTTTCTCATCTGGAAAAGATGACTGGTGGTGGTTTAACCTGACTATTACTATGCCTCAGGCAAGGGAAATGGTTGAGAATTGAAGCTATGCTGTTAGCATCATTTTGCATTGCAGCCAACTGAACTGACCAACCCTCTAATGAATAGCGCTGCCCATGACACTCAATTTAATATTTCTCATCTGTTGGTTCTTTCCATTTACTCACCATCCATGATGATTATTTAGAATTAGAATTAGATTTATTGTCGTGCGTACTCAAGTACAAAAGTACAGTGAAAAGTGTGTAATGTCACCAGGTTTGGCACCATCTTAGGTACAAAGTACCTGTTCACTTGACTAATGAAGACTTCCAATGGCACAGAATAGGGCCTTCCAACACGGTGAGTCCATGCTAGCTCTCTGTAGAGCAATCCAGGCATCCTAATCCCCTGTTCTATCCTCACAGCCCACAAGAACTGTGTAATTTGAGTCAATGTTCAGAAAATCTTTCCCAGAAATGATTGGGACAAAGCCAACTCAATCGGAGATTCATTCAGTTCTAAACTATTGGTCAACTCCAATCTTAACTAATCCAACAAATCAGCTGTACTTCAACTGAATGGCTTGGTGTCCTCTCCTGACAAATCCCCAGTAAAGACTAAATGGCTAATTGTAATTATTCCATCAAAATTAAGCTGAAGTTTTTTTTGTCAATGATATTATAGAATCATAGAGATGTACAGCGCAGAAACAGACCCTTCAGTCCAACTCATCCATACTGACCAGTTATTCTAAATTAATCTAGTCCCACTTGCCAGCATTTGGCCCCTATCCCTCTAAAACCTTCCTATTCATATACCCATCCAGATGCCTTTTAAATGTTGTAATTGTACCAGCCTCCACCACTTCCTCTGGCAGCTCATTCCATACACGCACCACCCTCTGTGTGAAAGAACTGCCCCTTAGGTTCCTTTTAAATCTTTCCACTCTCACCTTAAACCAATGCCCTCTAGTTTTGGACTCCCCTCCCCAGGGAAAAAAAAAACTTTGACTATTCACCTTATCCATGCCCCTCGTGACTTTATAAACTTCTATAAGTTCTTTGTTTAAATGTTATCTTTTTGCTACAGATTTAAATGAGGCCATACCAAATGTCTTGTTCTTTATTTCAGAGGAATTTTGAACAAATGAGTTCAGTGGAGAAACATGTGAGCCTGAAGCTGTTAGTCCATCAAATTGCAACAGTAATTTCCAGGTTTACATTTGTTAGTTCTCACTCACGTTGAAACATGTCAGACATCCACAGTAAATAAATCCTGCAGCCCTTATGTATAGATTTAGAAAACATTCACTACGGTGAAAGGGGTCTTTGGCAGAAGTACAAATCTGTGAATCTGTGACCTATCAGGAAGAGTAAATCTGGAAGAATATAAAAGGTGCCAATTCCGTTTATTATTTATTTGGGGCTACACTTTAAGTTTCATCCCTGATATTCCTACTTTAGTCTTGCACCCAGTTGAGATTCCCGTGTCTGGAGAAGTGCCTAACATTAGGCTTCAGGAATCCTCAGTAATTGGAGCTGGTAGATTGGCTAAATACGCATTTGGATCTACAAATTCCTGCTGATCTTGCATTGTTTTGCAAATGCCACACATCGACAGAGCTGCTGATTAATGACAAGTCAAAACGATGAGTCATGAATGTCAGGGATTAATGTCTACAGACTAGCCAATACTCTGATTCAGTTCTACTGTGTGACAGGCTTAGCTTGTTTACAGGCAAGTCTTAAAAGGTCACTGTCCTTCCAGAAGGGTAATTGGAGATTTATCTTCAAAATCCTTTAAACAGAATTCACATAACCATTTCAGTCTCATTCAATGTTTCTTTTCAGTCTCAGCTCCCCACTCAAACACTTTAAATCATTAAGAATGTGATAAATTGCTGGCATATTTAATTACAGAAACAATTTAGTTTAAATAATTAATCGAATTAAACAGGAACAGTTAATAAGTACAGGTAGGGAAGGGCAATTAAGAGTGACCTGATCACTACAAGTTTGACAAGCACTGAAGAGCCATTAGTCAGCACTGCACTCATTTCAGAGGTACAGGAACAAGGTAGAACAATTGAACAGTTGCAGCTCACTATGAGAATGTAGATCAAATCTTTATCAGACTGCAGCCCTCCCCTCATCTCCCGATACATTTCTATCTCAGCATTTTGATCTGATTCTCTTCTAAATGACCAGAAGGGCAAGACACATGGGAACAAAGTTAGCTATTCAGCCCTGCTGTGCCATTCAATGAGATCATGGCTGATCTGATAGCCACCCCCACTTTCCCATAACTTTTCCTGATCAAAAACCTTTCTATCTCAGCCTCGAATGTCGCAGCCTCAGGGAAGTTCCGCAATGCTCCAAAGGAGTTAGTAAATATTAGAATAGCAGGACTTTAGTCTCTTATTTTCTTTGCGCTGAGTTTGAATTCTGCCTTCCTCAAATTTAAAGTAAAGCATGCTCCTTCATATAGACCATATGGCCATAAGACATAGGAGTAAAATTAGGCCATTTGACCCATCAAGTCTGCTCCACTGTTCGATCACAGCTGATATGTTTCTCAACTTCATTCTCCTGCCCTTTCCCTGCAACCCTTGAACTCCTTACTAATCAAGAACCTATCTATCTCTCTCTTAAAAACACTCAATGACTTGGCCTCCACAGCCCTCTGCAGCAATGAGTTCCACAGATTCACCACCCACTGGCTGAAGAATTTCCTCCTCATCTCAGTTCCAGACAGTCATCCCTTCCCCTGAGGCTGTGCCCTCGGGTCCTAGTCCCTCCTACTAGTGGAAACATCTCCATGTCCACTCTATCCAGGCATCTCCGTATTCTGTAAGTTTCAATTAGATCCAACCCCCATCCTTCTAAACTCCAACGAGTACAGTGCAGTCACACTGTTCCTCTCTCACCAAGCGTGCCAGTCTGCATGAGTGCACCAATACCCTGTCAATAATACAGAACTAGGTCATCCGCTTGTGGGGATGCTGTTTGAGAGAAAATGTCAATCAGGCCCCTTCAATCTTTTGTACAAAAATAAAATACGGCAGCCAGCAGAAAATTGAAATAAAAACAAAGTTCTGGAAATTCTCAGCAGGTCTGGCAGCATCTGTGAAGAGAGAAACAAGAGTTAATGGTTCAGTGCGAGAGCCTTTAGCTGATTTAAAACTGATTTTAAAAAGTTCTGATCAATCTGAAACATTAACTTCACTCTGAGGCTGTGTCCCCAGGTCCTAGTCTCTCCTATTGTTGGAAACATCTTCTCCACATCCATTCTATCCAGGCCTCTCAGTATTCTGTAAGTTTCAACCAGATGCTCCCTCATCCTTCTAAACTCCATGTTTCTCCCTCCATATCAATAACATATCCACATATTGACAATATATCTAAATATATGTATCTGTAATACTGGACTTTTTATTTCTGTATTTTTCTAATTTTTTCCCTTAAGAATTTGTACTTAAGAATCCATACCTAAGTACCTTTGTTCCAAAGATGGTACCGTAAGTGGTGACTTGTGAACTTTTCACTCTACTCATTTGAGTACGTGACAATAACGCTAATTCTAATTATTGGTAATCAAGCATAGTTTTGGTTCAATGTGATCTTTTAGCATTGTTCAGGAGAATTTGATAAATACTTAAAGGGAACATATTGAAGAGGGCTTTGAAGAACGATTAGAGGAATGGGACTCATTCACAGAATTATTACAGTCCATGAGGCCATTCAGCCCATCATACCTGTACCAGTTCTGTTACCTAGTGCCAATCTCTAGCCTTTTCCTCCATATCTCTGCACATTACTACTATCCAATAGACTAGCTATACTGTACAGGCATGATTGGTTGAATGGCCTCCTTATGTGAGGGGATTGGGGGCGTCAGTATCAGTTAGTTCAGTTGGCTGGACAGCTGCTTTGTAATGCAGTGATACCAACAGCATGGGTTCAATTCCCACATTGGCTTGGGTTACCATAAAGGACTCTCCTTCTCAACCTCTCCCTTCTCCTGAGGGATGGTGACCCTCAGGTTAAACCCCAATCAGTTATCCATTTCTCTTATGAGACTGGCACTATCGTGACATTACCTTACTCTGTGCTGCATTGACATGCCCTTACATCTTTCAATGTTGTTTTTCAAATAAACTTTGACAATAAAATTAGCTTCTGCACTTAAAACGTGAAATGAAGACTGATGCTTCCATGGCACATTCTGTTTATTGGAATGAGAGAACCAAGGGTTTAGGATTCTATAGTAACCCCATTAGAGGTAAACACAGCCAGGCTGTACCCAAGATTCCAGCAGACAATCGGGAGATGAATGAACAGTATCAGATCGTGCAGATTTAAGAGACTAAACATTGGTTCTTGCTCTCCTAGTGTCCCGAGACCTTTAACATCCAACTGGACCACTGAAGCCAAGATGGAACCTTCAGCTTAATATTTCATTACAAACATCAGCACCTCTGCATCAACAGCGTGGAGCTGGAGGAACACCGCAGATCAGGCAGCATCAGAGGAACAGGAGAGGCGACGTTTTAGGTTAGGATGAAGGGTCCAGGCCCAAAACGTTGACTCTCCTGTTCCTGTGATGCTGCCTGATCTGCGGTGTCCCTCCAGCTCCACACCGTGTTGACTCTGACTCCAGCATCGGCAGTTCTTGCTATCTCCCAGCACCTCTGATCTGGCAGCACTCACCAGATCGTGTTCACGTTTTGTAACAGGCCACGCACCTCCAAACTCTCCGAGGCCAAAACTTAGGTCGAGACACACAACTAATAGCCCCCACATCTGTTGACTAAAGGTCCCCAACACTTCAACGAGACAACTCTTGCCTAACAATGAGACCAAGAACAATCAGCAGTGAGGGGAACACACATTTACTGAATCACTTTGACCTCCTCTGTAGAATTGTGCAGTTTTAGTGCATATACATCTGAAGTTGAGTGGTGCTGTGAGGTTACTGAGCTGTTGTATTTTCTTTGATTTTTGCTTCTCTCCACCACTGCCCCCCCAACCCCAACTCCAACTCCCAACAATCTCACTGGCAGCAGTAACTTTATTTTGTTAGTTTGGTTCTAGACCTTCTCATTTAACCCTGGTCCCACTCAGAGACTGCAATTATACCTCGGGTTATTGGGAGTTGAGGTGTTACTGGGTTTAAACAACCTAATCGATTTCAAATGCAATCAATGAGCACATTTCCATTTCTTTAAATAAGGCTCACGCAAGGTGGTGGGCCCTTTATTGTTGCTCTTTGCAAAAACCCAAAAAGTGCACTAATTTTGTGCTTTTTTTTAAAAAAAAAAGTTCGGACTCACTCAAAGTCACACAAATTCAAAGTCTGGTGCATCGACCATCTAAGCATTTCAAAAACAAAGTTGCTGGAAAAGCTCAGCAGGTCTGGCTGCATCTGTGAAGATAAAAAACAGTGAACGTTTCCGATCTGGTGACCCTTCCTCAGAACTGGACGGGTCACTGGACCTGAAACATTACCTCTTTTTCCCTTCACAGATGCTGTCAGACCTTCTGGGCTTTTCCAGCAACTTTGTTTTTGTTCCTGATTTACAGCATCCACTGTTCTTTCGGTTTTTATCTAAGCATTTCAACCCTGATTAGGTATGTTCAATATCTTCTGAGGGGTCTCCTCTGGGCCATCTCTGAAGTGCAGGTTGCTTAGCAACCAGCAAACAGGCTCTAATTAAAAGAATTTCACATTAAAAGTTTTAAGTGCTCTATCCTGGGGAGGCTTTTCCCCGGTGTTCAGCTGGATCTCCTGCTGCCAAAGTACCTGCTGTAAATATTCTGTCTGGCTCCTCGGCGATACTCATAGGAAGTCTCTTCCCAAGCTTAGCAGACAACACCCAGAAAGGGAGATTCTGTGGCTGAGAACAACACACCAAATAATCCTCTTTTCTCCACATCACAGTAACAACCAATACCTCAGCAGGTTTCCTGTAAATCTTCTATCCGATAAAGCTTGAAACAGAACATTTAAAAAAGTACAAATTATAGACCAGTGCACATATTTTATTTCCAGTTTCTCATTCAACGTCGTAACAAATGCGTGGGATTTGTTTATTTAGAGTTTCTCTTCTGGGTCCAGCTAAATGACCTTTAGCCCTGCCTTGTGCCAAGGAGAATAGTGAATCTGGATGGTCTTTTGATTGGTTTGACACCTCTTCCAGATGTGTTCCAGGTGCCAGCACTGAGGTAGTCCAGCACACAGCACTCCAGCTCAGCATTCCAGGCACGGCCACCTTAGACAAGGCCCATTACAAAACACTTGAGCAGCTACACTGGGGGTGTGCAAGGCTCTGTGACACATTCCCATTTTCAAATGGGGTCTAAAATCTATTGGTCAGGCTCCAAATGACTAACTTTACAGAGGTGAGAGACATGCCCCAGCAGCATCCTCAGGTAAATCTTCAGTCATTAAGGCAAGGAGATGGGTGGGGGGTGGGGGGTGGAGGGGGGTGCGGTGGGGCATCTCTGGCACCAGCTCCCAGCTGGAGACGGACAGTCTGGCCTCTACACGTAGGAGCGATCATTAGCAAAAAAATGAAAGCGCTCAAAATGAGCACAACCTGGGGTGGTAGTTGGTTGGGACGGAGGAGACACAAAGTCTGTGTAAAAGGTAATGTCTCTAACGTGGACAGCATGTAACAAGTGGTCTCTTACAAGGGATGACCACTGAGGCCTCATAAAATGTCAAAGAGTTGAAGGAAGAGAGGCGGTTGGATATCCACATTCGCAGATGGCTCTAGTTAGGAGGCTTAAAAACAGCATAATGCATCAATAAGGCAGTACTCCAATAGAATATAATACGGTATATTAAAAGGTTCTCTCCTACAGCAGCCTTGAGGCACACAGTATGTAGCTAATTCCACTGACGATAATACAGCCTTTAGTTTTAGGTCTTGCCATGAGGCAATGGTCTAGACCAACTCTTTATCACCCGTCATATCAGACACCTTCTCCCATTCTTGGAGCCCAATACAGGCACTGAGGTCAGTACATTAACTCTATTAAAAATAACCCAAACATGCAATAAAAATAATGTGTGTACATGATCAATCTGATCCAGTCTGACCCTGTGGTGAACTCCTATGGATCATTTTGCATAGCGTTGCATTGGTGCTAAAGTGATATTAGAGTTCTTGTCTTCACTACATGGATCATACAAATTGTGCTTTTGAATATATTCAATGACGGAATCAGGTATCACATATTTAACACTCTGTCCCCTTCCCAAAGCTCGCCGAACTTTTGTGGCTGAGATGTCATTGGCAATCCATTCTGTCACAAGATGAATATTTTCCTTGAACTTCCACATGATATCAGACTCATAGACAAATTTCTCGA
Source organism: Rhincodon typus (assembly GCF_021869965.1). Taxonomy (NCBI): domain Eukaryota; kingdom Metazoa; phylum Chordata; class Chondrichthyes; order Orectolobiformes; family Rhincodontidae; genus Rhincodon; species Rhincodon typus. The sequence goes on from NC_063362.1 coordinate 5,032,145, forward strand.
TGTTGGTCCCAAGACGGCTGATGCACACGATGCCAAACTTCCCCACAATCTCTTCAATGTCTTCCTTCTTCCACAGGTTGGGAATGCCAAAAGACTCCACAACATCAGCTCCACATAGGAGCATTAACCCAGGGACCTCTGGAGAGGAAACAAAATCCCATCACATGTAGCAGGCCATTAGATTATTGACTTTAAAGTAGATCACTGGAGGTCTTGAGAACTATGAGCATGCAAACAAAGGGAAAAATAACTTTAGCAATCACCTGAGGCTGTTATCACAATCATAAGAAACGATTCTTGTATACAAACATATAAATCAGGAGCAAAGCAGGCCACTTGGCCACTTGATGTACAATTCAATACGATTGTGGCTGATCTGATTACTCTCACATTCCCCCCCACCTCCAATAAGTTTCCAGCCCCTTGTTAATCAGGAATCTATCCATCCTGCCTTCAAAACTCTGCTTCCACCACTTCTGGAGAAAGAAAACTCCTAAGAATGCTCATTTGTCTTAACTGGGTGACTTTTTACTTCTAAACAGTGAGCCCTCATTGAGGCACAGATCTACAGTGCAGAAAAAGGTCCTTTGTTCCATCAGGTCTGTTCCAGTTAAAAAGCACCCAACCATTCTAATCCCATTTTCCAGCACGTGGCCCATAGCCTGGTCAGCCTCAGCATTGCAAGTGCACATCTAAATACTTCTTCAATGTTATGACGGTTTCTGCCTTCATCATCCCTTACAGGCAGTGAGTTCCAGACTCTCACCACCCTTTGGGTGAAAAGCAAATTCCTCACATCTCCTCTAAACCTCCTGCCCCTTGCCTCAAACTTACCCTCTGCCTCTTGCCTTAAAACACCCCCAGTTCTAGAAAAGAACACTGGCGAACCAGATTTTTGTATGACACTCAGCAACTGTCAGAGGGTCAGCATTAGATTATTTTTTAATTCCATAGAATCTGTACAGTGTAGAATCAGGCCAACAAGTCCACACTGGCCTTCTGAAGAGTATCCCACCCAGCCCCAGCCCCTTACCCCTGTCCCTATCCCTGCAGTTCCTATGGCTAATCCACCTAACCTACACATCCCTGGATATTATGGGACAATATAGCATGGCTAACCCACCTAGTCTGCTCATCCCTGAACACTGTGGGCAATTTAGCATGGCCAATCCGCCTAGCCCACACATCTTTGAACTGTGGGAGGAAACTGGAGCACCCGGAGGAAACCCATACAACACGGGGAGAATGTGCAAACTCCACACAGACAGTCGCCCGAGGGTGGAACCAAACCCGGGTCCCCAGCGCTGAGAGGCAGCAGGGCTAACCACCGAGTCACCGTGCTGGTGAAATAAAATTTCACATTTTATTCAATTCAAATTTCACCATCTTCCAGGGGTGGCATGTCCTGGGTTTCAGGGTTACTACTCCAGTGACATTCCCACTACACCTCACATTTTCACCCTTAGCTCTCGCTAGTGTCAGTTTGTGATCGGATCCTGGGCTGTAAGTTTTAGATGGGCTTCTGGTTGTACTGTTTATTAGTTGCGGCTGCTGCGTTGGGTTTTAAAAAGAAAAACCAACTGGAATGCTGGCTCCCAGCTGCCCCAATCCCCACAGTGGGGGCAGACAGAATCTGATAATGATGATCTTATAAAAACCGAAAGAACTGCGGATGCTGTAAATCAGGAACAAAAACAGAAGTTGCTGGAAAAGCTCAGCAGGTCTGGCAGCATCTCTGGAGAAAATAAAAATCAGAGTTAATGTTTCGGTTCCTCAGAGGAAGGGTCGCCGGACCCAAAACGTTAACAATGATGAACTTATACACCTCTGAGGGGCATGGGCAGGGTGGATAGGAATCTGCTGTTCCCCTGAGTCGAAGGGTCAATAACGAGGGAAGGGGGCATAATTTTAAGGTGAATTGCAGGAGGATTAGAGGGTTTGAGAAAAAATACTTTCACCCAAAGGGCTCTGGGATGGGGAGCTGAGGTGGGAAACCTCACAGCCTTTATAAAATACTTGGATGGGAGCACATGAAGGGTCATAGCATTCAAAGCTTAGTGCTGGAAAGTGAGATGATTCTAGATTTGGCAGTACAGACTTGATGGGCCAAAGAGCCTCCTCTGTGCTGTACGATCCTAGGACAGCCATTAAATAAACCAGAATCCCCCAACTGCTTGTGGAGGTCAGGGTGTCGACCAACCAGAAGACACCAGCTAGCAGCCCAACAGGTCCTTTAATGGACTCCTAATTTTTCTGACTACTTTCTTGCTATTCGCGGGGAGCAAACCACTTCCTCCTTGAAGCTGCAGCTCCCCGAATGGCTGGGAAATAAAATCATGGCGGCTGAACCCAATACCCAACCTGGGATTCAAAACTGCCCCCTCCCCACCATCTCTGCCTTCCGCTGGTGATCCTGCCTGTATTTCCCACTGATGGGAGCAGATTCGGGGATAATTTCAAAATTAGCTATGTGCTATTTCAGAGCATCTGTCACTAAATGAGGCGAGGCCCTAAACATTTTGATTTTTTTCTCCATTTCAAAACCATTCCTTGCAGCTCATTTATTTTGTGGAAGTTTAAATATGTAAGGGGGAGGCAACGGCCTAGTGGTATTATCACTGGGCTGTTAATCCAGAGACCCAAGTAATGTTCTGGGAAAAACCAAAAGAACTGCGGATGCTGTAAATCAGGAACAAAAACAAAGTTGCTGGAAAAGCTCAGCAGGTCTGGCAGCATCTGTGAAGGAGAAAACAGAGTTAACGTTTTGGGTCTGGTGACTCTTCCTCAGAACTGGAATGTTCTGTGTAATATTCTGGGAACCCAGGTTCAATTCCTGCCATGGCAGATGGAGAAAGTTAATAATTAATCTGGAATGAACAGTCTAATGATGACCATGAAACCATTGTTCATTGTTGGGGAAAACCCATCTGGTTCACTAATGTCCTTTAGGGAAGGAAACTGCCATCCTTAGCTCGTCTGGCCTACATGTGACTCCAAACCCACACCAATGTCTCTTAACTGTCTTCTGGGCAATTAGAGATGGACAATAAATGGTGACCTAGCCAGCGACACCCACTTCCTGTGGATGAATAAAAAAAAAGTCACCATATGTTTTGTAACATCTGTTCCATAAACACCTTTTGCTTCCAGGGTACTGTCATCTTTTTCATTGAGCTTCCTTTTCTTGCCCTTCCTGCGTTGGGTCGTGATTTTCTTCTCATTATTACTGAGGATCTCCAAATTGTCATTATGGTATCTGTGTAAAAGTACCAAAAGCAGTGTTGAAAAACAAAACTGCCAACTTTCTTTTCAAAATGGCTGCTCCTGTTTATTCGGCTTAACAAGAGCGGAATTTCTCACAATATTCTGCGAAGAAATTTCTGGCCTGTGTGCTGGAAACATTGGGTTATTGTTTCCAGGGCCATGTGGGTTGAACTTCAGTAATGGAGTGATTATGAATCTTTGGTGCATTGTTTGGATGTGCAGTCATGGCGTAGAGCCTACAGGTGCCTGTCTCAGACAGCTGAGTGTCTTTGGGACACCTTGCATTAGAGAGCTGAGGGGGCACAGTCCTTGTGTATATTTAAGGCTGAGATAAAGAGATAAGTTCTCAAATTAGTTGGAAAATCAAGGGTTAAGAGGAAAAGGCAGGAAAGTGGACATGAGGAATGTCATTGGATCAGCTATGACCCTACTGAATGGGATTGAAGGGCTGAACGGCCTTCTCCCATTCCTATTTCTTATGGTCTTATAGGAAGGGGTGCAGAATAAGTCAGACCCCTTCCCATTCCCCGTCACCCGTGTCCCAAAGACAGACAAGGTGGGTATCTTGGGCAGTTTTGATGCCAGAGTTGGCGGTGGATACAAGCCCATGGAAAAACAGAATTGCCGAGGAAGGTGTAGGGAAGGCAAACATCGGTGGAGTCTTCCTCCTGATAAAAGCATGGCCTGGTCTTAAACACTATTTCATTAGAGAGACAAATTCAAGTCCTCATTCTAACTTCCCCTGTTTTGGGCATTGACCACAGCAGGTGCATTCGCTGAGCCAGATTCTGCAAAGGGGGCCCCTCATTCCCCTGTGCCTCAACGGAGACAACCATCACCCAATACAGGCAGCTCTCCCCATCCACCAGGTCCAGAAAATACCTCCTGACATCAGAACTGATTCAAACTCTCACATGCAATGCCCATCGCCCATCAGTAGGTCATTGGATAATTATTTGGGTAGAAATAATGTGTAAGAACATCGAGGGAAAGGGCAGGAGACTGGCACGTGGAGATGATGCCCATTTGAAGAGCCAGTGCAGACACGATGGGCTGAATGGCCTCAGTCTACGCTGTAATAATTCTGTGAAATAACTTGCAAACAGTTAATGGCCAAGAATGCGATAACAAGTACTTTAATTCTGTCCTCCCTGTCAGAAACATACTGTGGGCTGTAAATCACAAAGCCCTACAGCCTCATGGCAGAATCCCAATTAGAGTCAGTCATACAGCACAGATACAGACCCTTCAGCCCAACTCATCTATGCTGATCAGGTTTCCTAAACTAAACTAGTCCCATTTGCCTGCATTTGGCCTGTATCCTTCTAAACCTTTCCTATCGATGTACCTGTTCAAATGTCTTTTAAACGATGTAACTATACTCACCTTTTACCACTTCCTCTGGCAGTTTGTTCCATATGCGCACCATGCGTGAAAAAGTTGACCCTCAGGAACCATTTTAAATCTTTCCCCTCTCACCTTAAGTCTACACTCTCTTGTTTTGGAGTCCCCTACCTTGGGGAAAAGGCCTTTGCTATTCACCTTATCTATGCCCCTCATGTTTTTTATAAAACACTATAAGATCACCACTGCGCCCCCCCCAACCTCCTATGCTCCAGGGTAAAAAGTCCCAGCCCATCCAGCCTCTCCTCATTACTCAAACCTTCCAGTCTCAGTAACTTCCTTATAGATCTTTTTTGCACCTTTTCCAGTTTAATAACATCTTTCTTATAGCAGGGTGACCAGAATTGTACACAGTACTCCAAATGTGGCCTTACCAATGTCTTGTACAGCTGTAACATGACCTCCCAACTCCTGTGCTCAATGCACTGACCGACGAAGGCAAGTGTGCCAAACGCCTTCTTCACCACCCTGTCTACCTGTGACACCACTTTCAAGGAACTATGTGCCTGCACACCTAGGTCTCTCATTTCACTGCTAGATGCAGTAAGGTGACTGGCTAAGAGGACACAGAGACGCATTAATCTTACAGAGAAGGGTTTTGATAAAAGGATTGGCAGAGTTTTCCATGGCGTCACTCACCTGAGAACTTTAGCAGTCTCCACCCACTCTTCTTGTTGGCTTTCCCAAGAACTCACTGTGACCCAGTCAGAGCTCTCTGTGGCCTTTCTCACCATAGCTAGTCGATGCTTCGCTTCAATTAGACCCTTCTTCTTGTATCCATCACTGACCGGAGATATTATACCCTTTACTACCCTGTACTTTCCTGAAAAAGATAACGGTGTTAGATAAAGCTTTGATAGGACCTTCCTAACCCAGCAGCTGTAGAAGGACAAGGTCAGCAGATACATGGAAACACCTTCCTTCACTGTTGCTGGGTCAAAGGCTGTAACTCTCTCCCTCATAACCACTGAGAATGTGCCTGCAACACGTGGATTTAAGGTGGAGGCTCACAAAGAAGGACAATAAATGCCTCTGTCTTGCCACCGATACCCACATCCCATCAAATAAAGACTGAATATGTTTTGTTCACCATCCACTATAAAGCAGCCCACCTGACTGGCACGCCATCTAACACTCAACAGTCACTCTCTTTGCCACCAATGCACTGGCGCAGTAGGTGTGTACCATCTACAAGATACACTGCAGCAACTCACCAAGGCTCCTTGGACAATATCTTCCAAACCTGCAACCTCTACCACCTTCAAGAATAAAGGGCAGCAGATACATGGGAACACCTCCTGCAAGTTCCCCTTTAAGGGGCTCATCATCCTGACTTTTTTTTCTTTATTCATTCACGGGATGAGGGCGTCACTGGCTAGGCAGCATTCATTGCCCGTCCCTAATTGCCCAGAGAGCATTTTCAGAGTCAACCACAGTGTTGTGGGTCTGGAGTCACTTGTAGGCCAGACCAGGTAAGGATGGCAGTTTCCTTCCCTAAAGGACATTAATGAACCAGGTGGATTTTTCCGACAATCACAGTCATCATTAGACTCTTCATTCCAGATTTTCGTTGAATTCAAATTCCCACCATGGCAGGATTTGAACCTGGTTTCCCAGAACATTACCTGGGTCTCCGAATTAACAGTCCAGTGAAAATACTACTAGGCTGTTGCCTACTCTATAATGGAAATGGCAAGGAAAGAAATAAAAGAACCAAAAAAAGTCTTCAGGAAAGACCAAGGGAATCAGATGTTTAACACACCAATATCCACAGAGGAGTTAGGAAGCAAAAGACTTTCAGAGATTTACAAGGGTTTTATTGTGAATCTATAGTTTAGCACTAACACCAGTTTCCACCATTGCCTGTTCAGAAGCACTCAGGAAGAACTCAGTTTTTTTTTTAAATTCAAGAAATAAACCCAGTGCTAAATAGACTAAACACCCAAACACCTAAATACAACTAGCCCCCATGATGGCAGTGTGCCAAGAACAAAATAATAATCAAGAAAACAAGGAGACAAAAATCCAGATGGAGTTGGTGGGAGAAAACAAATGAACCCCAGCCCCATTCTCTCAAAGATTTGAGGGTGGAGAAGGTCAGCTCCTTTATTTTCCAAACCCCACCACCAGATCACCCAAATAAACAAATTACAAGCACTGTTGTACAACAACAAAAGAAAAAAGTGGGGAAAAACAGGGGAAGGAGTTAAACTAAGATGCTGTCACCCGGGGAGATAATGCCTTCCAGACCCCCCTTGGGAGAATCCAGCTCTTTTCAAAAATGTTTAGAGGCTTCAAAACAACAAAAATGAACGAGCACAAAATGGCAGCTTCTGCCTCGTGACATCTGATCCCCAAAAATGCAGCTATGTTTTTTTCTGCAAAAACTACCTGTTTCACCAGAAAATTTTAGACATTTTTAATCAACCTGTTCCGGGATGTCGTTACACACCTCTGGAGCAGGTGGGACTTGAACCCTGGTCTCTGGGCTCAGAGGTAGGGTCACTACCACTGCGTCATAAGACCCCATCACCCATGTTACTAATCAACGAAACAATTAACCAGCTGTACCCAGCAGGGACAAAGAGACAATTGCAAAAAGGGAAGATTAGAAAGAGAGGGACAGGATTAAACTAAAATAGACTTGGAGGTGTGTAAAGAAGCCAGCTCTTTTTAAGAACATAGAACAGTACAGCCCAGTACAGGCCCTTCGGCCCACGATGTTGTGCCGACCTATTATCCTACTAAGGTCAATCTACCCTGCATACCCTACATTTTACCATCTTTGTGTGCCTATCCAAGAGTCGCTTAAAAGTCTCTAAAGTAACTGACTCCACTACCACTGCCCACCACTCTCTGTGTGAAGAACCTACCTCTGACATCTCCCCTATACCTTCCTCCAATCACCTTAAAATTATGCCCTCTCATAATAGTCATTTCCACCCTGGGAAAAAGTCTCTGACTATCCACTCTATCCATGCCTCTCATCATCTTGTAAACCTGTATCAAGTCACCTCTCATCCTTCTTCGCTCCAATGAAAAAAGCCTTAGCTCCCTCAACCTTTCCTCATAAGATGTGCCCTCCAGTGCAGGCAGCATCCTGGTAAATCTCCTCTGCACCCTCTCTAAAGCTTCCACATCTTTCCTATAAATGTGGTGACCAGAACTGAACACAATATTCTAAGTGTGGTCTAACCAGAGTTTTATAGATCTGCAGCATAACCTTATGGCTCTTAAACTCAATTACCCTGCCAATGAAAGCCAACACACCATACGCCTTCTTTACAATCCTATCAACTTGGGTAGCAACTTTGAGGGATCTATGGACGTGGACCCCAAGATCCCTCTGTTCCTCCACAATGCCGAGAATCCTGCCATTAACCCTGTATTCTGCATTCAAATGCGACCTTCCAAAATGAATCACTTCACACTTTTTCTTATACACAGCAAATTTATTTGTTTCATTTAAAAAAATTATGCCATGATCTCGAGTGGAATTGGTTCTAGTAGGTGTGGCTTGCTCGCCTTTACTAATACAATGTGTTGCAGAATCCAACGTGTATCACATTCCCTTAATCAACTCGGGAGCTGTCCCCTTAAAAGGAAGCACAGTGGTAGTATCCCTATCTTTGGACTAGGGGTCCTTGGTTGGAGTGCCTTCTGCCCCAGAGGTGTGTAATAACATCTCTGAACAGGTTGATTAGAAAGGTATTTCCCCTTAAAGGGTCCTGCATTTCTAATACTGATTAGAGGAGAACGTGAGAAAGGCAGAAAGAAATGATATGAGAACATAAAGCCTTTTAAAATGCCTGGCTAAAATTTTTGAACAACAAAATATAGAACCAGCACAATCTCTGACCACATCTGACAGGAACAGAGATTGATTCAAACAAACAATTTGAAGGGTGCACAAGACTGAAAAACTAAAATAAAAAGAGACCTCAAACCTGTTTGGTGGAGATAATCGCGGGCCAATTCGAACATCCTGAGGTGCATGTTTGTGATGGGATTAAATGACCCACATGCTAACAACACCACCTCTGTCCAACTGCTGGATCTCTCCATCACGGTCTCACTGTAAAACACAGAGCAGACACTTACCCTCTGTTAACCTGATGGCGTGCACTTGTAATAGGTTAGCAGCCCAATCAACCATTCTTCCAGTAGAAGGTCAAACAAACCTGGCTACTCAACCAAGGAAGGCATGTCTGTCTAGTCCATTCTTGCCCTTGACCCCCACCTTCAGACAGACTGGGAAATGGCATTTCCATATAGAGTCATAGAGCTGTACAGCATGGAAACAGACCCTTCAGTCTAATACATCCATGCCAACCAGATATCCTAAATTAATCTAATCCCATTTGCCAGCATTTGGCCCATATCCCTCAAAACCCTCCTATTCATGTACCCATCCAGATGCCTTTTAAAATGCTGTAATTGTACCAGCCTCCACCACTTCCTCTGGCAGCTCATTCCATACACGCACCACCCTGAGAGTGAAAAAGTTGCCCCTAATGTCCCTTCTAAATCTTTCCCCTCTCATCTTCAACCTATGCCATTTACTATTGGATTCCCCTATCCTGGGAAAAAGGCCTTGGCTATTCAGACTACCCATGCTCCTCATGATTTTATAAACTTCTATAAAAGGTCACCCCTCAGCCTCCAACACTCCAGGGAAAATATCCCCAGCCTATTCAGCCTCTCCCTATAGCTCAAACCCTCCAACGCTGGCAACATCCTGGTGAATCTTTCCACACCCTTTCAAGTTTCACAACATCCTTCCTATAGCAGGGAGACCAGAACTGAATGCAGTATTCTAAACGTGACCAAACCAATGTCTTGTACAGCCACAACATGACCTCCCAACTCCTACATTAAATGCACTGACCATATTAACTGCCCCAGTTAGGGAACTCACATTCTATTAAGTCCAGCTGGCTGACCTTGTTATAATCATTACAGAGGCGTGTGTGCACGTGCCTGTGATGGACTGTTGGACAACGGACTGCATAACATCGCAGCCGGTTAGCCAATGCCAAATTTGCATCACTGGGCCTCACATATGGATTGCAATATTCATAATGTGAACCCACCCCCTCAAGAGTACAATTACAGGTGAGCAGATTTAAAATCAGGAACAAAATACCATGAATGCTGACAGTTTAAAATATGATTGGAACATAAAACATGCAGGTCACAGGGAGAGGTATAGGCCATTCAGCCCATTAAGTGTTATCCACCACTCCAAATTATGGTGGATCATCTATCTCAAAAAAGGACAAAGAACAATTCAACACTCCGTTCATTCCTCATTAGTATAGTGGTTAGTATCCCCATCTGTCACGCAGGAGACCAGGGTTCAAGTCCCAGATGGGGAGTTGCATTTGGGGCGCACAGTGGCTCAGTGGTTAGCACTGCTGCCTCACAGCACCAGGGACCCAGATTTGATCCCACCCTCGGGTGACTGTGTGTGGAGTTTGCACATTCTCCCTGTGTCTGCGTGGGTTTCCTCCGGGTGCTCCAGTTTCCTCCCACAGTTCAAAGATGTGCAGGCTAGGTGGATTGGCCGTGCTAAATTGCCCATAGTGTTCAGGGATATGTAGATTTGGTGGGTTACAGGGGGATGGGTCTGGGTGGGATGTCTGAGGGTCGGTGTGGACTTGTTGGACCAAGAGGCCTGTTTCCACACTGTAGGGGTTCTATGAACACAGGAACAGGCCCTTCGGCCCTCCAAACCTGCGCCAACACATTTTGCCTTTCCATACTAAAACTGTCTTTACTTACAGGATTCGAATCCCTCTATTCCCCTTCTACTCATCTATTTATCCAGGTGTTTCTTGAATGCAGCTATTGTGTATGCTTCCATCACCTCCTCTGGCAACATGTTCCTTTGTGTGTGGAAAAACTTGCCTCGTACATCTCTTAAACTTCTGCCCCCACCCTGCATCTTGAACCTGTGTCCCCTGGTAAGTGACCCTTCCATCCTGTTAAAAAAAACTCATACTTTTCATTCCATTCATGCTATTCACAATCTTATAAATTTCTATCAGGTCGCCCCTCAGCCTCCTGCGTTCCAGTGAAAACAAACCCAGTCTATCCAACCTTTCTTCATAGCTAAAATCCCCCAAACCAGGCAACATCCTGGTAAACTGTTTCTGTACCCTCCCCAAAGCATCCACATCCTTCTGGTAGTGTAGTGACCAGAACTGTATGCAATATTCCAAGTGTGGCCTAACTAAAGTTCTATAAAGCTGCAGCACAACTTGCCTATCCTTATACTCAATGCCCCTGCCAATGAAGGTAAGTGTGCCATAGGCCCTTTTTACTACCTTATCTACCTGCGCTGCCACCTTCAGTCATCGGTGGATTTGCACACTCAGATCCCTCTGCACATCAATACTCCTAAGGATTCTGCCATTCACTGTATAATTTCCACCTGTACTTGACCTTCCAAAATGCATCACCTCACATTTGTCCGGATTAAACTCCATCTGCCATTTTTCTACCCCTGCTCTTCCAAATGATCTACATCTTGTATCCTCTGACAATCCTCCTCACTATCCACAACTCCACCAGTCTTCAATCGTTTGCAAACTTACTAAAATCTCAACATGTTCCCGCTCTATCCCTGGTTGTTATCAGTAACTAGAAAGCTATCAGTTTATATCTTGAACTTATTCAATGGCTGAACTTCCACATCTCTCTGGGGTAGAGGATTCCAAAGATTCACCACCCTCTGACTGAAGATGTTGCTCCTTATCTCGGTTCTAAATGACCTTATTCCGAGACTTGTATCCCCTGGTACTGGACAGCACAAACAAAGGAAACATCCTTCCTGCATCAACTCTGTCTACACCCTTAAGAATAAAAAAGGTAAAGTCTCCATTGTATTACCGGACCATAGGACTGCGCTCCCTTTAGAGAGAGACGACTAGTGGTGGGTTTAACAACACCTCAGGAGAGGGGAGAGGAGAGAGGAGAGACCTTCATAGTAACTCAAAGAAAATTTCAAACATGCACGAATCACCTCTCATTCTTCTAAACTCCAGAAACAAAAGGCTCAACCTCCTCAAACTCCCCTCACAGGACAGTCCCACCATCCCAGAAATCAGTCTGGTGAAATTTCGCTCTATGGTAAGTAGATCCTTCCTTTGGCAAGGGGACCAAAACTGCACACACTACACCAATGAGTCTGTACCTACAGTTCGATACAATGGAAGCAAGGCTTTGTTGCTCCTGTACTCGGAAGATCAGGTACTATTTGTGGAAAGGGGGACCAAAGCAAACATTTCAGATCACTGACCTTTCATCACTCAATTCCTACATTCAAAGTCTTCAAAAATCCTGAGTTTTAAATATATTAAGCAATATTTAGGTTTGAACAACCAGCAACTATTATACATTGTAGTGGGGTAGCTCAGTGCAGCTAGTTTAATCAACTGGGTCCTTTTCATAAGAACTAGGAACAGGAATAGGCCATTCAGCCCCCAAGCTGTGTTCTGCCATTCAATACAATTATCATGGCTGATCTCATCTAAGCCCCAACTCCACTTTTCTGCCCACTAACCCATAGCCCTTCAACCCATTACTAATTAAAGCTCTGTCTATCTCCTCCTTAAATTTATTCAGTGTCCTGGTGTCCGCTACACTCTGGGGGAGCAAATTCCACAGATTCACGATCCTTTGGAGAGAAATTATTCCTTCTTATCCCCGTTTTAAATTTGTCACTCCTTAGCCAGGTCTGAGCAAACACACACAATCTACCTCCGTTAAAAAGGGAGATTGTTCATTTACTTTGACTATGTTATTCCAGCATTCATAGAGTCATACAGCACGGAAAAGATCCTTCAGTCCAATTCGTCCATGCCAACCAAGTTTCCCAAGCTAAACTAATCCTACTTTCCTGCATTTGGCCCAAATCCCTGAGTCCTTAATGGTTTGGCACTAATTTTAATATTATGTCACTAACACTCCCACTAGGCAGAGTAGTTTCTCTTACCAAATCGTCTTAAAAGTCAGAGTTCGATCATCCCTAAATGTTCTTCACTCGTACAAATACAGACATTGAGCTGCAATCTGCCCTCATTATGAAACCCTATTAGCGCCATCAACTGTAGACCAAGTGGGAATCTCGGCAAACCGCCCAAAAACATTCAAGTGTATCGGCATCAATAGCAAGGTCTGCAGAAACTATCATATCAAAGCAGTTTAAATACAATAGAGTCACAGAGTTATACAGCATGGAAACAGACCTTTCGATCCAACTAGTCCATGCCAATTGTGCTTCCAAACTAAACTAGTCCCACCTGCCTGCGTTTGGCCCATATCCCCCCAAACCTTCCTAGCCAAATGCCTTTTAAGCTGTCTGACATATGTTTGCATACACTGCTTATAACAATTCGAGGCTGACTTCAAATAAAACAAGTTGTGTGAAAACAATAAACGTTTCCAATTCTGCCCCTGTTTCTCATGTACACTGCCACATGAAACACTTGTATAGGAGGACAACCCCACGGTACAAAATCAAATTCCAGAATCATGTAGCTGTAAACCTACTTGATGCCCCGTTTCTCCTCAGGATTCACACAGCAACAAGTTTCCGGCCTCTCTTTTGGTCTGTTATATTGCTGGCCCCATATTCGTTGACATCAGTCATCCAAGTATAGTCGCCCCTTTCTCTTCAAATGTACTTGGGACTGATTCCACCAACCATGGGCACTGCCCACCTCCCACAAATGTCCCTGCCTTGGGCACATCCGGTCAGCAGACTCTGACCAGACACAACCACCATCATGCCAAGGACTCACCCCATTTCTGATGGTACAGTCGCTCGCTGCAGCAATACTGCCAAGTGTCACCGTGCGTCACACTTGTCTGCCTATTTCCATCCTCACCCACTCACTGCAGCCGTTCTGCAACTGCTTGGTGATGCTCGCCCACACAGGTCGATCCCACGTTCTGTTGCCCTCCAGGAGAGATCCCTGGAGCTTTTCAGCTCCGATCAAATGGTCAAAATACTGGCATGTTCCTTTGCAGCTTTTGCTCTTGCAATTTAAAGCTCCCCACCATTTGTCTTACTGTCTATATATGGAATTCTAAGCAAACATGTGAGCACCTATCTTTCAAAGGCCCGTGTTCTACTGGAGATCTCACTGTTCGGAATTCTGATACGAACAAGGACAGGGACAGAATGTTACAGCTTACGAGCTTTATCATTGCAGACCTGAGTCTTCTGGTTGAAACCGCAATCCTTCAGCTTCACAAGACTTCTGGTTCTCTCTATCCTTTCAACTTCTGCATTCCACCATATAATGTGAGAGAAATAGAACTTCTTACAGTATGTGTAGTCTGGGTCTGGAATGCATTCCGTTGCTGGAAACACTGTGGAAGTATGTTCCATTGAGGCATTCAAGGGAGCATTGGATGATTATCTGGATAGAAATGGTGTGTAGGATTGGAGAGTGGGGGGTGGGGGAGAAAGGCAGGAGACCAGCACTAAATAATGAGGTTTGTTTAACAAAGGGTGCAGGTACAATGGGGTGAATGGCTCCTTCCTTACTTTTTCCTCTATTTTATTTTAGTTACGTCATGGCAAAGAGGTCAGTTGCAGGGGCGAGTGGGCCCAGCAGCACAGGCCCGTGGCAGCAACGTCTGGGGTGAGTTTGTGTTCCCGACGGATTCTGCATTGCCCTCCAGCTGGCTCAACATCTAGTTACCTTGTTTTGACAGCTTTGGGTGAGGAAGGAGGTTCTCTGCTGTGGTGGAGAATGCGGTGTGGATCCAGCCGTTCCTCATGACCGCTTCGGCCGAGGCGGTTCTGGGCCTGGGATTCCGATGGTCCCGGTTTTCTTTGAGGCTGCTGTAGCGTCATGGCAACGACACGGTTGGTCTGGCCCGGCCTGGGACTCCTGTCAGCGGCTTCAGTGGCTCTTTTTGTCAGCGTCGGTCTGGGTCTCCTTGTGGCAGCTTCAATCAGTTTGTGACTTCATGCGGGCATTTTCTTCAGCATCGTGATGGGTCTGGCCTGGGATTCCAACTGGGGGAGGGGTGCAGGGGGTTGTCGGGTTCTGAGCTGTGAAGTGGACTTTGTCTTAAATTCTCTCGCTATTTTTAAAAATTCTTTTTCTATGAAGGTGGAAGCACTGTTATCGTTAACAATTTTTATTTCCGTATTTTTCTAATTCTTTTGCATTTCTGTAATGCTGGACTTAAATGTTTCTAATTTCTTTTTCCCTTAAGAATTTGTACTCAAAATCTATACCTAGGTACCTTTCTACTGGCGCTGGAAGTGGCGACTTGTAAACTTTTCACTGTACTCACACGAGTATATGTGACAATAAAGCTAATTCAATTCAATTCTGTGCTATAACAATTCTGAGAAACCCAGGCTGTGTAATTTCCTTTTTGTAAAAACGCCTGATGCTATTTAAAGTCATTTTGCTGAAAAAGGCTCAAGCCTCTTTAAAGTTTATTTCACACAGCTGTATTTTGAAAACAGATTCACCAGGGTAGACTACTGCACACCTTCTAAGCTCTCTGAACATTTATTTCAGAACAAAGCTTCAAACAGACCCTGGAGAAACACGCCAGGTCTAGCAGTGTCTGTGGAGAGAGAAACAGAGTTAATACTTCAGGTTGGTAAGAGGATTGACGGATGCCAATTTGAAAGTTCACTCTTGTATCTCTTTCCACAGAAACTGCCAGACTGGCTGAGGGCTCACAGTCTCTTTTAAATCTTTCTCCACTCACCTTGAAAATATGCCCTCCAGTTTTGAACAAACCCCACCCGAGGGAAAAGACCTTTGTTATTTACCTTCTCTATACCCCTCATGATTTTATACACCTCTGTAAAGTCATCTTTCAACCCTCTTACACTCAATCCACATGGACAAGGAGAACCACGACTTCGACTGGGACAACACCAAGATCCTGGGACAGGCTAGGCACAGACAAGCACGAGAATTCCTGGAAGCATGGCACTCCACGAAGCATGCTATTAATAAACACATTGAACTTGACCCCATATACATTCCACTACAGAGGAAACCCAGAAGTGAGGCAATCAATCGCAACGGACCCCAGAATTTAAAAAGCAGGTGGGAAAACACACCGACGCTTCATCAGAGGCTGCACTGAGCATGTTACCAAGCACGGTAACGAAACGTCTGCGGAACAACAAACCAGCTCGGCGAGCCAACCAACCTCAACACCTACAACCCGAGCTACAAAACCTCCTACACTGCAATGAAGAAGGTCTCAGTCTATGCAGCCTCTCGTTATAACCCAAACTTTCCTTTCCCAGCAATATCCTGGTAAATCTTTTCTGAAACCTCTCCAATTTAATAATATCCTTCCTATAACCAGGCGACCAGAACTGCACACAGTACTCCAAAAGTGGCCTCACCGATGTCCTCTACAACCTCAACATGATATCCCAACTCCCTATGCTCAAAGGTCTGAGCAATGAAGACAGACATGCCAAACACCTTCTCAACCACCCTGTCTACAATGTGATGCAAATTTCAAAGAATTATGTACGTGAACCCCTGGGTCTCTCTGTTCTACATTAACTGTATAAAGGCCTGCCCTTGTTTGTTTTACCAAAATGCAATACCTTGTGTTTATTCAAATTCTTCAGCCACTCTTCAGCCTACTGGCCAAATTGATCAGGATCCCTTTGTAGTCTTCGGTAACCTGCTTCATTGTCCACTATACCACCAATTTTGGTGTCATCTGTAAACCTACTAACCATGCCTCCTAAATTCTCATCCAAATCATTTACCTAAAATGACAAACAACAGTAAGGATCCCTGCAAAACACCGCTGGTCACAGGCCTCTAATCTGAAAAAACAATCCTCCACCACCACCCTCTGTCTCCTACCTTCAAGCCAATTTTGTATCCTTTTGGCAAGCTCTCCCTGAATCCCATGTGATCTAACTTTACTAATCTGTCTAGCATGGGAACATTGCTAACCACATGTAGAATAAGAAGGTTTCTCATGTCCATTGTTGCTTCTTTGGCCACTCACCCTCAAAGAAAGTTCCCTGGTTCTCCACCCATTGCCAATGGAACTGTTTCTCCCTCTTTACTCTGTCCAGAGCCCTCATGATTGGAGCACCTCGATCAAATCTCACTCTGAACCTTCTCTTCTCCAAGGAGAACAGTCCCAGCTTCTCCACTCAATCCATGCAGCTGACTGCTAAGATCAAGCATCAGCAGAAAGTGCAAGATTGTCCACAGACAATGAATGAAAAAATATTGTGGAGGGAACTCCCATGTTTAATGACACATGAATGTACAATGTGGAACAAGGCCGACTCTGAGCTCCCTACAGCCAAATGCAATTCCCAAACTCACCATCTTGATTCACACAGAAAATCTCTACACGAGTGGTGAATTTTACAGCTGTTCAACACTGTGAAAGGAAAGCCCAATGCAAGTCTGCAGCCTCAGGGCAGGAAGGCAACGATTGTCCATTAAACACATTGTCGTTTTTCAAAATCTTGTTTTTATGTGGAACCTCTTACAGCCCTAAGTCATCACAGTACTCTACAAACAACCAAGTGGAGTCCCTGTTATAATGTAGGAAACATGGAAGCCAGTTTGTCCACAGCAAGCTCCCACAACCTGCAACAAGAAGGGTCCCGACCCGAAACGTCAACTTTCCTGCTCCTCCGATGCTGCCTGGCCTGCTGTGTTCCTCCAGCTCCACACTATAATATCCAGGTAATGTGTTTTAATCATGTTAATTGGAGGGATAAGATAGTGGCCAGGATACCACAGAACACACTGACGCTCTTTTTTCTAACGGTACACAGGGCCTCAGTTTAACCCCCCCACCCCCTCAACACTGCAGCACTTTCTTAGTGAATGAGACAGAATTAGCAAGTCTGGCTATTTTGCAACTTTTTTTTTTTTTAAAACATTTGTACTGAACGTTTTGCCTCTAGCAGAGTATTTTACCAGATGCAGCAATGCTTTTGTGATTCCTTAGAAATGTAAGAAACTGGACATTGATGACATGGTATTGAAGAAGCTAACATATTTATTACAACCAACTATTATCTGCAAATATTACATTTGAAGGCACTTAAGTGTCTGGGCTAACATTAAGTCACTAGTTTCTAACCTAGCCCTCTTAGGGAAGCCCAGCTTGGAGATCTGCAGGCCCTTGGCTCAAAAAAAGGACTGTAACGTATGACATTTTAGCTTTATTTGTCTATTTTTACGCTAAGGAAGGCTGTGGTGTTGAGCATTTTAAAGACTTATTTCTCTATTTCTGTAACAAAGATTTTGTACCCAGTACTTTGTACTAGGATGGTACTGTGTGTAGCAACATTGTACACTTTTCACTATGCTCCTGTACATTATACTTTAGAAGACATGACAATAAAACCTAAATCTAAAATCTACAACAGTGCAGCAAACTTCTAATAGTATATCATGCTACAAGTGATAGTCTGAGACCTTTAAACCCACAGCCGCATGTTATGTTACACACATGAATATGTCTCTTAAAACGTACACTGACAATAAAGGCAATCCTATGGCCATCACAACAAAACAGGCCACATCTACCTCAGATTGAATTGATCAAGCTTCTAATTTATCACGTTGCTATTTTGACTGGTTGTGAATCTACCCCAGAGAAAAGTACCATCAGAAACAACTGCAAAACTCCACTGAAACTTTGCTTCATTTAAAATACTTTGAGTTTGTTCTTATGTTCTGTTATGATTCCCACTGATATTAATACCATCAAATCAGATCCCAGACAGGAACCTGCCCTGATAGATCATAGTTTGGTTTTAATGAAGTGGTTCCTTGCTGAAGGATGAACATGCAATACTGCAGATTTTGCTTAAACAATGAAATGAAAATTTAACCCAAAGATACTAAGATAAAATAAGATGATCCAAATTATTTATAATAAAAATTCATAGATTTTAAATCACACTGTACAAGTATAATTAATTCCAAAACACACTTTATAAATGGAAAAAGGACAAAATGGCTTTTGCATAGCACCCAAAACACACCACGGTACAGTTCCTAAAATACCACTTTATAACACCTGCACCAGAAACCTGAATCTAACTCCTCAGGATGTTTAAGTCACTTGTGACTTCAACTTTTAAAAATGGAACTGCAGATAGATTTTTGTTTTCCTGGATCTATCAAATACCTGTTTAAATATACACAGCTATCATATACCTGCATATCATGTATCAAATCATATAGTGATTGTATCATATACCTGCTTAAATAGTGCAGCTTTAAGTAACCTCTTCGGGTTTTATCACAACACTTCTGCTCTGGAACTAGCACTAATTTGTTAGTCTAAGGTAATCTATACATCATACACATTGCTTTCCGATAAGGGTCCACAGATGATTAGAATTTAATTTCACAAGTCTCCCAGAGTTAAAGAGGGCTGTCCTGTCCTGGCACAGTGGTATTGTCCCAATCTCTGGGCCAGGGGCCTTGGTTCAATTCCCAAATTATCCAGAGGTATTTCATTAGAGGTCGATTAGAAAAAACTGCCTAGACTAGTTTACTTTGGAATTATGTTTGGCATGGACTGGTTGGACCGAAGGGTTTCTTTCAGTGCTGTACGACTCTATGAATGACCCATTACAACAGGTGTCCATTCTGCCCATCCAGTCTCTGCAAGCTCTCTTCTAGAGCTGTCCAAATTTCCTCTGTTCTTCCCCACCTCTCCCCGCTAAACTGTCATTTTGAAAACCATTATTAGAGCTGCTTTATCTCGTTGTGAAAGACCATATCTCGCTGCTAAAGCATGTTTCTTTTGTACTCGCTTCTGCTTTTGGAAGTGTCCCGGCCTTCACACGCAGACAGCAGCAATAACCCTGGGGATGTCTGTAACAGAGGCTCCAGCAGGAGTTAGTGCGGAATGCTAGAGGTTTTATTTTAAAGCACAGGAGTTTGCATTTCGACCTTACCTGCATCAAACCAGCGAGCTAAGGCGGGCCGCTTGCAGATCCCCAGTCTCTTTCAGTTTTGGTTCACTTCCGGCCGCTGCATTTCCTGGTCATTTCACCAGAGGCAAGATTTCAAAGAGGGATTTCCGAGAACCAAAAGGCGGCGCAGTGTAGACGAATCAGAGCAATTACCACCTCCCCTGGAACAGTTTGCAGAACTTAATCATCATGCACCCATTGAGAATCTTCCCTTTTCGTTTCCAAAGTCACACGAACCAACAGTCAGCAATATGTAACAAATTGCAACAATAACCAAAACTCATGTCTGGGTTCAGGGGTAAATAATTGACACTGACTTAAATCAGGATTATTTTTCCCCTGAATGTACATTTGTAAAAGTACATTACAAAACGTTTCAATTTGAAAATCACAGTAAAATTCAATTTGTCTCCATACATTATGAACCACTCTATTACCATTGTAATGCTCTTATGTTTCCAAGCAGGTAAAGTAACTATAGTCATGGAGACACACAGGATGGAAACAGACCCTTTGGTCCAACTTGTCTATGCCAACCAGATATCCTAAATTAATCTCATCCCATTCGCCCCATTATCCCTCTAAATCTTTTCTATTTATATACGCATCCTGATGCTTTTTAAATGGTTGTTAATGTATCAGCTTCCACCACTCCACAGTTCTTCTCTCCCATTAGAGAGAGATGATAGGTGCTGGTTTAACCTGAGGGTCACCACAGCTCAGGTCAGGTGAGGGGAGAGGTGAGGTTGAGGAGAGTATTTCATAATAACCTCAGCTGGTGCGGAATTGAATCCATGCCGTTCATACCACTCACAAACCCTCCACCCAACTAAACTAACCCAGCCCTTAGAAAATTCTATCTCAGGCATGCAGCCCAAAGGAAAAAAAAATCCAAACTGAAAATTACACAAAGTGCAATAGAAATAAACTTTTCACTCTGCACCATGTTCCATTCAGAGACAGATTAAGAGTTTATTTCTGAATTAGTATTAGCTTACCTTATTATGAGTTCGGCCCATGTGGAACTATCTTTCAGTTTCTGTGCTATTTGTTATTAATGCATGGTGGCTCAGTGGTTAGCACTGCTGCCAGGGACATAGGTTCAACTCCAGCCTTGGGTAACTGTCTGTGTAGAGTTTGCATGCTCTCCCTGTCGGTTTCCTCCCACAGTCCAAAGATGTGCAAGTTAGGTGGATTAGCTATTGGAAACACAGGGTTTTGGGGAAGGGGGGATGTTCCTCAGAGGGCTGAATGGCCTGCCCCTACACTTTAGGGATTCTATGATTCTAATTTATTAAAATAGGCCATAAAAATTTACACACAGGCAATGATTATAGTCACCCTAATTGTCACATCTTACCTATTTCACGTATTGCTGATTGTCTAAGGGCAGGTCATCTACTTATCAATTCACTTTTCACACTTCTTGCGCCTTTCTCATTATTTTTATTTATTCAGGATGAGGGCATCACTGGCTAGGTCAGCATTTATTGCCCATTCCTAATTGCCCAGAGGGCAGTTAAATGTCAACCACATTGCTGTGGGTCTGGACTCATGTGTAGGCCAGAACGAGTAAGGATGGCAGTTTCCTTCCCTAAAAGGACTTTGTGAACCAGATGGGATTTTCCTGACAATCAACAATTGTTTCATAGTCATCATTAGATTCATAATTCCAGATTTTTATTGCATTTGCCATGATGAGATTTGAACCCAGGTCCCCAGAACATTCCCAGGGACTCTGCATTAATAGGTCTAATAATAATAGCATTAGGCCATTCCCTCCGGCAGGGGTGGGGTTTGGGAAGGAGCCTTCCGGTTTCAACTTGAACGAGTAATATGACGAGGGAAGGGATCACATGACGTGGTTTCTCATTTGCACTTAAAGAAAACACAATTCCACTTCCTAAAAGATTCTCTGCCTGGATACAGTTGTTGTCCCTCAAGGTCCAAACTCTTCTGGCATCACTGAAAATTCACTGGTTGTGCCATTATCCATGGCTCTAGGCCTGAGTACGGGAGTTTCATCTAGGCTTTGGGAAACTTGTCAAAGGGCGGTGACAACCATCCCCTGAAGTTTCAAATGATCCTGTTACATATACTAATAGCTGATAACAATCACATTAATGCACTTAATCATTTAATAATATCAAGTTATAACCAGCAATTGAGAATGATGTCAGGCTTCATTACTGCTAGGAAAGGGAAAGTATATTTTCCTCAGTTAACCAATGTCACATTTTATCGGTTCCCTTTGATTTGATTTGTTACTATCACAGGTACCAAGATACTGTGAAAAGTATTGTTTTGCGTGCTATCCAGACAAATCGTACCTTAAGTAAGTACATCAGGGTAATAGAACAGAATGCAGAATACGAGATAGTAAGAACTGCTGATGCTGGAGTCAGAGATAACACAGTGCAGAGCTGGAGGAACGCAGCAGGCCAGGCAGCATCAGAGGAGCAGGAAAGTTGATATTTTGGGTCGGGACCCTTTGTCCCGAAACGTCAACTTTCCTGC
>NC_063362.1:5064312-5152732 GCF_021869965.1 Rhincodon typus
TCAACCCTTCGCCAACTGCTAACTCGAACCAAAGACCCCTTACCCACGATGGACAGAACCAACGTGATATACAGGATTCCGTGCAAGGATTGCGACAAACATTACATTGGACAGACAGGGAGGAAACTGGCCACAAGAATACATGAACACCAACTAGCAACAAAAAGACACAACCAATACTCACTCGTCTCCATTCACACAGATAAGGAGAACCATCAGTTCGATTGGGACAACGCCAGGATCCTAGGACAGGCCAAACAGAGACAAACACGGGAATTCCTAGAGGCCTGGTTCTTCACCAAGAAGGCCATCAATAAACACGTAGAATTAGACCCTATATATACACCACTGTGAAGAAAAACCAGAAATGAGGTAATCAACTGCAATGGACCTTAGAGTTTAAATACCAGGCGGGAAAGCACAACAGCGCTTCATCAGTGGCTACACTGATGATGTCACCAAGCAGGGTAATGAAACGTCTGTGAACTGACAAACCAGCTTGGCGAGCAAACCATCCATAGAAGTCTTTAAGCTGTTTTACAAGTCAAAGTAGACTGGGCTGGAACAAGTTCTGAGGTTTTTTTTGTAGAGTTCAATGAGTTGACCTAAGTTTTGAAGAGAAACAGAGAGGATCCTATCTATTGAATGTGCACAAAGTCACTGATGGGAAATACATGCTAACTTATCAGTCAAGTAAGAAATTAAAGCATGAAAGTAAGTGTGACACGTCACTGGGGTTGAGTGTCTGTAAAGGATATTGCTTGGAAAAGAGTTGGATTTTTTTTCTTCCTGCTGTTTGGGTAAATATTTTCAAATTATCTTTATATAGAGAGACGAGCTTTGTTTTATTATACTTTTGTGCAGTAAACTTGTGTTCTTCTGTTTAAAAAAAACATTGACAGAATTGTGTGAATATTTTCAGTGTCTCACCAGCATGTAAACAGATTGCAAAAGTAAACGAATGGTCTATCTAGCCAGCTTTCACTCTGGGAGCAGACTTCACTAGTATTGCAATCTGTTGGAATTATAACACTGCCCTGTTTGAACAGCCTGTAACCATGAGCTATGAGGACTGACCCCTGGACAAGGTGCAGAGCTATGGGCTCCTGTGGAGCTACCAGGCAATAAATAGAGCAAGTGGGAGATGGGGATGGCGTGGATATTCATAAAACCCAACTTACCAACTGCACTAATACCCAAGATTGAAATATTGGATCAGAGCTTAGGAGGTTTTGACTTCATGCCATGTAGTCAATTGATGGCTCAGCTGTGGTCACTTCCAGCATCCCTATGGACTTAATCCTGATGTGCTGTGTGGTAGTGAGAATGCATAACATGGGTCAGGCTGTTTAGGAGGAGAGGGAAATGTCATGGAGCAATTCAAACAGAGGAGAGGCGGTGAAAACAAAAAATGCTAGAAATCACAGTGAGTCAGGCAGCATCCGTGGAGAGAGAGCAAGCTAACGTTTTGAGTCTAGATGATTCTTCAGAGGCGAGGTGGTCATGGATTTGGGAGGCCCCAACACATCCACCAAGCTGAGAAGAGGAAAGGGAGCTAGGTGGAGCTCCAGTCACTCGCCAGCTCCGAGGGGTCGCTAGTGTTATAATATAATAAAACAAAACAACTGCAGACGCTGGAAATCAGAAACAAACAAAAACACAAATTGCTGGGGACACTCAGCACGTCTGGCAGCATCTGTGGAAAGATAAACAGAGTTAACATTTTGGGTCCAGTAAAACCCTTCTTCAGAACCCAATCTGAAGCAGGGCCACAGGACACAAAACATGAACTCTATTTTCTCTCTGCAGCTGCTGCTAGACCTGGGGTGAGCTATTGGTGGGCACTGATTTTTGAAAGAGAGGTGGTCAATATCTAAGGAGAGGAAATGATTTATAATATGAAGCAAAAACTCAGCAGGTCTGGCAGCTTCTGTAGAGAGAAAACAGAGTCAACACTTTGGTTCGAGTGACCCTTCCTCAGATACATTAACTCTGATTTCTCTCCATAGATGCTGCTAGACCTGCTGAGCTTTTCCAGCAATTTCTGTTTTTGTTTCTGATTTACAGCATCCGCAGTTCTTTCACTTTTCATTTATAGTATGAGTCAGCCTGGGCTGGTGAGCTGTTCACTGGAAGGTATAAAGGAATTCCACATTAAGAACTTAACGAGAGCAGATCATTTCACCCTTTGAACCTGCTCTGTGGATAATCTCACTCATCCTCAACAATCCTCCAAATCAATTCCCCAAGACACATGTTTAATGATAATTATTTGATTGAGTTTGAGGATTGGTCATTGTGCCATTTATTTAGTAACTTTCTTTTGTTTCAGATATCAAGGACTGTTTGTCTACAGCATGCTGCATTACTGTATCGCCCATCTTGCCTATCATTTCAGCAGACAGCTGCCTAAACGCAGCAGAGCAAAATTGTAAGCATATCCCGCTGAATCTGAACTCTTTATTTTCTTGGCAATTAAACCTGTCATTTTGCTTCTGACGTTACTCCTGAAGGTTTTGGAACTTTGTTGGGGTACAGTTATCTGTCACACAACACTAGGTTACAGTATTTTTTTTCTATTCATTGTATGGGATGTGGGCATCGCTGGCTGGCCAGCATTTCTTGCCCATCCCTAGTTCAACAGGTTTATTTAAAAACTTAAATAAAAATAAACCTGTTGGACTATAACCTGGTGTTGTGTGACTTCTGACCTTGTCCACCTCAGTCCAACACCGGCACCTCCACATCACAGTTATCTGAGCGTTAGACACCACTAGAATCTTACTGGAGATGGCATTGGCATTTTGAAAGTGTGAAAAGTTTGATTCCAATTTTTCCTTCACACCAACTCTACACATGCAGGCTTCCAGTAACAGTTGTCGATAGTGGTTTAGAGTGACCAGCCATCTCTTCCTTAACTCCTGGGGAATGTATGTGCCACTTAAATAGCAGCTAGTGCAACGCTGACTGGGAACTGAACATGTGACCCCCGCCAATAAAAGAAGTCTTGCTGTTTGGCTGCAGCTACAGATTAATAAACTCCCTGAGTGATTGGCGAAAACTATGAAATTAGGATCTTTGATGTGCTTAATGTTGTGTCTTGTGATGTGGGCATTCTTTCCATATTTTCTCTCCATGAAAGACTGCTTCTGTGGAAAAGCTCACATTTATGCGTGAAGTATTTTGGGAGGATGTATAATAAATCCCTTTTACATTATGGTTGTAAAACTGTAACTCCAGAACACTCAAAGCATTATCTGACTGTGGGTAGCAGCATTACAATCAAGTCTAATCCCATTCTGATTTGATGCCACACACATACAGTATTTAGTGAGTGGCCATTATGGACAAAGACACTGGCTGTTTTTTTACCCCTTAGCCTAGGAATATTGAAGCCAACATTCCAGGTCAGTCTGGGTTTATTAATGATGAACAAAATTAGCAGAAAAGGGAGAGGAATATCAGCAAAATATATCGCAGTGATGCAATGAACTTATTAAACTTAGCAAACGTCTCCCCTAAACATGCACCCCTCAGTTATTGGGAGACAGAGCAGTGAGGGAAAGCTAATAAGCGAACATGACTCATCACAGGGTCTCCATCTCACTCCCCTGCATCTTTGGCCCTCTCAAAACTAAATTGACCTGGGACAAACATGGAGTTGTCTGCCCTCCTTCTATCAGAAACCGCAGTGAGTTAGCTGTTCAGAAACTTGGTAACAGAACCCCTTGACAGATTGTAGTCCGGGGAGCTGAGAGCCCCAGTGATACACGTCGCTTCTATTGTTTGGATGAACTGACCTTATAAACTATGCAACTAACAAAACTTCCAGCTGCTTACCACCTCACTGCATCCTTCCTTAACTTTAACAAACAACCCCCCTCCAAATTACACAGTAATTGTGCCAATTCCAACTGTCCAGCCTATAGTCGGTATTTTAACAGTTTTAAAAATATTTCTATAACGTCTGCAAAAGCTCAATTTCGGTGTCATTTTACTGATCTCACCAAGCAAGTCACAATTGGCTTCAGCATTCCTAGGCTAAGGGGTAAAAAAACAGCCCGTGTTTCTGTCCATAATGACCACTCACTAAACACAGTATGTGTGTGGCATCAAATCAGAATGGGATTAGACTTGATTGTAATGCTGCTACGCACAGTCAGATAATGCTTTCAGACTGCCTATAGTTGAAGAATGCAGCTTGAGCGATAGTACTGAAATGAAACGCCGTAATAGTCACTTCCATTGAGAAAAATAATTGACAGTGAAATGACTAGGGTAGGCAGAGGGGGTTTATGATAATGACACTGGACTAGTAACCTGAGGCTCAGATTAATGTTCTCAGGGTGTTAGTTCGAAACCCACCTTGACAGATGGGAAATTTAAATTCAATAAAAATCTGAAATTATAGGCTAGACTAATTGGAACTGTGGAACCGCTGTCAATTTATCATAAAACCCCATCTGGAGTTTGCATGTTCTCCCTGTGTCTGTATGGGTTTCCTCCGGGTGCTCCGGTTTCCTCCCACAGTCCAAGGATATGCAGGTTAGGCGGGACTCACCATGGGAAGTGCAGGGTTACAGGGATATGGTAGGAGGGTGGGATGGGATGCTATTCGGAAGGTCGCTGTGGACTTGATGGGCCAAATGGCCAGCTTCCACATTGTAGGGATTCTGTGATTCTATATATGGCTCACCGATGTTCTTTAAGGAGGGAAACTGCTATCCTTGCTTGGCCTGGTCTAGATGTGACTCCAGACCCACAGCAATGTGATTGCCTCTTAACTGCCCTAATGGCTTAGCAAGCCACTCAGTTCAAGGGCAATTAGAGATGGGCAATAAATGCTCCAGCCAGTGGTACCGACCATCCTGTAAATGAATAAAAAGATCGATTTCCAGGATCTCAGACGGTAGGGGTTTATTCCAGGAATGTGACATGCTAACGTGTTTTGATTCCTGTTGATAATCCAAACCCTCTGTATTTCCAACAACAACACAACTTGGTTTTGTCGGCACTCACTCAGTTTCCTGCATTTACACCGTGGCTCTGTTTAGTTCAGTGCTGAACTCGTCAAATTGTGGTATGTTTAAATATTTAAACTACATGTATTTAGAAAATTCCACTATATCTGTACATGAAAGCTAGAACACATTTTCAGGAAGCGTTGTGCATAGAAGACAGTCTTTATAATTGTGTTCAAAGTTACAGTGCAGTTCTTTTAGAACTCTTCTTTCAAAAGCATATTATCCTTTAACCCCGTTTCATAAACTCATAGAGATATTCTGCACGGAAACAGACCTTTTGGTCCAACTCGCCCATTCTGACCAAATATCCTAAATTAATCTAGTCCCATATCCCTCAACTCTTCCTATCATGCCTTTTAAATTCAGAGGAAAGGGTTCCTGACTGAAGCAATGCTGCTGTGTTAAACTGTGTGATAGCAAGTTTCCAGAATTTCTAAAGTACAAGTAGGCCATTCTTTGACTTTGCTCCTCCTATGCCTACATTAAAATTTAAGACTTTCCACCCAAACTAACTCTTAAAGAAAGCTTGGAGCTGTGCAGTTCTTAACATACAATCTTGCTACTCTTAACATCCCAGTGCCTTCTCCCTAATTCTTCATTCTGTGCCCCCTGGTTTATTAGAAGATAAATTCCAAAGCCAAGGAAGCTCATTTCCCACAGTCCGAAGCCAAGAAGAAAATTAACATTATTGTGGCACAGGCTTCTCCAAGGAAGTGCCCTGGGCTGAGCTCATCAAACCCAGTCTGGCATGCCTGTTGCTGGGTATTAGAGTGAGTTCCTCCCTAGCCGCTAATGTAAGTTCCAAAGATAAGTGAGAATTCACCTCTGAGAGATGAAAAATAAATCATTCACCATTTGCCACTCTTCCTTGTCTGTCCATTGGGAAATAGTCCGGGGGCATTCAGTCATGTTCCTCCACTGTGAGGCCTTGGGGGCTGTATGTTAAATTTCTATAACTAAGACAGTTTGGCGATTAAGCAATCTAATAAGGCACTGTGAAGCATTGTATATAGGAACAGGAGTAGACCATTCAGCCCTTCAAACTTGTTCCACCATTCAAAGAGATCATGGCTGATCTGTGGCCTAACTCCATGTACCTGTCTTTGGCCCATATCCACTTATACCAAAAATCTATCTCTCTTAGATTTAACATTAACAACTGATCCAGCGTCCACAACCATTTGTGGAGGAGAGTTCCAATAAATTTTCACCTTTTGGGTGTCGAACTGCTTCCTAACATCACTCCAGAACGTGTCTGGCCCTAATTCTCAGACTATGCCCCTAGTTCTAGAATCCCCAACCAGTGGAAATAGTTTATCTGCCCTGTCTTTTCCTGTTAGCTTCAAACATCCATTTCTAAACCGCTTCCAGATTCAAATATTTCGAACAAGGCAGAGTTCCAAGTGTTAGATTGTTCTGATTAAGAGTCTTACTGGACTTAAAACACTGTTTCCCTCTCCACAGATGCTGCCAGACCTGCTGAGTTTCTCCAGCAATTTGTGTTTTTATTCGGATTGAGTAAGCTTTGGGAGCTGGGCCTTGTCCTGGGGTTGTAGTGTCGGGCATGCCTGGACCAGAGCATTTTGCTCCCCTGGTTGAGGGATAGCTTTGTAGAAAAGGGCATAAGGTACTTGTTAGGAGAGAAATTTACAGGCAGACAAAGTTTGTGTGGAGATTTGTAATTAACTTGCATTTAAATTTGCTTCAAAGAAGTGACACTTATTGCTTCTGTTACTAATTTGTGCTTGCTTCTAGTGAAATCCTGGTGATGATGCTTGTGACTATTCTGCTATTCCCACAGATATTTGTGCTGCTCAGGTGAGTTCAGTGTTTGAAACAAATGGTGACCCTATCTGATTACTGTTGAATGGGTTTCTCAGGAGCTGACCAGGTTCACTGTGTGGTCTGGGCTGAGCTGGGAAACATTGAGGGGAAATGTACCGTGACTGGCCATGTCCTATTTAATTCATTAATGAATGATGGAATGATAGCATACTGAAGGTGGCCAGTCTGCCCATCATGCCTGTGCTACCCTCTTTGGTAGAACTATCCAGTAATCTCCCTCCCAGCCCCAACCTTTCTCATG
The DNA here is from genome assembly GCF_021869965.1 of Rhincodon typus. NCBI lineage: Eukaryota > Metazoa > Chordata > Chondrichthyes > Orectolobiformes > Rhincodontidae > Rhincodon > Rhincodon typus. The sequence goes on from NC_063362.1 coordinate 5,071,423, forward strand.
CTGGAAAGCATCTCCTGTCTCCCACAATACATGGGAACTGGAGTAGGCCATTCAGCCCCTCAAGTCTGTTTCGCCTTTCAATAAGATCCAGATTGAGCCGTTAACTCCACCTCCTGTCTAATTATCATTTAATACCGTACCTCTGATTCACAAAAAATCTCAGATTAAAAATTAACAATGGATCCAGTATCAACTGCTGTTTGAGGCAGAAAGTCCCAATTTATTTTTGTGTGCAAAAGTTTTTACAACTGCACTGTTGAAAGGTTTGCCTGTGACCTGTGATCTTCACACCCCAACTGGTATAAATAGTTCTGTCTATTTAACCTGTCAATTCTCCTTAATATCTTGAAAACATTGCTCAAATAGACATTCTAATTCCAGGGAATACCACACCAGATTTTGCCACCTCTCCCTATCATTTAACTGTTGGAATCTGGGTATCTGTAGTGATTGCAACCAGGTGGATCTTATTGACTATGAGATCCCTGATTGGGGCTGTTAACCTGGGCCAATCAGGGAGCCCTGGCTGACAGATATAAACAGGGCATTCAGAGACTCTCCAGACTTTGGGGACTGACTCTGAGCTGGCTGGTCATAGCCAGTATACTGTGCACATGTAAGTAAAGAGTGACTTGGTGACAGGGCACTGCCCTCTGTGCAGTTATTTCAGTATCTTTCTGTCTAATCTATGCTTCACCACCATCGAGGCATTCGGAACTGTTCACAGTAACTCCAGAAGCTGAAATATGATTTCTACACCCCTTGTATTCTAGTCTTCTTGATATAAAGGCCAGCATTCTACTGGCCATTTTGCTTCTTTTCTGCACCAGTATATTTAATTATGTGTGACCCATATCAGCCCCTGCTATTGTAAATATTCACTGTTCAGGAGGTAATTTGATCAGCTCTTTTTCTTCGGTCCAAAGTGGATGACCTCATACTAGCCCATTGTTGAAATCCATTTAAGGAGCTTAAATTTTGGTTGAAGTGAACAAAAGTCAGTATTGTGCTCAAAGTAGATATTTAAACGGGTTTCAGAATGGCAGTGTGACATAATTCATTTATGGTAGCCATAGAAATGTAGATACTTGGAGCAGGAGTAGGCCATTCAGCCCCTTGAGCCTGTACCACCATTCAGTATGATCATGGGCTTGTCCTTTGTCTCAATGATATATTCCCATTTTCTCTATACGCTTCTTGATGCCTTTAAAATCCAAACAAAAAATACCTTTCTCTTGAATATATTCAGTGACTTGTCCTCCATAACCTTCTGTGGTAGAGAATCCCACAGGTTTGCTAGCCTTTGATTGAAGGTCTTTTACTGCATCTCAGCCCTAAATAGTCTACCCCATATCCTGAGACTCTGACCCTAGTTCTAGGCTTCCCGACCAGGAAAAACATCCTCCCTGCATCCAATCTGTCCAGCCCTGTTAGAATTCTGTCGTTTTCTATCAGATCCCCTCTCGTTCTTCTATATTCTAGTAAATACAGGCTCCATTCCCTCTTGGAGTCAGGGAGGAGAATGTTTGCCTGGGCTCTCCTTTTGATTGTTGTTTTTTTTTTCCCAAATCTGCCTGTTCAGACACACCTCCGGGAGCAGGTGGGACTTGAACTCTGAAGGTAGGGTCACCCCGACAGCACCACAAGAGCCCTGAAATGCAGGATCTTGATTTGTGGTAAATCTCTGTGTGCCTAATGAGATTAGAACCCACGACCTTCCAATCTAGGGTCAGGCACTCTCACCACTACACTGTGAGGCCACCTTCAGTGATTTTTAGGTCACCCGCTTCAGATATAGACAACACACCTGTGGGGCAGAGATAACAAGGTGTAGAGCTGGATGAACACAGCTGGCCAAGCAGCATCAGAGGAGCAGGAAGACTGACGTTTCCGGCCTAGATCCTTCTTCAGAAACCCAAACGTCAGCTTTCCTGCTCCTCTGATGCTGCTTGGCCTGCTGTGTTCATCCATCTCTACACCTTGTTATCTCATATGCTCCAGCATCTGCAGTTCCTACTATCTCTGAAACAATTTTAATACCTGTGGGGCAGCTGGGACTTGAACTCAGACCTTCTGTCCCAGGCAGGAACACAACCACTGCACCACAAAACCTTTGCAAAGGTTTTGATGTGAGCCGGGCTGGCACTGCGGGAGGGCAGGGGGGGGAAGGGGAGTGTTGGGATGTTATTTACTGCAGGTGGAAACTGTCTGAGCTCCGTTTAGCCCCAGATTCAATGTTCTAGTAAAGTCACGGCCTGAGATTACAGACACCAGCCACACAAGGCACTGGAATTGTGCCACAGACCCACAGCTTTGAATATGGCCTCCTTTAGGCCTGGAGGCCAATGGGGAGAACGACGCCTTTTCTGGTCCTTTGCTTGATCGTAGACTCATTGTCATTGAGTTACACAGCATGGAAACAGACTCTTCGGCCCAACTCATCCTTGCCAACCAGATACCCCAATCTGATCTAGTCCCATTTGGCCCATATGCCTCTAAACCTTTCCTATTTATATACCCATCCAGATGCCTTTTAAATGTTATAATTGTACCAGCCTCCACTACCTCCCCCGGCAGCTCATTCCATACACAAACCACCCTCTGCATGAAAATGTTGCCCCTTAGGCCCCTTTCAAATCTTCCCCCTCTCACCCTAATCCTTGTACCAACTCCCTTACCATTGACAAGTGTGATCTCATTGAGATCTTTAAGGCTCTGTGGAGGAGTGTGGGAGGAGGTTGAGAGGATATGAAAGAAAAGGTGTTTCCACCTATTTGCAGGGGGGGTGGTGTCTGAAATGGAGGCATCAACATAAGGTAGCCATGATGTGGAGGTGCCAGTATTGGCCTGGGGTGGGAAAAGTCAGAAGCCACACGACATCAAGTTATAGTCCAACAGGTTTATTTGAGGTGACTTCACCTGATGATTTTAATATAAGGTAGTCATCAATAAACTCATTAGGGAATTTTGGGAACGTTATTTTCAGAAAGAATGTGGAACTCCCTCCCTCAAGTTGATGTGAGGAGCACAATGTTTCTAAGAGGGAAACTACATTAGTTATGAGGAGAAGGGAATGGAAAGGTTATCCATTGGGAAGTGCTGTTTTTGGGGAGATGTTGGATTGGATGAATTTAAATGGGACAAAGTTCCTGTGGAGCATAAACATTTTTTTTGCCCATCAACCTATCTCCCACCCCATTCAAAGTCAATTTTGTTTAAATTGATTCTTGGTTTGTCTTCCAGACCAAAGTCATCTCGATATTGTGGCCAGCCCCTCCTCATCAATTTGACCAGTTTTATAATCTTCACTTTTATTATGACAGGTAAGAGACAGACGCTGTCATTCATTTTCGGGACTGATTTCCCAATCTGTGCCAAAGAAGCATTGCTCCCTCAGCATCCGCAGTTTGAGATAAAGTTACTGTTTTTGGGTTTTATAAACAAATTAGCCCAAGGCACAGTCAAAATTCTGCACATTTTGGGATGGCTCTCATCATGATACAGAAAATAAAGGCGTGGGGCAGAAACTTGTTGGCGTTGGGTGCCTCGCTCACCAGCTGGAGAACCAGCAACAAGCCCATGTTGTGTCTTTCTCAGATTGGTCACCAAGTCACAAAACGGTCAGGCAAGGCAGAGACCACCTGTGGGGTCTGAAGTCCCCAGGGCCAGAGGTCCTGCCAGTGAGCACTTCCAGTCAGTTAGAGCCTGGCTGTTCTCATGCCCAGCAACAAAACTGAGGCAGCAATTCCTGCCTGTTTGAGGACAGGCTGAGAAGGAGATAGGGCAGTGTGCTGGAGGAATGGGTAAGAGGCACCTTAGGTTGGATCTTGAAGAGAGTTGAGGCTGGAAACGAAGGCTTGGGAGGTGGTGGTTGGCTCCCAGTGGGGCATAGCCCTGAGAGTGCAGAGCAGTAGAATTTATTTTGGGATAGAGTTGACGGTTTGAAGGATCCATGACCATGCTGTGAATCTATGACAGTTATTTAAACACTGTTGTTTGTTAATTGCAGGATGGACAGTGTTGTTAAATTATTCATCAAGGGCACCGTCACAGGCTGGTTGGGTCAAATGACCAGCATCTGCTTTGTAAATTCTATGTGATTAAGCAGAAAAATGAGTCCATTTTCACATTAGCTGGGGTGTAGGATAGGAGCTGTGTCTCATGATGATATTAAAGAACTTGATTATTTTATTGGAACTATTTCTTGCCAAGTTGACAAATGGATCTAACTCTCGTGAAACTTCCTCAGGGTTTACAATCATTCTGACCTTGATGGATCCGATCTCTAATGAGGTGAAAGTGGCTTTCCACGTGTACGGAGTTGGATCATTTGCACAGGGAATCATAACGACTGCCTTCACTGTTACTGCTCCCCAGTGTGTAAGATCATCTTTACCATCCTGCGCCGCTTTATATGTTACAATTAGAACACCAGGTGTTATATTTGCTCTTTCTGTTAAGAATGGGAATGGGAGCAGGCCATTCAGCCCCTTGAACCTGCTCCGCCACTCAATACAATCATGGCCGATCTCATCTTGGCCTCAACTCCACTTTCCTCCCCGCTCCCCATACCCTGTCACTAATTAAAAATCTGACTATCCCCTTAAATTTACTCAATGTCCCAGCATCCACTGCAGTTTCGGGGAGCGAATTCCACAGATTCACAACCCTTTGAGAGAAGTAATTTTTCCTCATCTCTGTTTTAAATCTGCCCCTCCTTCGCCTAACCTGCTCATTCCAGATTGTTCCAGTTGAGGAAATACCTCTCTATGTCTACTTAGTGAATCCGCTTTAGCATCTTATACACCTCAATCATACACCTTACACACCTCTAAACTCCAGACAGTATCAGTCTAAATTGCTGAATCTCTCTGTTGCACTGGAAACACTGGCCCACCCTTCAGACATGTTGGACTTACTCCCTTGATAACCTGGTGAAAAATTAAAGCACAAGACAATGATCAGAATAGAGATACAGAGCAGCAAATGGCCAGGTTCAGCTCAGACTCTGGGTTTGCTGATCTCTGCTGGTGGGTTGTCACTGGCGTCTGCACCCTCTCAGTTGGGAAGGAGTCACAGACCCCTCAATCCCGAAGGGTCTCCCGTTGAAGCGAACAGTGCAGGGAATTTCTCAAATGTAGAGGCCAAGGAAGGGCAGGATTGGGCCGTAATGACGGCTTCGCGGTATAATATCCCAATTAATTGTACAAACTGAAAGGGCTCTCGAAGTGCAGTGATAGTGCCCTTACTTCTGAGCCAGGAGGCCTGGTTTCAAATCCTGGCAAGTTCAAGTAATGACATGTCTGAACAGGTTGTTCAGAAAAAGCCTACAAACTAGCAAATGGAAAGTGGGTGAAATGTGGTCAATGCCTTTGCCCTGATTAGAATCGATAACATCAGGAAAATACGAGAGAACAGTAGTAACAGACATCCAGAGCAAATATAAACACTGGATAATGGTTGTACGTCACAGGAAACCTGGATGCTAAGATTCTGAATAATAAAAGGGGATGTTTCTTGATTTCGTGGCTCCTTTGGCTTTAAGTATTAAAACTGATGAGGGCATTGTTTGTTTATCATTGTTAGGCAAACACAACTCCTGAGCTGTACTACCTGAGCCTTGTGCTATCTGTACTGAGTGTGCTTGCAACAGGTATGTACTTTGTCATTGTTGAGGAGAGTAGGTAAAGGCACGTGACCCGTGTCACCAAGTGGGGGTGGTTAGCTCAGCTGCCTGGTTGGCTGGTTTGTGATGCAGAGTGATGCCAACAGCGTGGGTTCAATTCCTACACCAGCTGAGGTTACCGTGGAGAATTCTCCTTAACCTTTGGTGACCATCAGGTTAAACCACCACCAGCTCTGTCTGAGAGACTGGATCTATGCTCCAGTAGGTCTATGGCAGCTTCACCTTTATTGGCAAGTAATAATTTAATCCTCTCAATGCTGAGTTTTAATGGTCTTAATACTTACAGGAGAAATCAGAAGGATGGTGAAGTCTGCTGTTGTAATGACTTAACTACTTGTGGTGATTTATGCCTCCTATTGGACTTAAGCGTTTGTATTCCACAATGTACGATAATATATCTTTTGGAAATGTATCATTATCTCCTATTTTCTTTTAATAGTGTTGATCTAATATTACAATATTTCTGTGTCTCAGGCATGTATACAATGAGCAGTCCATTTAGAAGTTATGATCTTGTCATATCAACATAAGAAATAGGAGCAGGCCATTCAGGCCATTAAACTGGCTGTACTATATTTTTATTCTACCTCAGTGCCACTCTCGTGCATGATCCCCACATGTCTCTATCTTTAATATCTGTAAATCTAACCATCCACCTGTTTTGAACACACTCAGTGACTGAGTTTGCCCTGTGGGGTAGAGAATTCCAAAGATTCAATGCCTTCTGAGTGAAGAAATTCCTCCTCATCATTGTCCTAAAAGGCCTTCCCCTTATTGTGAGACTGTTTCCCACCCCTCAGTTCTGGAGCCCTCCTACTTGAGGAAACAACCTTCCTGCATCTGCTGTGTTGAGAATTTCTTGTGCTTCTGAGTGGACTTTTGTGAATGAATCATGTAAACTGATTGACAAGAAATGGAAGGCTGCTTTGGTTCTCATTAGCTTTGCCCCAATACTTGGCAGGAATTTCTGTTGACCTTAACCTTACATCTTGAGTCCTGATTTTTGAATCTTGTTATAATGTGGAAATCCTATATCAACATTTGACTGTCACAGAGCAATTGTAAACTTCCTGTTATTGAGAGATACAATTTGTATCCCAGGTCATATTGCTGATGTGTCACCATTGGCTGTTTACAGAACAGAACCATTAAATGTTCTGAGAAATATGAATTGAGACTCTGAATCAGGATAGGGGGGAATTGTAAAGGTTGCACATTCACTGTGGTAACCTAAAAAAGATAGTTGGTCCCTGTGTCGTCATAGTTTCAGAAGAGTCAGGGACAGAATGGAGGGGTGACAAAGCATTGATTTTGATCACTTACTGTGCTAAAGACCAGGTGCATTTCAGAAGCATTGTAAACTATGAGGAGGATAGTTTGGAACTTTGAAAGGATATAGACGAGTTAGTGAAGTGGGCCAATTGGTGGTAAATGCAGTTTAAGGGGGAGAAGTTTGAGGTGATGCGTTTTGGACATGGACAGACAACATAAAATAAAGGTTACAATTCTAAATTCTACAGGGGATGCTCAAACATCTGAATGTGTATACAGCCATATTGTCAGCACAGGTTGACAGCCATTAATGAAGCATACAGTATCCCAGAGTTTCCTATCCTGGAGTACAAGAGCGCCGAGGTCATGTTGAACTTCTGCAAGACACTGGGCCTCAGCTGGACTGTTATGTACGTATTTGGGGCCTGCACTTTAGGAATCTACAGAGACTACAGAAGAGTCTTACAAGTAGGGTCACAGGAATAGTGTATTTCTGTTTATGAAGATGGGACTGTTCTCCTTGGAGAAGAGAAGGCCGAGAGTAGATCTGATCAAAGTATTCAACATCATGAGAGCTCTGGAAAGAGTCAGTAGTGAGAAAGTATTCTCGCTTGTGAAAGGATTGAGACATTAGTAAAAGAAACAAACATGACATGAAGTAAAGTCATTTTGTGCAGCGAGTGGCTTGGATCTGGAATGTCCTGCCTGAGAGTGTGGTGATGAGGGAATTAGACTGATGTTTGAAAAAGTAGAAAGTGCAGGGTCGAGACAAGAAGGCAGCAGAATGGCACTAAATGTATTCCATGTCCAGAGGGCTCTCACAGACCTGATGGACCGAGTGGCATTTTTTTGTAATTTGGTGGTAAAACACCTTTGTATGCAAGTTGTGGAGAGGAGCTATTGGACTGTCAAAAGGATCTTTACCTGTTGTATGGATTTCATTTTAAATTATTTATTCTTTCCCTGGAGGTGGGCGTCACTGTCGAGAACCGCATTGGTTGTCCATCCCTAATTGCCCTTGAACTGAGTAACGTGCTGGGCCATTTCAGAGGGTAGTTAAGAGTCGATCTTGTTGCTGTAGGTCGGGAGTCATGTGTAGGCCAGACCGGGTAGGGATGGCAGATTTCCTTCCCTGATGGACATTAGTGAACCAGATGGGTTTTTACATCAGTAAATGATAGTTTGTGGCCTGGCCTCTAGATTACTAGCCCAATATCACGACCTCTAATCCTACCCCCCCCCAACTTATTTTCACCCTTCGCAGAATCCGACAGCACGAGAGGCCCTCACTGTTTGTGCCAGCTCTTTCCAATTCGTCCCATTCCTGCTGTCCTTTCGCTGTAGTGCTACAGTAACCTCAGAGTAAAGTGTCACAGCAGATTCACCTGATTCTGTAGGAGAGTGTGTTTGGTAGCAAAGTCTATATTGTGTTGAAATTGACACTGACTGTTTGTCATGTTATTTCTTCTCTTCCCCCCCCAAAACAGTTTTCATCGTTTTCCTGATCCCGTTCTGGTTGGCTGAAGTTCTGTACCCAGGAGTGATTTTAAACGGGCGATCACGGGCTAGAATCTGTCACAAACTGGTTGCTAGCTGCTCCTATCTGTGGCACGTATAATGAAGGCACTCGATAAAAAAAAATACCAGCATGAATAATGTATTTGGTTGCCATGCGACAGTCGTTTCTGGAACATTCCACCAGCAAGAGTTTGAGCCATTGCAGTGGAAGCAACTCGAGCCCAGTTCTGTCAAAAGACTATGAATGAGTGGATTAATTAACAGTATTTGCTTTGTAGGTTTAATGTAATTGACTGCAATACAATTGCTATATTTGGAAAAGCATTGTTTCTATGGCAGCTATATGATAAAGTTTAGACCATTTTAAACTCCATTTGAATCTCAGCTGTCTGCTGACAATCATCTAAGAGAAACACAAACAACCTTTCAGAAAAAGGCAGCAGGCTTTTTAATTTATCAATATTTTAAGCAGTGAGAACTTTCTTAACTCACTAAGGGCTGAAGGTATGTAAGCAGAATATTCATTTTCAAGGGGTGGCTCAGTGGTTAGCACTGCTGCCTCACAGTGCCAGGGACCTGGGTTCGATTCCACCCTCGGGCGACTGTCTGTGTGGAGTTCGCACATTCTCGCTGTGTCTGTGTGGGTTTCCTCCAGGTGCTCCGGTTTCCTCCCACAGTCCAAATATGTGTAGGTTAGGGTGGATTGGCCATGGGAAATTGCCTGTAATCTTCAGGGTTGTGTAGATTAGGTGGGTTATAGGGGAATGGGTCTGGTTGGGATGCTGTGAGGGTCGGTGTGGACTTTTTGGGCCGAAGGGCCTGTTTCCACACTCTAGAGATTCTATGATTCTATTTCCTTGAATCAGAGCGAGGTATTGTGAATGCTGGAAATCTGAAGCAAACTCAGCAGGTCTAGCAGCAGCCGTGGAGAGAGAGAAAAATAGAGTTAATATATCAAGTCTGATTTAATTCCTCTTTAATATTGGACTGAAAATGTCACTATGTCCAGTTTGAGGTTCATCAGACCTGAAACGCTGACTCTGTTTCTATCTCCACAGATTCTGCCAGACCTGCTGAGTTTCTCTGGCATTGTCTCTGTTTATTTCATTTCCTTGGCCTTTTAGAATGTGTTAGTTTGTTATCAATAGGAGGTACAACAGTCTCTAGACTTGCAGCTTATCCTGAGCTCAAAGAAGCTAAAAGAACCAACATTCATTTTAACAAGAAATTGAAAGTTCTGGCATATGTGTCTGGTGCCATCTACATCTCCCAATGTGCTTTACAGACAGTGAGATGTGAAATAGGACTGTGGATCAGGCTGACAGTAGAACAATGTGAGGCAGTACAGGCTGGTACCACTCATTACCAATGTTCGGAAACATTTGTTCCTCTGTTTTCAGTGAAATGTTTCGAACATCTGCCGAAATGTCATTAGCTTTCCTTCCTCCTTTTAAGATTTGATGTAAGACCTGCCTCTGTAACTCAGCATTTTGTCACTCAGGATGTTGAACGACCTTGAGGACACCAAACACAAGTTCGTTGGTCCCAACTCCAACAGGATTCTTGAGTGAACAGAATCAGCCCTGGGCAGTATCCAGCTCACATTGTTCATGTCTGAACCCTTTGTTCCAGTGTTTCAGGCTGAAGTGAACTTCCCCCTAGATCACTGCTCAGAGATGTTCCAGAATGGCTAGCAGTCACTTCCTCACTGATTTTTTAAAAACTTATTTTCTGTTTAACACTGGCACCCTCCAGCTTGTGCAGTTATATGCGTGCATGATGCTGGGCTGGTCAGATGGTGCTGCTAAACATGGAGTAGAACCTACAAACACCTGTTTTGCACTGGCCATACATACACACAGAGATATATAGAGATACAGAAATACACACGTATATGTACACACATACATACAGAAACATACATAAAGAGACACACATACACATAGATACATTTATACAGATAGAAATACACATATATGTACATAATCATATACACACACACACAATGTGCATTCCTTCCAACAGAAGTTGTTAGGTTACAATCAGTAGGATCTCAGGCTGATATTTTTCTCCCTCCTCTATTACTAGGGAGACTGAGAAAAATTATCCCATCCTATGTAAGGTTCACTAGCCTGCAGAAATTAAACAAATTTGTTTCAATGCGTATAGCTCAGTTCCCAGACTGAGCTTGCACTTACCAACAAAATAAATTGTAGGTGGGAAACATTTAGCACTTCCAAAGACTGAAAAGCGTTGTTACTAAGACGTTGTTTGAAGAAATCCTTCAGCTGTTTCAAAGCCAGCTCTTTACCTCTCAATCTGACTGAGGCCCATTCGCAAAGGAATTCAGAAGATGTCCACAATAAAATGCTGCTCAAACCCATTTACTGCCTGTCAAGGAGAGCTGGAATTCTTTCCCAGTCTAACAGCACCGACAGTAATGTGTTTTACATCAGTACAGCAAGTTGAGAATTGAAGTGATAGTGATAAATTTTAAGATACACCAAAACATCTGACTACTTTCACGTAATATATTTCCAGCAGGGCAGCATTTGATGGAATATGCTCTGACCTCACTTATGTTCAATGCATTGTGTTATCTTTGAAATTGTAACATTGCATGGAGACCCTCCCCCTTGTGAAACAGACGCACCAGCCACTTGCTCTTATATATGACTGGCTGGTAAGATTCAATGTCTTAGGAATGTGGAGGGCTCTGAGACCATCTCACAGAAACACCACTCTGTGTTCCAGCAGTTTGTATGATTATTGTACTGCTGCCATGAGACTATACAGCTTAAATTTGTAAAAAGCTGTAAATATTCTTAGCTAGCTTGCTGTTTTGCAGGTGCTAATCCTGAAATCAAATGCTCTACCCCTCCCAAAGCCCAAACTTCCCCAAGTGCAGTTTTATGGCTTAAAAAATGAACAAAATACTCCAGAAAGGCTCAAGGGAGTGGTCTGTACAATGCACCTCATCATCCATTGAAACTTTGCTTGATATGTCTGTCCACATCTGGAAACATGTTTTTGGCAATTTCACTGTGGGTTCTGTGCTAATATTTCAAATAAGCCAGCTATTATGACCCACAGAGCTCTCTGTACAGCACAATAAAAACGAAAAGAACTGCGGATGCTGTAAATCGGAAACAAAATTAGAAATTGCTGGAAAAAGCTCAGTGGGGTTTGACAGCATCTACAGAGAGAAATCAGAGTTAAAGTGTCAGGTTGAGTGACCCGAGCCACAATTACTGCAGATGGTATATTTTACAAAGTAAGCACAGAAATAATTTATGACCTTATTGTAGGGGCACCTCTCAGAAGCAGTGATCATGACTGAATTTCACATTCAGTTTGAGGGAGAGATGAGCGATTCGAGGACTAATGTTGTAAACTTAATGACACATATTTAAAATGAGTAAGAAGATATGAAAACAGCCAGCTATAGGGTGTACTGGGAAATTAGATAAAGTGATAGATTGGTAGAGATACTGTGGTAGGTATTTAAGGAGCAATTTAATGACACTCAGCAAAGTTAAATTCAAATGAGAAAGATTTCAAAGGAAGTTAGAGGTAGTATCAATCTTAAAGAAATAGTTTATAATTCAGTGAAGATTAACGGCAGGATATACGATTGGACAGAAAAAGCAGCAAAGAATAGAGAAATTTATGTTTATTCATTCATGGGACATGGGCGTCCCTGGCTGGGCCAGCATTTATTGCCCATCCCTGGCTGCCCTTGAGAAAGTGGTGATGAACTGCCTTCTGGAACTGCTACAGTGCGTGTGCTGCAAGTCGACCCACATCCCCTTAGGGAGGGAATTCCAGGATTTTGATCCAGCGACAATGAACAATTGACCAAAAATTTCCAAGACAGGATGCTGAGTGGCTTGGAGAGGAACCTGCAGGTGGTGGTGTCCCTACGCATTTGCTGCTCTTGTTCTTGATGGAAGTGATGTGGAGGTGCTGGCGTTGGACTGGGGTGGACAAAGTCAGAAATCACAAGCTTTTGGAGCATAGCCCATTCATCAGGTGAAATCAGATGTTTGGAAGGTGCTGTCTGGGGGATCTTTGGTGAATTTCTACAGTGCATGTTGTAGATTGTACATATTGCTGCGACTGAGTTTCGGTGGTGGAGGGAGTGGATGCTTGTGGATGTGGTTTCAGTCAAGCAGGCTGCTTTGTCCTGGATAGTGTCAGGTTTCTCAAGTGTTGTTGGAGCTGCTCAATTATAATACAAGGGAAAGCCAGAGAAAGAAAAATAAAACACGGTGAGAATTTCTACAGGTCTTTGAAAGGAAAATAATAGAATAGAATAGTCTTTATTGTCACGTGCACTTGAGTGAGCGCAGTGTAAAGTTTATAAGGTGGCACCAAAGAGGGGATGTTAAGTACAGGGTACATGTAGGTATAGATACTTCCAGTGTTTGTCATAGGATTGAAAGAGTAAAAAAAAGTCTAGCAAAGGAATACAAAGTTTTAAAAAGTACTCGAATTAGTCAAACTCCAGAATAAGAGTGAGTGAGTGGCGATCCTCTAGAGGGAGTATGTGAGGAATTAGTAATTGAAAATAAAAAGGTGGTTGATGAAGTGCAGATATTTCGTGTGTTTTCATGGCAGAGGATACAAATGACATCCCAGAAATATTTGAGAATGGAAACATTACAGATGGGAGGAACGTAAAATAATTACAATAACAAGGCAAAAGGTACTGAGGAAATGATTAGAACCAAAAGCTGACAATTTACTGGTCCTAATAGACTTCATCCCAGGGCATTAAAAGAAGTGGCTGCTGAGGCAGTAGGATTCATTGTTTGTAATTTTGCAGAAGTCCCTAGATTCTAGAACGTTATCATCAGATTGGGAAATAGCAAGTGAGACATTTCAAGACAAAAAAAGGAGGGAAACAATGTTATGGACTAGACCAGAGCCCCCCTTGGTATATTTTAAGAACATAGAACATAACAGCGCAGTACAGGCCCTTCAGCCCTCAATGTTGCGCCGACCTGTGAAACCAATCTGAAGCCCATCTAACCTAAACTATTCCATTATCATCCATATGTTTATCCAATGACCATTTAAATGCCCTTAAAGTTGGCGAGTCTACTATTTTTGCAGGCAGGGCATTCCACGCCCTTGCTACTCTGAGTAAAGAACCTACCTCTGACATCTGTCCTATATCTATCACCCCTAAATTTAAAGCTATGTCCCCTCGTGCTAGCCATCACCATCCAAGGAAAAAGGCTCCCACTGTCCACCCTATCTAATCCTCTATGTCTCTATCAAGTCACCTCTTAACCTTCTTCTCTCTAACGAAAACAGCCTCAAGACCCTCAGCCTTTCCTCATAAGACCTTCCCTCCATACCAGGCAACATCCTGGTAAATCTCCTCTGCACCCTTTCCAATGCTTCCACATCCTTCCTATAATGCGGTGACCAGAACTGTACGCAATACTCCAAGTGCGGCCGCACCAGAGTTTTGTACAGCTGCAACATGACCTCATGGCTCCGAAACTCAATCCCTCTACCAATAAAACCTAACATACTGTACGCCTTCTTAACAACGCTATCAACCTGGGTGGCAACTTTCAGTGATCTATGCACATGGACACAGAGATCTTTCTGCTCATCCACACTGCCAAGAATCTTACCATTAGCCCAGTACTCTGTATTCCTGTTATTCCTTCCAAAGTGAATCACCTCACACTTTTCCGCATGAAACTCCATTTGCCACCTCTCAGCCCAGCTCTGCAGCTTATCTATGTCAAGATATGTAGTCTAGACCCTAATATTTTCTTATTTTAAAGGTAGATGTGAAGTGCAGTGTTTCAGATGCAATGCAACTGGTCAAACTACTCAATGTTAAGCAAAACACGATTTAATTGAACACTTTAGTTATAGAATCATAGAGCTATACAGCATGGAAACGGACCCTTTGATTCAACTCATCTATGCTGACCAGAAATCCTAAATTAATCTAGTCCTATCTGCCAGCATTTAGCCCATATCCCTCTAAACCCTTCCTATTCACATACCCATCCAGATACCTTTTAAATGTTGTAATTGTACCCACCTCCACCACTTCCTCTGGCAGCTCATTCCATACACACACCACCCTCTGCGTGAAGAAGTTGCCCCTAAGGTCCCTTTTAAGTCTTTCCCCTCTCATCTTAAACCTATGCCCTCTGGTTTTGGATTTTCCCACCCTGGGAAAAGACCTTGACTTTTGCCCTATCCATGCCCTTCATGATTTTATAAACCTCTATATAAAGGTCACCCCTCAGCCACCAGGGAAAATAGACCCAGCCCATTCAGCCTCCCCCTATAGCACAAACTCTCCAAACCTGGCAACATCCTTATAACTCTTTTCTGAACCCTTTCAAGTTTCATAACATTCTTCCTATAGCAGGGAGACCAGAATTGCACACAGTTTTCCAAAAGGGACCTAACCAATGTCCCGTACAGCTACACCATGACTTCCCAACTCCTATACTCAATGCACTGACCAATAAAGACAAGTTAAAATACAAACAAAAGAAAAAGGAATTTAGAATAACTTAACTATTGGAAATCTTAACTGAATAATAGCGACAGTACCTATTACTAATTAACTGCTCTAGTATAGTAGCATTCCATAAACACAGCCCTTGGCAAAAAGACAAATTTAGACACAGATTCTCACATGCACTTCTCCAATCCAGGAGCAAAAAAACATTGAGAAAGTTCAGAGAAAGTAGCAGCAAGGAGACATTCACTGAAGGTTCCAACTCTTGAGACTCCAAACGCTTCTGCTTAAAACTAAACCTAAAAAAGACAAAGGTCTGAGAGAGCTGGCCATACCCATTTTGCTACCATTGTTCCAAGTTTAAAAAGGAACCCAAGGTCTCACAAATTGTTTACTTTCTTAGAGACAGTTTGCTGTTTCTGCTTTACAACCTCTCTTCAAAATAAAAATCTGAACAAAATAATTTGAAAGTAATAGCATTATCACAACAGAAAGCAGGAAATTATAGGCCAGTTAGTTTGGCATGTCACAGGGAAATACTGAAATCCGTGATTGAGATTAAACAGGATATTTAGAAAATCTCAATAGAAATCAGGGCAGAGTCAACATGATTTTATGGAATGGAAATCATATTTAACTCATATGTTTGAGGGTTCTTTGAGGAAGTGGAAAACCAATGTGGATAAAGGAGAACCTTGGAATATAGGGGCATTTGACAAGGTGCCATATCAAAAGGTTACTGCAAAAAAAAGGTAGGAGTTGACATATTAGTATAGATAAGAGATTGTTAATGGAGTAGCCATAATTTTTGGGTTCACAAGATGTAACAAGTAAATTGCCACAAAGATCATTGCTGGCAAATCAACTATTTATAACCAATTACTTGGATGAAGTGACTGAATCTTGGATAAATTGCTCAGGATGCAAGGAATGTATCTCTTTGCAGAATCCTAAAGAGAGTTGGCAAAAGAATAGCAGATGGAGTACAATGTAGGAAAATTAATTTCTGTTTGGCAAGAATAGAAAAGCAATAAATTATTCATATGGAGGGGGATTGCAGGACCGAGAGGTATAAGAAGGATGTTTGTGCACTGATACATGGGTCACAAGGATAGTAGGTAGGTACAGAAAATGATTAGGAAGGCAAATGGTATGTTGTCAAAGTTATGAGTGGAATATAAAAGTAGGGTCTAGAATGTTTTTGATCTCTATTTAGGAAAGGATATAATCACATTAGAGAAGGTTCAATTTATTCCTGGAATGACGGAGGTTATTTTATGAGGAATGCTTGGGCCAGTACCCATTGGGAGTTGAGAGGAATGAGGGGACTTGGGGGGGAAATTAGAACCTGGAAATTCAGCTAAAAATGGGTGCCCTATTCAAGATATAGATTAGTGACGAGGATTGCCAGAGGACACAGCTAGATATAGACAGGCTGGAGAAACGGCTGATGGAATTTGCAGGCATATGTGAGGTGATGCATTTAGGCAGGTCTAATGCAGGAGGGAAACATTAACAGAGATCTAGGTGTACAGGTCCACAGTTCCCGGAAAGTGGCAAAACAAATGCATAAGGTGGTCAAGAAGGCATATGGCATGCTTGCTTTCAGCAGTCAGGTCATAGAGTGTAAAAATTGGCAAGTCATGTTGCAGCTATATAGAACTTCAGTTGGGCCACATTTGGAATATTGTATACAGTTCTGGTCACCACACTACCAGAAAGATATAGGGGCTTTGGAAAGAGTACAGCAAAAAGGTACCAGGTTTGAAGGGTATTAACAAACTCAGTTTGTTTTCACTTAAACTTTGGAGATGGAGGGGGTGACCTGACAGGTTTACAAAATTGTGAGGCATGGATGAAGTGATTGTTGGAGTCTTTTCCCATGGTAGAAATGTCATTTTCTAGGGGACATAGGTTTAATGAGAGGAGGAATGTTCAAGAGATGAGAGACAAGTTTTATTTTTACACAGAGGGTGGTAAGTACCTGGAATGCAGTCCCAAAAGAGGTACTAGAAGCAGATATAATAGCAATGTTTAAGAGGCAGATACATGAATAGGCAGATACGAGGGATACCGATCGCATGGCGACAAAGTTTTAGTTTAGAATGGCCTCGCATCAGCACAGGCTTGGTGGGCCAAAGGGCCTGTTCCTGCGCTGTACTGTTCTTTGGCAGCTCAGACACCTCACCTGACTTCCTTCTTTACTTTGTTCCGTCCATCTGTCAGCCTTTAACCAGGCTACAACAGGAGATCAAGCTTGTATGTCGATATTTAATTAAATTATGGACAGCATTTAAAAGCTTTGTGTCATCCTTCTCATGAAAGACCAGATGAAGATCCCAGACTTCAATCTTGATCCCTAAACTGCATCTGCACAAACCACCACTGATGGAGATCCGTGTCAGTCTCATCTTGCTCCATCCTTGGTTGATGTTTGAGCCACAGACCTCCGGTTCCGGAATGAAGAACTGCAGTGGTTTGCCATTGCCTTCTGCAGAAGGGCTGATCGGGAGAGAGTCCTGCTGTTCTTACTTACCACCAGATGGATCGTAAGGTTTTACAGGCTGTTTGATTAAATATACTAAAGTTGGAATGATAGAGAAGATTAGCACAGCCCCTAGGCAAGATGACAAGTATGTAAATTATTCCTTTTTTTTTAAAAAAAAGTACCCTCTGTGGCCAAGAAGTCCCAGAGGAGGACTTGATCCTGGAACATCTGGCACAAAGGTAGGAGGGATGCACAATGAATTACACATACTGTTCTTCTAATACCAGAAGTACGAAAGATAAAACGGAAAGCTCTTATCATTGTGATCACCTAGAACTGATTTGAAACATCCAAGGAGCCAATGTCCATTTCACAGATATAAAGGAGACATTCACAGCAAAACACTCCTGCTATTCCGGTGATAGTCATTTCTTATATTATTACAAGAGAAACTACATGAAAAAGCAACAGAATTGTTGAAAAGTACTTTGGAAAGTGAAAGGAGCTATGAGTCCTATTATCTGACTGAACCACTTGAACAGAAATTTATAGTTGCTGCTTTAAGAAAAACACATGTATGCTAATACAACACTTTAACAAATTGATTATCAACTATGATTATTTCATCTGTTTGAGGTCTGAGTTTGAATTAAAATCCACAGAAAATCTCTCTTCCAACTCAGCAGCTGGGATAAAAATAAGTAAAAAGCAGAATCTAGTTCAGCTATCTTACACTCTCCTCAACCCTCAACGGAATAATTAGCATTAAGACTCAAGTTTGTTTCAATAAAGTGACTCTTCTCCTGAACTCAAAACCTGTCAGCATTGTTTGCTAGGTCCAACTCAGAAATGCTCTTCACTTGTCTTCATCGGTAGTTCAAAAGCTTGACACCATCCAGGTAAAAGCAGCCATCATCTCATCTACTAAACGCTGCAAGGTGGGAGAGCACCATCTGCAAATCCCCCCTTCAAGTCACACTGTCCAGCTTGGAAACACCTTTCCTTTATCATAACTACCAAAATCCTGGAACTCCTTCCCTAAAAGCACCATGGGTATGTTTACACAGCAAAATAAACACCGGCCTGGCCAGCACTGATTGCATCCCATGAAAGAACATAAAATGTAGGGTTTTTTGTGCAACACGACTGTTGAATTATGGCATCTACAGGGTAGATCCTATGAACTCCCTCTCCAGCATCATAAATCAATGATGTGAAATTCTACTGAAATATTGCAGAACAATTTTAAACTCATTAGGGAGCACCACTCCCTCTTGTGGAAGTGGAGTTTAAAAACTCTCCTGAAGAGGAGCAAAATTTTTCCTTTTTAAGTTTTCTACCATCCCATCCCAATCATTAGCTCACTCAAATAGACACTCCATATTCTAGCCTGGGTAGAGTAACTTTGCTGGGGTGGGGGGAGGACGGTAACGTTCTCCTAACATACATATGCACATATCCAACAATGAATTTAAACTTGGATTAGCAGTCCAACAGTAGCTGTGCCCCCTCAGCACAAGAACACAAACTGGTAAATGAATAACCATTAGCTTGTCATGCTCCTCAATAATATCAAAAGGACATGACTTTGAGCCCCAAAACACTGTTCTAACTAACAACATTCACCGTGAAAGCATTCCTCTTCCCTTCCTTGCTAATTTTGATCTTGAACTGTTTCAAGGTTCTCACCCAAATTCACAGGCTGATTTCAACCTTATTCAAAAAAAGTTACTGTAACTCAACTTTTATTGCAACAGGCCATAGGGCATTCCCTGGCAAAGGTGTTTAAAAGACCAACCACTGCACAACTGATACTAATCCCCTAAAATGTGGTTAAATATCTTGGGAGCTTTGGAATTTCAGTTGAACAGGTAAATCAGATGAAACATCAAACCAAGGCCCACACCTGCTTGTTCCAGTGGAGGTTAAAGATCCTGATTTTGAAGACGAGCAGGGGAGTTATTGGCCAGGACATCAGGTCATATACCATCTAATCAACTTCCCAAAAACGTTATCTGGTCATTAACACGTTGCTAGTTGTATTCATAACAACAAAATGTAAACAGCAGAGTTTGTATTAATGTGACGCTGATACAACCAAAACAGAAGCAGAGGTGGTGTCACAGGTTGGCCAGATTGGGTAAGGTGACAGAAAAACCATTCCATTCCAGGGAGGGGCGGCTGCCGTTCTGGACTCTTAATGTTAATTGTTTTCTCTCCATAGATGCTGCCAGAACGGAGTTTCACAGCAATTTGCTATTGAGACTAGCTTTCAATTCTAATTGTTTTTATTAATTGAAATTAAATTCCAACCAGCTGTCATTGGCCCCAGAGCAATAGCCCGGCCCAATTACTAGTTGAGGTATTGCCAATATCTCCATCGTTGCTTTCATTCAGTGGTAAAAGCAGTAGAGTTGAATTCGTCTCTGCCTTCCTGCATTGTTTCAGTTATGGATTTTCTCCTCCTCACCCTCCAAGTAAACATACAAACACAGTAGGCCATTCAATCCCTCACCAACTCCACTGAAATTAGGATTAGGTCAAACTCCATAATATGAATTGTATTCCTTGCCAATGTATCTGATTATCTGAGCAAGCAATACAGAACCATAACTAGATTAAAAAAACTTGGCCAAATATAAAAAGGTGGCAGCGTTCTCACAATCAGTTAAGGTTCCATAAGATTGTATGCTGTCGTTAACAATTACGCCTGACAACAGAACCATGTGGGATCTCCAGCTCATCCTTTCTCTCAAAGGCAGGAAAATAGCACACCATCAGACGAGAGTATAGGCTAAGAGATTTATTTACAGCTAAATAATGCACAGCAGTAAGACAATAGTACAATACTTGAAACAAAAAACTTCACATGGGATTAAGACATTCTTTTTACAATGTATTTCTCACATGATAAACAGTTTCTGTTGACAGTCTTTTGCAGGCTGCCCATCGTAACCTTAAGTGAGTGATGAGATTACCCTCGATCTTAAATTGAGCTTCACGTTAGAAGATGTTTAAGTTTTCCAAATGCAAAGGCCTGGAAATGGAAAACTGTCAAAATCATGGACTGAGAGAGATGTTTACAAATATTTTGTCCTAGCATTTTTTGTAATCACAAAACCACTCAGTATATATAGTTGCATTTACAAATCACTGCACTTTACAGATAAGCAAACTGCTCGGTGCTTCATAATTGGGCTCTGGCTTCCATTTTGGTAATGAAAAACCTTTCATTTTAGTCACATCAGAACCGACCAAATAAGAAAACGTTCCATGGCCCAGAACTCTTACTACTGTTTTTAAAATGAATCATTTCTCACTTCAGCATTTCTTTAGTCATTCCATAATTATGTTTAAAACATCAACTTCTACAGATGGTGGTATCATTGGCAAGGCCAGTAATTCCCACCTACCCAAGAATGTTAGGCCACTTTCTAGCAAGTGCTGGCTATCGCAATACGATTTTGCTGAACCATTCTGTAGGGTAGCTAAGAATTAGTCATATTGTAATTCCAGCTCCATGTCGGTGTAGGACAAATTGGGTCAGGGCAAGTTTTCCTTTCTTCAACAAGACAGCTGTGCTGCCATTTGGATTCTCATTAATCAGATAACTTCACGATAAGTTCTGACACAATGATAACCCTACTTTCCTCTTTCTACAGACACCTAGTTAATGTTTCAGTTTTTTAAAAATCATGATATTTGAATAATTTCGAGAACAATATCAGAAAAATGCAACTTTATTTTCACCACACAAAAATTGCTGGGAAGAACTCTGGTCTGGCAGCATCTGTGGAGAGAAATCAGTCAACGTCTCGGGTCCAGTGACCCTTCCTTAGAACACTCGACCCGAAACATTACCTGATTTCTCTCCACAGATGCTGCCAGAACTGCTGAGCTTTTCCAGCAATTTCTGTTGTTGTTTCTGATTTACAGCATCTGCATCTCTTTTGATTTCCATTCTCACCATGTTTTATATTTCTCTAAAATGGCAAAGGATCCAACAGCTTTTTGAGAAAATTCTGGTTGAGAAATTTTCATGCAAGTGAATGTCGACTTTATCACCAATTCACATGACTCAGCTGACCTTTGCACCACCTTCTGAATTAAACATATTTACTTATGTAGACCAACAAGTTTGTACAGAGAATTCAAGTAATGGACATCAATAATGCACATTCTACCAGAATATTCAAACTACCATTTTACGTATTTTCATTTAAAAATGCATTTTAAGTGGATGTTTGCATTGAAACCCACTAAAAATACAATATTCATAGATTTGCATGTCATTTGTGGGAAGTGATACGAAGGAACAATTAAATTTGAGCCATTTTACACATTAAACAAACAAACGCTGGTTTTAAGGTTCTTTTATTTTGACACTGCAGTGCAACGGGCAGCAACTGTGATCACCTCAAGAAACCGAATACTACAGAACTCATTAAAACATGCTGGACAATATTGTAGTGTTTAGGGCTGGAAATTTATTGTAGCTCAAAAGACTGTTCAAACTGATCTATCATACAGCTCTGTAGGTAATACCCATATTGGCTACATACAATTAATAACATGATTACACCTTGGTTAGCTTTTAACATGTAAGCCTTTAAGTCTAATACATTATCTACGATGACAATATATGGATAGACTTCAAGTCTCATACACAACATGAACACGACATCTATGTCAGACAAATACTTTAAACATAAGGTTTATACTTTTCCAACTTTGAAAAAAACTCACTTATTTAAACTTGACAAAAAAAAACAAAACCATAGTCCCCTACTGTTAGGCAATCTACAATTTAAAGTTACAAAAGAATTTTTTTTGACTATTCCACTTCCTAGATGTACATCATTAAGTTATGCTAATTGCAAAAATCAAGGCACTCCCAACAAGCTCATGTCAACCCAGTTGATATTACTGTTTCTGCCCCAGGAACAGATCCTGATCCAAAGGATGGGAGAAGCAAGAAAAACATCTGGTTTCAAGGGATGACTGTGGCCACAGCAAATAAATGCTGTATGACTGAGGAGGATTTACAAAAATCCTAGCAAAATCACATTTTGCTACAAAAGCTCTACATTCTTATCTTGCATCCACATGGACTTCAGCTGAAATCTCATTTTCAATCTTTAACAAGTGACTAATTCAGTAGTGTACAAGTACTTTTTTTTTTTACCCCATTAGTGGTATAAATAGTCCTGGCCAACTCCTGAGTATGATGCTTTGTATACAATGTTACCAATTATTCGGCAGTAGCAGCGGTACACTCTCTCTCTCTCTCTCAAATAACAGGCTAATCCTACAAAATCTTAGTCACTATCCTTTTCACCACCAAGCCAGTCAGGCTCTTGGAAACCCACTACAAAACAAAACAAAACATTTCTGAGGAAAGCTAGTTTGTAGAGAAACAAAACTGCATTTCAGTTTAGCCAGTATAATGTCTGAATCTTGTTGATAAAAATCAGTAACAATTAGTGATACTGGCACTCACAAAGCAGCTAAAAACTGTACCGTGCAAATTGGAGGGCAGCTAGCCTCTTCCTGTTGTTTTGATACCATAAGCAATGTGTAACCACATTCTCCGCACTTGAACCTCCGGTTTCCAAGATTTACTCCTAAGTAACTCAAAACCTACAAATTCACTTACCCTTCTTTCTTTTAGCCACTGAAATATCATTGGATATTCCCATTTGAAGCTACAGTCAACACTCCTGGATTCAGGATGTAAAATTGTAGAAATGTTGCAATGTTTAAAATTTTAAAAGTTGTGCAAGACCTTTTCCAACTCTAAGTAATTCAAGGATGAGAAAACATCAACATCACAGATTAGTCCATTACAACTGTCTTCTACCAGGTCTCAATTTTTTCTTAAGACAGAAGCCAAATTCATCAAATGCCTTTTATTCATCTACACATTACTTCAGTCACAACAAAGGCTCTCAAATTTTTCATCAGCTATAATCTTGTCAATAATTTTGCCTAAGATCCTTGCCTCAGAGATCCTTTTCAATTTCTCCTCTATTCTTCAGTCAGGTCTGCTATGTACATCTCACCGAAGCTGCATATTTTAGTACCTTTCTGGCAAACACTTTCATATCAATTAAAAATTCATTTAAAAACATGGAGGCAGAGAACTGTTTTAAAACCAAATACATGATTCACAAATGAGCCAATTTCTTTGTACAATTCCAACTACAATATTACCAGGAGAAACCAAAGTTTACTAAATGTAAACAAATAGTTTAAAACTACAGTACAATTCAATGTACAGGAACTACCAATAGTTATTTGAAATGTGCATGTTCCAACAGGGTTGGTTCTCAAAGAAAGCCTTAAGTTTATTGAATCTCTCTCTCCCCATCTTACAATGTAGAATTTAAAAAGACAGTATTAGGTTTGCTTGGTCTATACAGGGCCTGCTTTCTGATAGCCCACTCACCCAATGCAATTAATTTTGACACAGCAGTTGCCAATTCTCCATTCTGGTTGATCTCTACCTTCCTTTTAAATAGAGGACATATTTTGATGAGCGAGGAGTTCAATGACAAAGAGCTTGGTGCATTTAAAGCCTAAATGTTGGTTTATGCTAGTTCAGCACTTAAAATTGCCCCAAAAATTTCACTAAAACTAACATTTGAGCACATTGAAATGTAGGTTGCAGCAGTACTACTCCATATGGCATCAGTAAGGATGACTTTATCAAAATTAAAACTGTCTCTTTAAATTTGTTTTCCCAACTCAAATTTGTCCAATCCCTGTTTTCACTACCACAAAAGACATTAATTACATAATTTCAATATATTTACAAAATATTAAAAATCTTGTTATTTCTCTACGTAAATTGACCTCTTCTGCAATTTTTTTCCACATGCACGAGAAAAAAATTTATGAGCAGGCCAAAACCAAGCAACTTTAAACGCTACTCAATGCAATTTCTCTTTTCAATGGAAACAGAAAATAGCAAAGCTGCCTCTTAGAGCAAAGGGGACAGTCCTGAAAATTGTGTGTATTGTCTAGCTAAAGTCGCTCATCAGATGACAAGAAAAAAGTGCAAGCTGGTTCCTCAGGTCAGATGGAGTGAGCGACGGAGTGAGCAACGGAGTCTCCAAAAGCACAAAGCGACAGCAGGGAAATCAATAGGTAAGAGTCGAGTCATCCCATTCAAGTTGCTGCTGTCGGTTAACATTCTGCTGATCTTCCTGCTCACCTTCTTCCTCCTCACTGCTTTCAGATTCTGCACTGGTAATGTCATCTTCCTCATCACCTTCCTCACTTTCTTCCTCTTCCTCCTCCTCTTCATCCTCACTACTATGCTGGTCCTCGTATGTCTAGCGAGGCAACATAATACATTATTATAAGGATGTTAGTAACCTCTGTCCCTTCAAAATGTAAAATAAAACCCATTTCTGTATATGCAGATGCGCACACACACGCACACAAATTTTTGGCTGCACAATGAGAAATTTCAAAAAAGTTTGGGATTAAATCGCCTTTTACCTCCATAGGATTTACTGTAATTGTCAAGGCCGAGTCATCCCAATCCATCTCATTCTCTTTCCCATTCTCTTGATCCCGCATAGTCCGCTGATGTGCGGCACGGATTCGGAAAATGCCGAGGATTATCATGAAGACCAGGAAGCTGACGCAAACCACAATGACAACAGTTGCTGCACTGGGAACAACTTGAAAGAAAAAGAAAAGTTGTTTTTTTGGCTCATAAGAACATTCGTATTTACTAAAACAATCTTTTACAGTGGATTGAGACTTGCTGGGAATCTTTCGTTCTCCACCTGGACATTCACATGGAACTGTATTGGCTGTATTTTAAGATCAAATTAAACAGATTTTATAGTGTGGCTATTTGGCATTTTTCATAAATTTGACTTAGGACCTCATCTTGGGCTCTTCAAGTTCCTTTTACTAAAAGTAATTTAATTCAGATCTTTAGGAAGCCAGTAAATAGAACCATCATGACATCCATGTAATAAAAATCCATTAATTTTTGGTCACCAATTGAATCATACTAGGTGACAAGTTATAAGAACTGGTAGCTAGCTGCCTGAACATAGTACTCTAAATCCTGATCTTGGAACAATGTTCTGACCTGGGGCAGCTTGACTGGAAAAATAATGAGCACACAATTTTAAAATCATTCCGTAAACAATCTAAACATGAGTTTTTTTTGTAGCCCTCAGTATACACAACTGCAAAAGAATCATGTCTCTGGGCAGAAAATATTTGAAATGAGGAGTTAAATACACAATCAAATAGATTGGTGGAGGAGGTGGAGGTGGAGGTGGAGGAAGAGGAAATATTGACAGTTGTAATCCAGCATCTGAAATTTGTTTAACTAAAACAAAAAGGTGTGATGGAATCAAAAGACAAGTGTCTCTCAAACAGTGTATTTATAAACTAACTGTTCATGAATAAAAATTTTTTTGCTGCACGGCTGGTCACAAGTATTAGTAAGAACTTTCTTCCTGGAGAAACTGCATACAGGGAAGCTGAGAATTGTAAAATCATTTCAACACCCTTCACCATAATTTGACCAAATGACCCAGAATAAAACTGCACTTGTCTGTATAGGAGGAAATACAATCTTCATACTAATTCTGCTTGTACTTTGAATGAAAGACAAGGTACATGGGGCAAACAAAGATCATTTCTAGTGTTTCTAATCTTTACAACACACTCGAGAATAGGTCATGCTCAAGCAGCATTTCAGTTTTCAAAAGACAACACATGCCCTTTAATATGGTATCTATTACGGACTTTTGACCAGCTACTAGCTGGATTTGGCAGTCAATGAACTTACAAGATCAAGAATCAAAATACCTTAAAACACAAGAACAGCTGGATCCTAATATACACAATAATTTAACCTAGGCAAACTAAAAATTTTTTTATTGCTGCAAATATTGAAATTGATCTGTAATCCTTGGTTAGCCCCAGAAAATTAATTTGGTGTCTGCTACAGATCTTGTAAACTCATGCATGGTACTGAAATATTCCAAGAATATTGATTTAATGGACTTGGTGACCGCTTTATTTCTCTCATTAGGCAGCCTATATGTCTTCATACAATAAATTAACTAGCAAACATTTCCCCTAATGCAGTACACTTGTTTGAACCAAAGTCTTTTCAGGAATGTTACTGAACTGAAACTTATTGCAAAAACATATTACAAAGATAAAAGTGATAAGGCAGGGACTGCAAAAATCCGCCTTCTTTTAACAGTTGCTTCCATCATTAAACATCTCCATATACCTGAGGATGAATGAGGGTTTGCAAGATTGTGTCCAGACAAGTCGACAGAAGCATGCTGAACTGGGCGCACAAACTCTGGCTGTGCCAATAAGTGGTTGGGGTACTCCACTGGATTAGCAGTGTGAATTACATTGACCTGAAAACAACATACATGCCTCAATTAAACTGACACCTAAGACTCTCATCACAGCATGTAAAGTTAAAACTGTACAGAACGTAAATCAAACCAACCCCCTTTCACTACAATGGAAATACAGCAAACTTTTTATTAACCAGCATCTACCTGACTAGCGCATGCCAATTGATCAAATATTCTGGATAATCAAGAGGTCCACATAACCAACGTAAAAACACGCACTAGAAATAGAAACATAACGCAGGAACAATACACATCACGGTAATACTTTATTTACAGCCTAAATCACAAACGAAACTTTGCCTTAAACAGTCCTCTCACTTGCACCCCCAACTGATTACTTGGACATTACAGTAGTTGAGGAGAAACTGACTCGAAATTGAATCAACTGTTGATATGTTGTGTGATCATTCGATTGGACAAGTATATTTACGTTCGAGGTAAATAAACTAAACTATAATAATTGGACAGAATAACACAGGAGAGTAAACTTTGTGGTATTTGAGGTATACCATTTTTGCCAGTTTATGGAGAGTGCCAGTTCACAAGGTGCCTGTTAAATCAAAAGTTTGCTGTGTCAAAATGAACTAACTTATGAATTTAAAACTTGCACGCCACCAATTCCAATTGGTTAATGTTCAGTTGGGGTTTTACTGAAATCAATGTGCTAGTGAAAATGATTGATTTAATTTTTCTTTGTACTATCAAATATACATACTAGTCTTTCAAGTTGAGATCTTAACAAATCATCCAATAACTTTATTCAAGATTCTTAAGCAACAAAAGCTAGAAAGCTTCCATCACCTATAGGAGTTTTCACCTACCTCAACTTTGAATTCGTTACTGGCATAGCGTCCATTCAGTTCTGAGCAAACAATTTTAAACTTCCTTTCAAACAATGACTCGCTGTTCCAGTTTCGGTAACGGATTGAATGCAACATCTCTTCGTAATTTGCCATTGTGTTCACACCTATACAAATCAAAACAATATGAGCACATGAAACAAATTTTACAAGACATCAAGCATTAGGATTTTCATTCCCAACTGACTGCAAGCAGAAATTTAAAAGTGGACAGTCCCTAAGATTTTCATCAAGTGAGCAGGTGAACCGATTAGAAAGGTTCTGGACATGATGCTTGATCTGTTATTTTCACTTGCTACTGAAGAATAGTATCAATAACCAAGGTGCAGCATCAGTGGGTTAGGGAAAGAGAGAAAGCCCATCTTGATGGGATTGCTGGCCAGTGGTCTTTGCTGCAAGTGATCAACCTTGCTGGCAAATAGCTTGTTGGCAATTATGGTCATGCCTCACACTTAATAAAGGATGAGGCATCAGAGAAAATCTGGACCCCAAAAAGGAGTTAAAGTGATTGATGAGTGAACTTTTGAAAAATGAAAAATCAAATGCAGAGATTTTTGCTTCCATAAATTGTAAATAGAGAATGCAAATCACATTCAGTACCTGAAGGTACTGTAAACTTTGTGTTTTAAATGGTTACATAATTGTCTTGAAAAGCGCCTTAATTAAGAATGATATTCCACCCATTCAATTTTCCCTCCCTTTCAACATTTCTCCCACATAGAAACAAGGTGACAACAGTGGGAGTAGAACACTGCAGACAAGCTTGGTCCTATCTTCATTCAGCATCAGATATACAGTTCCGTTAGAGGTATTTGAAATTGGAACTCCAGTCCCCACAAAATTCAAAGATGCAATAATGTAAACTTTTGTTTAAATATCTTTCACATTTCTACAGTGTCCTTTAAAATCAGGCTCCCTAAATCTCTAAAGAGAGTGATTTTCAATCTTTATGTATTGAGAATCCCCAATCTCAATTTCTGAAGCATAGTTACTCAAACAGAGAGAGAGAGTTAGGAATGTAGAAAATGTTTTAGTATTCCGAAAAGGGCAAGTGCTTGTAAGTTAATAACTACAGAAGTGCAGAAATCTGATGAATCAGCAATCTAATGACCTCAAGCGTTGCATGTGGACTCACTGGACATAAACCACAATTCAAAAATTCACCACTATCAACTGTTTCTCTACATGCATGCGACAAAGTGCCTTCAGCTTCCAATATTTTAAAACTCACCTGTGATAGTCAAACCAGTAGATGAGTTACTCATTTCCATACCCCTTTGCTGTAGTTGAGATGGATCAACTTCAAAGCTTTCCTGTTCTGCATTCAGCTCATCTCCAAGAACAGAGACTTCACACATATCCAGATTGTGCATTATCTCTTCAGATATCATAGATTCCTGGACTATAAACAAAAATTCTGTTTAAGAATTAGTAAGCTCCCATTCCATGGAGATTGCTTAACAAAAATGTCAATATGGGTCAACTTTAAAATTCCCACAGCAATTATGAATTCAGTTAATTGGTTTCAATTGGCAGGATACCCCAACTGTACAGAAATGCTGCTAACACCAGAAATCTACAAGTTGACGTTCCACATGAAATGATTTCAGAATTAGCTAGAATGAGGAATAAGTTGCATAGAAACACTGACAATTTATGTACCCATAGCACAGGTCAAACTAATGCATGAAATTGAAACAAAAGCTGAAAATGTTGGTGCTACATCCAGTAATGCTATTCCTCATGTGTCATTATTTCTCTTCCCAAGCTGCCACTAACCAGTTGTTTGAAAAAGGATCAAACAATGTGGTCCTCAGCCGCAATGGACGTTCAGCATTTTGGTGCACTTGCAAAGGTTAAAAGCGGCAGAATATCTTGAAACGATGCAAGATTTACTAGCTTTAAAATTAATTTCTCGACTGTTTGATTAGCTACTTTGATTAAGTTGGGATTACCTTCAACCATCAAGAAAATGTTACAGAACACAGGCTTTATTCACTACTGATCTCAAACAAAGTCTGTAATTCAGGCTTCCTACTGCTGGCTATTCTACAGGACTAAGGATACCAGTTGTCTTATCATTTTTGTCCATAATGCCAAATACAATTACAAGGCCTGGACTCAAATTTTTAAAACAGTAACAGAAGATTACAGCGCCTAATTATCATGCAGCAAGTCAGATAGGAACAACTAGCACTGGTACATGCAGATGTAAATGCAAAATTCGGAAGAGACAATTTATAACATGGGCTGTAGCAGACCTCACTGATATCATCTGCGTCTTTTAATACTGAATCTGTGGACAAAGATTTATTGCAGTACATAAATCCAGCGGAGGTATGGAAAGAGGTACAACAATACCAGATATGAGCATTACCAGAATAATATTCCACTGGCTGGCTGATTGTTCTATGCTGAAATTTTCAGGAAAAGGAGAAAAAAAAAATCATTTCCACACAGCAACCACAAGAATATTGGAGCATAAAAATGTAGTACGCTACCTGATCTCTTAATCCTGTTCTGTGACCATACTCTATGTACCTACCTTTGCCCTATTTCCCTTAACCTCTCTTGTAACAGACTAAAATGAGCAGGTACGATGTTGTGGTATCATAGAGACATGGCTGCAAGGGGTTGAGGGCTGGGAACTAAATATCCAAGGATACATGTCCTGTCAAAAGGATGGGAAGATAGTCAAAGGGGGTGGGCTGACTTGAATAAGAAATGAAATTAAAATTGACAGCAAAAAGTGATCCAAAGGCATAGAATGTGTGGGGGTAGAGTTGAGGAATCATAAGGGGAGACAAGATCACTAGGGGAGTTATGTAAAGGCTTCCTGGCAGCAGTCAGTATATGGAGAAAGAAAATAAATCAGGAGATAGAAATTCATGGAAGAAAGGCACTATTACAATAATGGGATGGGTCGCAGGGGAAGGGCTTCAATGTTCAGGTGGACTGGGAAAATCAGACTGGTAGCAGATCCCAAGAAAAGTGGAATGTCTGAGATAGCTTTTTGGAGCAGCTTGTGGTACAGCTCCCGAGGGAGCACGCAATTCTGGACTTGGTGATATGTAATGAGGCAGATTCAATTAGGAAACTTAAGGTGAAGGAACCTCTATGGGGCAGGTGACCATAATATGATAGAATTCAAGGTCTTAATGAAAACTTGGGCTGTGGATGCAGTTGTTCGTTAGCTCACGGAGTTGGTTGTTTTATGGGGTGCAGACACTTTGTTACCCTTCTAGGCAATATCATCAGTGTGACCTCTAATTGAAACGTTAGCGTTCTGCTTCCTTCCGGATTTATATGATCCTCTGAGATAGTCTTGTCGCTTCCAGTTCTGTTCTTTTAGCAGTGGTCTGCATACAGGGTCCATTTCTATGTGTTTGTTAATGGAGTCCCGTGTTGAGAACCAGACTTCCAGAAATTCCCTTGCATGTCTGGTGTTTGCTAGTCCCAGTTGAACTGATGGCACTCATTGTCTATATGTACTGAGACAAGTGAATATCGGTCGTGTCTTTTTACTGCCAGCTGATGTTAGTGTGCCTGGCTGTCAGTTTCTTCCCCGATGCTCCAACGTAATGTTTATTGCACTTGCTGCATGGTATTACCTTATTGAATGGTGGGGCAGGTTCGAGGGGCCGGATGGCCTACTCCTGCTCCTAGTTCTTATGTTCTTATTCTATATGTCATGTTGGTCTTGTTTACTGTCGGTATGGGGTCTTTAGTCTTTGATAACATTTGGTGCAGTGTTGCCGTAGGTTTGTGTGCAATGATTTTGTGTGGTCTTAGGAGTCTGGTAGTCATTTCTGATACATTTTTGATGTACGGTAGCGTTGCTAGTGTCTTCTGTTGTACAGTGTCCTCTGACTTTTGTCAGCATCGGCAGATGAAACTTATTGGGTATCCGTTGTCAATAAAACTGTGTGTAGGTGTTCCTCTTCCATTTTCTGGTGTTCTAGGGTGTTGCAGTGTGATGCGGCTCATTTAAATAGTGTCTTGACACAGTTCTATTTGTGTATGGTTGGGTGGTTGCTATTGAAGTTAAGGATTTGGTCCGTGTGTGTGGCCTTCTTGTAGGAACACTGTACAACACAAGACAGTAGCAATGCTCCCCTACATTAAAAATATCAGAAATGACTACCAAACTACTAAAACCGCATAAGATCATGATTGCGCACAAACTTGCAGCAACACTGTGCCAAATGTTATCAAAGACTAAAGACCCCATACTGACAGTAAAACAAGACCAACGTGATATACAGAATACCAGGCAAGCGCAATAAACAGTATATTGGACAAACAGGGAGGAAACTGATGACCAGGATACATGAACACCGGTGGGCCATAAAAAGACACAACCAATATTCACTTCTCTCAATACATGCAGACAATGAGGGCCATCAGTTCAACTGGGACAAAATGACCATACTAGGACAAGTGAACACCCAGACATGCAAGGGAATTTCTGGAAGCCTGGTTCTCAACACAGGACTCCATTAACAAAAACACAAACATAAACCCCATATACAGACGGCTGTTAAAACAACAGAACCGGAAGCAACAAGACCATCACACCAGGGGGTCATATAAATCCGGAAAGAAGCAGAACACCAACACTTCGATCAGAGGTCACACTGATGATGTTGCCCAGAAGGGTAACGAAACATCTGCAAACCACAGAACAGCCAGCTCAGTGAGCTGCCAAACAACCGCATGACAGAATTCACCCTGCAGTTTGAAGGAGAAGCTGGAATCAGATGTAACAGTATTACAATTGAGTAAAGGTAACTACAAAGACGTGAGGGAGGAGCTGGCCAGAGCTGATTGGAAGGTGAAGCTAGCAGAGAAGACAAGAGCAGCAATGGCAGAAGTTTGAGGGTAATTTGGGAGGCACAGTAGAAATTCATCCCTAAGGGGATGCCAAAGCAACCATGGTTGACAAAGGAAGGTAGGGACAGCATAAAAGAAAAAGCATACAATGTGGTGAGGATTAGTGGGAAGCCAGAGGATTGAGAAGCCTTAATAAACCAGCAGAGGATAACTTAAAAAGCACTACGTGGGGAGATGATGAAATATGAGGGTAAGCTAGCTAGCAATAAGATTGCAAGAGCTTTTAAGATATACAAAGGGGTGAGATGCAAGGGTGGAAAATGAGGCCATAGCAGTACTGGGGAACAAAGATGGCACAGGAATTGAATAGATACTTTGCAGTCTTCACAATGGAAGACACCAGCAGCTTACCAGAACGTCAAGACAGTCAATGGGTAGCGGTGAATGTAGTGGCCATCATTAAGGAGATGCTGGGGAAGCTGAAAGTGGATAAATCACCCAAACCAGATGGACTACACCAGAGTTCAGAAGGAGATAGCTGAGAAGATTGTGGAGGAGGTGGTGATATTTTAGAAAATCACTGGAGTCAGGGAGTGTTACAGAGGACTGGAAAATGGTCAATGTAACACTCCTGTTTAATAAGGGAGGGAGGCAGAAGATAGGAAATTATAGGCCAGTTAGCCTGACCTCAGTTGTTGGTTAAGATTTTAGAATCCACTTTGGACAAGATTGCACAGTACTGGAAGTGCACGGAGAAATAGGGCTGTGTCAGTATGGCTTCAAGAGGAGGTCATGCCTGACAAGTGTTAGAATTATTTGAGGAAATAATGAACAAGTTAGATGAAGGAGAGCCAGTGATGCAATCTATTTCAGAAGGCCTTTGACAAGGTGCTGCACAGGTGGCTGCTAAATAACAGAAGAGCCCATAGCATTAGGGTCAAGGTACTGCCACAGACAAAGGATTGGCTGACTGGCAGAAGGCATACAATGGAGATAAAGAGATCTTTTTCAGGATGGCAGATGGTAACAAGTAGAATTCTGCAGGAGTCAATGCTGGGACCACAACCATTCACATTAAACATTAATGATCTGGATGAAGTAACTGAGGGCTTTTTGCTCAGTTTACATATGACACAAAAGTTAGATGGAGGAACAGGTAGTGTTGAGGACATAGGGAGGCTGCAGAAGGACATGAGCAGGCTAGGAGAGAGTGGGCAAAGAAGTGACAAATGGAATACAATGTGAGAAAATGTAAGGTTATGCACTTTAGTAGGAATAATGGTGCAGACAATTTTCTAAATGGGGAAAGACTTTGGAAATCTGAAGCATAAAGGAACCCTAATTCAGGATTCTATTAAGGTTAACATGCAGGCTCAGTTGGCAGTTAGGAAGACAAAGGCAAATGCAATATTAACATTCATTTTGAGGGGGCTAAAATACAAGAGCAGAGATGTACCACTGAGACTGTATAAGGCACTGGTCAGATTGCATTTGGAATATCAAGAGCAGTTTTGGGTTTCATATCTGAGAATGAATGTGCTGGCATTGAAGGGGGTCCAGAGGAGATTTACAAGAACAATCCTGGGCATGAAGGACTTGTCATATGTGGAGCAATTGAGGATTCTGTCTGCATTTGATGGAGCTTAGAACAATAAGGGGGAGGTCTCATTGAAACTTACAGAATACTAAAAAGCTTGATCCTCTGACCTCTCCCTGTAAATTGACCCTCGAAGTCTGGGCATCATTCAAGTAATTCCATAGGTCTGTAACCCCATCTAAAGACTAACATATCCTTGGGTGCAGTGTCCAGACTGTTCTCAGTACTCTAGGTGCCATCTAATGAAAGCTTGATACAGCTGTCACAAGACTTCAACCATTTTTGAATTACACTCTAGTCCAGCAGATATGAAGCTTAACATTGACAGATAAATATAAAAATCAAAAACTGATGCCATGACATTTTAATGATTTAGGTATATGGGACACCTTTACTGCCAAGGCTATCTCTATCACCACTGCATCTACCTTAACACCATCTTGAAAGCATGTTTATCAATCCCTGTCCAAAGTGGATGATGTTGCACTTGAATATTTTGGATTTCATCTGGCTGCTTTGCCTATAATCTACAACAGAACAGATGATGGGCCTTTCACCTGTAGGCTCATCTTCATCCTCTGCCTCTGACTCCACTTCTCTTGTGATGGTGCTAACGATCTTCAGCTCTGGAAACAGTGGAACACCTTCATTACTTTCAAATTCAGAGGCAGCACGTGCAAAGTGATCAATTCCACTCAGGCTTATCTTTGGTTCATCAGGTTGAAGTACCATTACATAGCCCTCCACATCTGGGATAGTGATGCAAGTCTCTTCATTGAAGCACCTGGAATTAAAGAAAGATGATTTTTAATCCAGTGTTCTTGAGAAATGAGATTAAATTGCAATATATTTTTTTTGCATGCTTTCAAAGTTTGCTCTGCATAATTAAAAGTTTTCTAACACTCAGCATGGCACAGAACCACATGACACCACACCTCAACTTTCTACCCTTTAGGACACGTGATTTGCCTCACTACTCTCCACTGTGCAAAGAACATTATGAAGAGACTGCTAGGCCCCTTGCGGAGATATTTTTATTACTGACAACGGGTGAGGTGCCGGAAGACTGGAGGCTGGCTAATGTGGTACCATTATTTAAGAAAGTCTGTAAGGAAAAGCCAGGGAACAACAGACCGATGAGCCTTATGTCAATGATTGTTAAGTTGTTGGAGGGGATTCTGAGGGACAGGATTTACGTGTATTTGGAAAGGCAAGGACTGATCAGGGATAGTTAACACGGCTTTGTGCATGTGAAGTCATGTCTCACTAACCTGATTAAGTGTTTTGAAGAGGTGAAAAGATGATTGAAGGCAGAGCGATAGACACTGCCTATCTGGACTTGAGCAAAGCGTTCAACAAAGTTCTGCACGGTAGACTGGTCAATAAGGTTAGATCATATGGGATCCAGGGAGAGCTAGCCAATTGGATGCAAAATTAGCTTGAAGGTAGGAGACAGAAGGTGGTAGCAAAGAGTTGATTTTCAGACTAGAGGCCTGTGACCGGTGGTGTGCCAGAAGGATTGGTGTTAGGTCAACTACTTTTCATCATTTATAATAATGATTTGGATGTGAACAAAGGAAGTATGGTTAGCAAGTTTGCAGATGACACCAAAACAGGTGGTGTAGTTGACAGTGAAGGTGGTTCTCAGAGTACAACGGGACCTTGATCAGATGAGCCAATGGATCAAGGAGTAGAAGATGAAGTTTACTTTAGATAAATGTGAGGTGGTGCACTTTGGAAAGGCAAATTAGGGCAGGACTTATACACTTAATGGTAGGGCCATGGGGAGTGTTGCCAAACAAAGACCTAGGGGTGCAGGTGCACAGTTTCTTGAAAGTGGAGTCACATGTAGGGAGGATGAAGGCAGCGTTTGGTGCACTTAGTTTCATCTGTCATAACACTGATTATAGGAGTTGGGATGTCATTTTGTGGCTGTACTCGACATTGGTGAAGCCACTTTTCGAACACTGCATACAATTCTGGTTGCTCTTTTATAGGAATGCTGTTGTTAAACATGAGACGGTGCAGAAAAGATTTACAAGGTTATTGTTGGGACAGGGGGGTTTGAGTTTTAGGGAGAGGCTGAATAGGCTGCAGACATCTTTTCCCTGCAGTGTCAGAGGCTGTGAGGTGAACTCGGAGGTTTATAAAATCATGAAAGGCATGGATAGGGTGAACAGCAAAGGTCTTTTTTGTAGGGTAGGGGTGAGTCCAAAACTAGAGAACATAGGAGAGGGGGAAAAATGTGAAAAGGCCCCAAGGGGTACCTTTTTCACACAGAGTGGTGTATGAATGAATGAGCCACCAGGGAAGTGGAGGCAACGGGTAAAATTATGACATTTAAAAGGCATCTGGATGGGTATATGAATAGGAAGAGTTTAGATGGATATATGTCAAATGCTGGCAAACGGGATCAGGTCAGATTGGGATATCAGGTCCAACTCATTTGCACGGACCAAAGGGTCTGTGTTTCCGTGCTATATAACTCCATAACTGGTCTCAGTACTCCAGGTGCTGCTTAATCAAGCCTTACATAGCCACAGCGTGGCTTGCACAAATAGCTACATATAATCCTTGATTACTAAAACCTACATCTTAAGATGCAAGTAGGAATTGCAACTGTAATAGTATAATTTCACACAGATTCTATACAGAACTGAAGTTGGGAAACAATACTATTGCAAAAGAATAAAACAAACATTTCAATTTATTTATCCAACTTACTTTACAGTTGTGCTGATTTTCAATCTTCTAATTCCAGGTGTCGGGAACTGCCTAGAATTGAGGTATGACACATGCTGCATGTTCTTGTCGAAACTTTCAATATCATCCCCTTCCATGCTAAGGACTGACTGGGTGGGATTGAAGTGAACCTACAAGAGAAAAGCTGATTTGAAAACAGCACTCAATTTGGTTCACAACTATTTTTCCATCGGTGAGTTGGAGCTTTATATGCCCACGGATCATGACTTTAATGTATTGAGAGACAGCTCCTTCCAAACTCTCAACCACTACCATCTAGAAGGACAAGAGCAGAAGATACAAGGGAACAATACGGTCTGCCAGTTCCCC
Organism: Rhincodon typus; assembly: GCF_021869965.1. Lineage (NCBI taxonomy): Eukaryota > Metazoa > Chordata > Chondrichthyes > Orectolobiformes > Rhincodontidae > Rhincodon > Rhincodon typus. Next base: position 5,108,670 of record NC_063362.1, read on the forward strand.
GCCAAATCACCCACCACCCTGACGTGGAAATATATCACTGCTCCTAAATCCTGGAACTCCCTCCCTAAAGGCATTGTGGGTCTTCATACACCAAATGGACTGCAGCTGTTCAAGATGGCAGCTCAACAACACCTTCAAGGGCAACTAGTGATGGCTTAAAAAGAAAACAGTGGCCCAGCCAGCAGATCCACATTCCACAAATTAAACAAAGCAAAAAGACTATAATGCACTTTAACCTAATAGGCCGGACATATTCACAAAAGGGCCACTCTGACCCTAAGCATAGGGAAACACGGACACTAAGTCATACTGCAGTGGAAACGTGCAGAACAGCACTGAACCATGCAAAGACTTAACCAGCACAAGGTTATCCACCAATGTCTCAGATTATACAAGTCACATAATATGCAGTTGAGAACAGTTCTTTAATTTATCTTGCCACACACCTTTCATACATGGACTATAATAAAATAGCTCAACATTATACAGGTGTCTAAAACTAAGTAACAGTGTTGCTCCTTGCTTCTTTGAAATTAAAAGCTGATTTGACTTTGAATCAGCTGACCAAGGCACAACAGCAGAGTTGTAATCAAAACATTTGTAAGTTATCATAGGAAACAAAAAAAATGCACAATTTCATAACCTGAGGATTTCTTTATTTTATTCATTTATGGATGTGGGTGCCCTGGCTAGGCAGCACTTATTGCTTATCCTTAGGGGCAAGAGATCAGTTTCTGATTAAAATAGACCTGACTTTAGAAAAAGCCTGAAGACAATATTGGATGTCATGGCAAAGAACAGCCACTTCAGTAAGGTACCAAATGGCAGTCTGTTCCTCTGGTGCCATATCCTGGAAGGAGTTATTCTCTAAGGTTGATGCTGGACAATTAGAATGCACTTAGTACCCAATTGTAACTTCACCAGAGCAGAATTTAATTTTCCTGGAGAAAGACATAGCCCAATGAAGGCTTCTACTGAAATGAGAGGAAAACACTATCTATAGCTTTCTTACCATCACACCTTTGTAACTATTCCCAGAATCCAAGAGATCCAGTCCTTCTTTACAGGTGTATAAGCAGTCAATCACCTTTTTGCTCTCAAGTTTGCCAGCCCGAATCATCAGACCAGCTAAATTGCCAAAGAAGAACTGAGTCATGCGAAATTCACCTCCTGGAAAATGTAATATAAATATGGTTTGGTTTTTTATGTTTAGCCATCTTTTATGACTGCCATGATCGTGCATTCATGCAGGTTAGTGAAACTTCCATTCTCCACGATTAGCTTCTGGCTTCAAGTGTGCATAACGATGACTTGTCCTCATGCATATGGCGTTTGGCAAAATGCAGCACTTCACTGTAGTCAATAAAATTTATGAAAACGAAAGGAGTAAGTGGGATGGAGTGAGTTGCTGTGTCAGCTTTCTTTAGTACAGTGAGGTGGTACATGAATAAACATATTTTCCAGATATTAAGTGACTGATTAAGACTCATTGTAGAACATGGAAGGCCATTCAGGCCATTAACCAAATCATACAGTGCATCCAACTATGGGATTAATGCAGATTTAGAGTAGCATTTTGTTGGTGGAGACTCAACGGTAGAAGGGGCTCTTTTGTTCTGTATGATTTTATGGACTAGTTACTGAAGAACGATGCCCACTTAAGGAACTGTGCAAGTTTGACAGTGGTAAGATTCTTCAATTTTTTAAATAGGGAAACTTTTCCACCACGTATGAAATTTATTGAGTTTGTAACAATAAAACTAACCTCATATCTTGTTTTATCTTTCCAGTCACTTGAAAACCAATTTTGTTTGAAAAATTATCTCCACAGAAACCAGAATGAATAAAATTCCAGTAGAAACTGGGCTGTCTATCCCATACTGTAAATGGAAGACAGCTGCATTTTACTGATTAATTAGTTGAGAACTGGGGGGGGTGCTAATCATTGATGGGCAGGCAAGTATTTTGCTTAATTGAGAGCAACAGTACATTTGCTTTGCAGAAACAAAGAGGCCCCAAATTGCATTCATCCAGTATACTCTGTATTAGAGCAGCAAGTGTGGTGGAATCAAACGTATAACATCGAAAAGCAATGACACATTTTACTTCAATTAACTAATCTCACAGTAAAAAGAATCAGTCGTTTTTGGCTAGAGGACCTCCTTCACATATCTGATTAATTACTTTAATAGATGTTTATGCGAATTCAGAATGACATACAACAAGCAAAAAACCCAAAATTTAAGTAGCAAAATAGCATCAGATCAAAATGCACTATTCTCCAATTTTCAACATCAAGTCAAATTTAAAGCATCAAAATATAGATAAAACTTGATCAATTAGGTTTGCAATATGGCTCACTTACATTTTCTGGACACTACTTATATTCATTTGCAAGATCCTGTCCCTGACAGATAAAAAGAGCACGCCCAAGCATCGTTCTTTCAATTGAACAAAAGCATTGGAGACAAAATGCTTCCAGATGTATTGCCCCATGGTAATACTTCAACCCGAGTCCACCTTCCAACCAATCAGCACCCTGTTTCTCATACTGTATAAATTTGTTTCTTTTAAAATTGGCATTCCTGCATCTGTCCAAACAGTGCAAGATGAGAACATGCCCCCTTTTCGGCAATACTTCAATTCAAAAATTTTATATTTAATAGGGCTATTATTTAGGCTAGATTTTTCACAGATAAAGTCACACTACTTAACACCATCTCACTGACATTCAGCGTGCACACAGGAACATACCTCTTTAACCACCCCTTGCTTGCCAACAAAAAAAGTCTTGGTAGCAAAATGCAGGAGTAAGTGAAAAAGCAGCGTATGATGCAGCCAAAGTGGATCAAAACATATAATGAACATTTCATGCTAATTCTGGAAATAAACAGGAGGGAAACCCCCAGCAACCTGGATAGGCTTCAGTCACAGTTTCATTTTCATTTTCGCTTCCTGTGTACTCTGTAGAAAAGCAAGACAAAAGAAAGAAAGAGGAGATATAGGGGTAAAGGATTGGGGAATCTAGTTGCACATGTCAAGGTATTTGAAAATTCCAAAAAGGCCAAAGTGGTTAATAGCAATCCTCGACTATGGATTAAAACCATTAAGTTTGCTTTCTCATTTGTACATAAAATATTTGTACATTATATAGCAAACTTTTCTGAAGTTCTCCTTCCTGTTTTGTGCCCTGGCTAGAAATGCTGACTCTTGGAGAAGTATGGATCCAGAGATAGCAATAACTCTTTGGTAACTTGTACATGAGGAATGACTCCGTAGACAAGTCTGGACAATGAAAACCGGCAGGTCATTGGGCTGAACAAAGACAGCAGAGTCAGTTCCTACACAAGATCCACAATCGTGTTCTTTGAGGTGGGAGCTGCTGGATAGCAGGAGTAGGAACTCCAACTGATGTTTTCACTTTAGCTCTAGAATGCTGGGCTTAACAGTAGCACCCACTCAGGTCAGGGTAGACCAGGAATCAAAACCAGGACCTCAGTTCATCCGTAGGGACGAATTAATTATTTCCATTAACCTAAAAGGGAAATTGCCTTTAAAAATTATATTGGAAGAAAGATCTTTGTTTTTAAAAGATTGTTTGCAAAACTATATGTAGTAAAGTAGCCAAATAAAACAAGCAATTAATGCATGTAGATGGCACTAAGGCTAAGTGCAATAATTTTCACATCAGATTAGCTGTCATAGAAATAGAATCTAATAACATTCGCATTGACTTTAAGAATAAAACTTTCTCCCTCCTTGAGAAGGCAATGGCTCATGTGGGAGCACAGATCTAGAAACTATGCAGAACTTCGGCTGTGTTGCTGGTCAATTATCAACCTACATGACAAATGTTAGCAAGTAATTCAATTGTTTGAGTGAGAAGAGTAAAAAGATAAGTCACAGCTGAGCATGATCCTATCCTTGCAAGACATCCACAAACATATTTAAGAGGCAGTTACTGCACAACAATCAGTGTTGGAATTGTTATAACCATGATTAAAAAACTAATTGTCTACTTCTATTGATAGTCCTTAAAATCAGAGTTTCATACAATATTGACTCAATTACTCCACCATCTGCAAGTGTCACACCAAAGCAATTTTATCCCACTTTACCTTGCCAACATGCTCCTACCACCAACTGAGTTTCAATCTTTGAATGGTGGAGGGGATAGTCTTCAGTAACTAGGAACGGATCGTATGAAACTCCATCCACATATAGGGCCACAGTGGGGATGTCGACATTTAGTACATAGTGATGCCATTCTTTATCACACACCTACAAGATATGGGATAGCAATGGTAAGATGGAAAGTGCACTACATCCGTTCAGCAAAGGACTAGCTAACAAAGGAAAAAAACCTAAAGTATCAGTATATTCCTCCAAATCCATAAATCTAATCTTTACACCAACTTTAAACTTCTAAAATCCAAGCTCCTTAGGCAGACACTACACATATTTCAATTATTGACAGTAATTCTGGTCGCCCTTCTAAAGGAACGATGTTGTTAAACACGAGGTGGGTACAGAAAAGATTCACAGGATGTTGCCGGGACTGAAGGATTTGAGTTATAAACAGAGGCTGAACAGGCTGGAGCTTTTACCCTGAAGCGGAGTTTAAGGAATGACCTTACAGAGGTTTATAAAAATCATGAGGGGCGTGGACAGGGTGAATAGCCAAGGTCTTTTTCCTAAGGTGGAGGAGTCCAAAACTAGGGGGCGTAGGTTTAAGCTAAGAGGCGAAAGATTTTTAAGGGACCCAAGGGGTAACTTTTTCATGCAGAGGATGGTGGGTGTATGGAACGAACCGCCAGAGGAAATGGAGGCAGGTGCAATTACAACATTTAAAAGGCATCTGGATGGGTACATAAATAGGAAGGGTTTAGAGGCTTATAGACCAAATGCTGACAAATGGGAATAGGTTAGATTGGGATGTCTGGTCCAAAGTGATGGTCTGTTTCAATGCTGTATGACTATGCCTTTACTGAAAACTGCAAACAAAGGGAATATTAATATTTTACTTGCTTCAACTGAAAGCTTCAAGACCAATAGATTTTGAATGAACCACTATTTTGTTTCTTAACCTAAACACAATACTGTCATCACACATTTGTCCCAACTTGCTCTTCCTAGATATAATTAGTCACAGCCAAACTCCCTGGACATAAGTATTCTAAACTAAGATTTCCCACTCCAAACTCGATTGGTTTGCTTGAACAATTGCTGATGACATCATCAGAAACAGCTGCACATTCTGATACGTCATGCACGAAGTTAAGGGAAGGTAAATTTACCCAACTGTACGTAAAGTAAATGAATGCTCCAAAAATATATCTTAGTTACAACCTTCAAAGATCACATTCGTATACAATTTTCTATTTGTGTAACAGTACGCATATAAGTGGCCTTGCAGGTTAGAACATTTTGATCTGGTAAATGGGTTTAGGATGCCAAATTTCTTTAATATGGAATCCTTAAAGCTAAAACACAAAATTTGCATTCACAGCAGATTTTGAACCAAGGCTCCACAGATACAAATCCAGTGTTAACCCATTGGTCCACAAAGTCTCAACTTTTAACTTTTACCATCAACTTCAAATGGAGTTGCATGACTTTCACAGGTTTTCTTCATAAATCCAAAATGTGTGCATTTTAAACATTTCACCTATTGCGAGAAAAAACTCACATGCTCTTCAAATTAAGCTCTAAAGGAAAGGATAATATCATTGTGCCTTTTCACTGTACCATTACTGCACAAAAAAGCAAATACTTTATAATGATTTTTAAATGTGTCTATGCTTTAGTGTAGTACACAGCTGCTGTACAATGGAAACAAGTGTACACACAGGTTCCATTTGTCAAAAACACAGCCATGAGATAGCTAAACATTCTTAAAGTAAGAGTGCACCAGGAGCCACTTTCTACGAGTTGATCAGGGTGTTATTCACACTCAACAGATATACATGTACAACGTTTTCCAAACCTGATCCAGTTTCCAATGGAACTCTGCAGGATGGAAGTTCTCATTCTCTGAAGGGTTTTGGCGGAAGAGGAAAACCAGACGGCAGTTGTGCACATAAAGGGAGTAGTGATGACGATTCATGTCTGCAAAATTTTTTTTTTTTTTAAAAAAGAGAATACAGATTATTAGATATGTGACATCAAAAATAAGAGTCAATTCCTGTTAAAGTTTGGAGCAGATAATAGATTGAAGTGCAAAAAAAAAAGGGGCAAATTAAAGGCTAGATCCTGATGGAACAAGGCACAGGACAGTTAGAAAATGTGGGATTGTCATTATAATTCTCATATCACTTGAGCTTCTGGTCTCAGACATATTGCTATAGAGCGGACAAAAATATCACAAATATTGGTGTGTGGCATAAGAGGACCCAATTGAAATCAAAAGAATTTTTCAGATTTGCATGTATATTTCATTAAAAGTAAGCATTTATCTAAGATTAATACATTAAATGACCTGGTTTGAGCAACTGACTATTCTTGCCTCAAGATAACACTCCAGTAGCATGAGGTTACTTGCAACCTTTAATATCACAGGTCTACCAATTTTCATCATTTAGGGCTTTTACATCGACTCCTAATAAAATTCCATGAACAGTCTAGAAGGAAACAGCAAAAGCATGTTCCTATTCTAAGCATACCAAGACAGTACACAGAGCTCCCAGCAGAGGTCACTAGATAGCAATGAGCAAGAAACAGTTGCTTTTTTAAAAAATACCCATTTTTATATCAGAGATAGTAGGAACTGCAGATGCTGGAGAATCTGAGATAAGGTGTAGAGCTGGATGAACACAGCAGGCCAAGCAGCATCAGAGGAACAGGAAGGCTGACGTTTCCGGCCTAGACCCTTCTTCAGAAAATGGAAGAAGGGTCTAGGCCCGAAATGTCAGCCTTCCTGCTCGGCCTGCTGTGTTCATCCAGCTCTACACCTTGTTATCTCATTTTTATAACAACCTGCTCCTGTGTCCAATGACACACTTCTGAAGCAGGTGGGACTGAACCCAAGTTTTTTGGCCCTGAGGTACGGAAACTACCACTGTGTCATAACAGTCCTTTCAGTTACTTTTTTTGCTTAGCCAATGATACAGAGGTTAAATTATAAATCAAATACAATAAAGTACTGCAAATGCTGGAGATCTGTAAATATAAATCAGGGAGACATGAAACAAGCTTGAGAAATACTGGGGTGTAGAAGACAGCATTACAAATCAGCTCATGCTTTACCCTTTAGTTTATTGAGGAAATCACTGATCATTTGTTGAAGACAGTTTCAACTTAACGTCAGTGAACTATGCAAACATGCTTTCTTACACAAACAAAAGCAATATATGACTTGATCATTTTGATGATTTTCACCTTGAATGGTTAATTAACACTAGAAAAAAGAACTCATTTTAGCAACAGCCTTAGTTTATTAAATAAAAAATACAATATTTCTACTCAAATTCAGTCTTGATGTTCATCATATCTTCTTCACTAAGTAGTTATGATCTGGATCTAGTATGTGCAACATCACATTTCCATCTCCAGAATATAAAAGGTGCCTTGGAGACTGTTTGAAAACAATCTCAAGCTTTTCCATGATTTTAATCTCTTCCCTAATAAAATAAAACAATAATGTGGAGGTGTCAGTGTTAGACTGGAGTGGACAAAGTCAGAACTCACATGACACCAGGTAATAGTCCGACAGATTTATTTGAAATCATAAGCTTTCAGAGCGTAGCTGCTTCATCAGGTGAACTTCAAATAAACCTGTTGGACTATAATCTGATGTTGAGCGACTTCTGACAATAAAACAAAACATATCTGAAATATAAACATTCCAGAAGTGGACTGGTTGAGTTTAACAATGGCCTTACTGCAGAAAAGGCAGAAGATAAAAGGAAATTCAAAGATAAAGTCATGCATACCTGTTTTATCAGAGTTGCAAAGAACAGTTTCCTTGTCCCCGTGAATACTGGAACCAGGCCCATGCCGCATCCACACAGAAATTGTAAATGGTTCCTTTAGATTTGTTGTCAAAACACCTTCTGGGATTTTCACAGCTTGAGTGCCATTGAACTCAAAGACCTGATCACTATCACGGCCATTATCAGAGGGAAGACCAACTGTCCAATTCGTACTGCTACTTGGTGAGGGAAGGAGATCAATTGTACCGGAAGCAGCACCTGAAATCAAGAACGGCAAGAAAGATAAAACCATTGGGACACACACATACACCCCACCTGTCTAATGCTGACGGTTATCGTTGGTAATGATACGTCTAATAGACAAAACAAGTTTCATTCAATTTGTATTCTTTAATACCAGAAGCAATGCTGGTCTGGAAGTACTGAATGTAACATTTCAACTAGAACCATGCCGAAAAAGTTAGCTGTTTCAAGTCAAAAGCTTAGTTCAAAGATCAAATTAAGGTACATGGACCTTTGGCTTATGTGCAAAAACTTCAATATTTAGAACTTCAGTGTAATTATTTTCAAGGCCTTAAGAGATTTCTCAAAGCTTTTCCAAAACATGAGTCTAAAGTGGGATGGAGGACATAACCACCAACAGCACAAACTGAGCAACAACCACATAAAGCAACCCATTTGATCGGCACCCCAGCCCAATACCCAAAACATTCCTACCCACACCACTAGCACAATGCGGCTGCAGTGGACACTATTAACAAATACAGAGAGGCAGCTCACTAAGGTTTTTGGAAAGAGATTCCAGCATTAGATTAGCAAATACCAGTCAACATTATATACTTTTGAATATCTGAAATAATGCTACTATAAAAACAGACATAAGTGAGGCAGTTTTTTTTTCAGGTAAGTTCATCTCGGTCTACACAGAAGGGCCAACTATGGTGAATAATCTTTTGCTCCAGCAATAAAATCCATTGCAAAGAGATTGTAGCTGTACTTTGATCAATATGGCTGCACTTCAAAACAAATCTGTTGACTGTTTAAGAGTTTAAGTTCATAAATGCATCTTTGAGGCCAAGTTTACTAGACTGCGTCCTTTTGGTTGCAAAGACAGAATTCAAACACCCTCTACAACACTCAAGGTTTAAAAATGATAAAATTTTATAACAAAACCACTCAGGACACACAGCAACAAAAATTGATTACAAGGAAACATTCAACAAAACTTTTCTTAGAAAAATGTGGCAGGTAACGATTAGAGGTTTTCAGCTTTTACATTCTGTATTGTTCATTAATAAAAGCCTTACCACAAAGTTTGTGGAGTGATTTTTCAGAATAAGTGTCCCTGTCGCATCCTTTTCCTATATGGCTCGTTTCTAATTCAACAGTTGTCTGAATGGATGTAATAGGTTCATCACATGTTTCCAGATGCATAACTGGAAACAATGCCAAACTTCCAGTGCCAGGCTCATATTCAATTCTTTTGCTCCAACCTATATCATAAACACATTAGTGGTCCTCAATAAAGAGTTACCAGAGGCATCACTACCATCACAAAAGCATGCAACACTTCTGTAATACATTGTTGACTCAGTTCAAATGTTAAGTTTGCCACTTTGATTTCTTAATTAATCGGTCAGTACTAATTCAGATAGAAAGGTTTAGCTTGGATCTTAAAAGCACAGATGTTTAATAATTTACTCCTTTGTAACATTAAACAACAGCCAATTATTTTAGAATTTCATGTTAATTATATTACCTTGCCAGCCAGGTTTGCACGAGGGTTTAATGTTGATCTTAACAAGAACATCTTCTGTCGAACGCTTCTTCCCACAGTCATAAGCCGTTACTGCAAGTTTGTACTGCCTGTCTTTGTTGTAGTTTATTTTCTCAGAATTCTTAATATACCCTACAAAAATCACCAGTTTACAACACATTAGTCCTCAACAGTCAAATGCACAGATGGTGCTAATCTTGCAAACACAGATTCCATATTGTTCTTTAGTAGCACAGCAAATGAACAAAAACTGGGGACAAAGATCGAATGAAATAGCCTACATATTGGTTACTTCATCATTAAAAAAAGACAGCTTTAAAAGGGTGGGGTTTTCCCTGTTTAAGTCACCAGCCATTTATTACTATGACGTGAAAGAAAGGGAAAAAGAAAATCAGAACTCATTTTTCATCACTAGCCCTGAACTCTCATTGGAGAATTCAGGTGAGACAATGTCAGGGATGATGTGAACTATACATTCTATGGCTAAAAGGCTTAACATCCATTTTCTTGAATTATCAGTGAAAAACAGCGAGTTGGGCTCAGTATTTGAGGATTGCAGCAGCCTTTGAACAATAACAAGGATCTTTAATAGAAGAGGTGGAAAAAATAATGGAAGACTCAAAAGGTTAAAAAAAAATTGATAACTGTTAAAGAATAATCCTCTTGCATTAGTTTCTATTTATAATGGGAACACAAGATGCAATCCACAGGTATACAAGTTAGGATTGCAAACACTGAGAAACCATTAATCATGAACTCTTTCGGATAAAAAACGATGGCTTTCACTATGTTGAAATGATTAGTGGCATTACAACTATATCAGATTTTATAGTTCAGATCAGGTATGTTCAATGACTTCATCTTTGTGATCTGTGTCTCTATGCACAGCAGGGGACTCAATAACATTTGGTTTTTTAAAATATTTGTGATTCTAATGGATTTTGATACTCTGATTTAAGATTAACCCACCAACATGGTGACAATTCCTACAGGCCAGGCTAGTAAGTAAGGAATCTAGAATCGTCATTTATTGGATAATCTAGAATCTTTGTCCTAATGCCTTGGCCTGCTGTTTGTACAATGATCTAGATGATCCCACAGAGAAAAAAAATGAACTCAACATCTGACTTTGGAAATATTTTACTCAAAACGGAATCGTTTTGTTAAATTTTAAAATTCAACATTAGAAATCCAAAATTTCACGTCTTTTGTTTGAAGTGCATACCCATATGGTTCATCACTTACCGTCTTTATCAACAGTGAATGGCACATCAGGAGTGACAATTTCATAACTGCAGATCTGGCTGAACTGCGATGAACAGTCTGCATCAATTGCTTCCACTCTCAAGATGCTGTCATACTTCTTTCCTTCAATTATTGTGGCTTTGTAAGACTTCTCTTTGAAAACTGGGGCATACTCATTTATGTCGTTCACTTGGATATGAACATTGGCCCTGTAAAGCAGAGGTAATGCTTAGGAATTAGAAGCACATTTTAAAAAAACCTTTTTTAAAAACTCCCTGATAACTCACGTATTCAATCAGTTAATAGCCAAATCAAATAGCCCACAAAAGACCCAAATTCAACCCAGAACAAGTACCGAACTAGCCAGTCATAGCTAGGTCAGCGATAAAGCTGCTACAGTTGATCTCCAGTATTTATTTGAATAGTACCTTTAACATAGTAAAGCATCCCGAGCTCCCTCACAGTAGCATCGTCATTTCTCCACAGCAGACAAAACTGATTACCAGCCACACAAATACTACAAATATTTTTGGACCAGGTGACAGGTATTAAAGGAATAAATTGTAAAGGAAATAACAGCTAAAGTCAAAAAGGTTAAATAATTCCAAAGTTTAAGCACTATGTAGTCAATGGATGAAGGAAATCAGATGCACAAGTCACCATTCAAGGAATGCTTAAATCCAGGAAATTGGAGAAGCTGGAAGACAGATCAAGGCAGGAAGGTTAGAGAGCAATCTGAATACAAAATTCAGATTTTTAAAAACACCAAAATATCACTAAACTGAGAGCCAACGTAGGACAGCATAGTTTGATGAGGGTTACGGTACAGGCAACAAGAGGATTTAAAAAAAAGACAGGGGCAGAGCATTCGCTTCATCATTATCAAAAATAATAAATACTAGAAAGGTCCCTGCCAAACGAGGACACAAAACAGGCTCTGACACCTCTCAGTGGATAGACAGCATTCACTTTCAAAGTGTAAACAAAAAATGTCCACTTCAGCAAGCTCTGTTCAGGTGTCCAGCACAATTAAGATTTGTCAAAAGAGAAATGGTAATATGGTGATACAAAACTGAAGGGTGAGCATTATTTAATTTGCAGAATCTAGATGGGACCAATCCAAGTCAAGGTATTTATTGCAGATAGACATTCCAATTCTTCAAAGAAAGTCTTGAAGGTTGGTGAGACAGGGTCGTAGAGGGTTGCTTTTTGGACTGGATGCCTGTGACCAGCAGTGTGTCACAAGGATCGGTGCTGGGTCCACTACTTCTCGTCATTTACATAAATGATTTGGATGCAAATATAGGAGATATGGTTAGTAAGGTTGCAGATAACACCAAAATAGGTGGCCAAGTGGACAGTGAGGATGATAATCTCAGAGTACAATGGGACCTTGACCAGATAGAGTTTAATTTAGATCAATGGGAGGTGTTGCATTTTGGTCAGGCAAACCAGAGCAGGGCTTTTACTGTTAAAGGTAGGACCCTGCGGAGTGCTGCCAAAGAGACCTAGGGGTGCATGTGCACAGTTCCTTGAAAGTGAAGACACAGGTAGATAGGTGGCGAAGGCGGCGTTTGGCATGCCTGCTTTCATTGGTCAAATCATAGAGTATAGGAGTTGAGATTTTAAGTTGCAGCTGTAAAGGACATTGATGAGTGCACTTTCAGGATACTGTGTATAATTATGATCACCATTCTATAACATAGGAAAGATGTTGTCAAACTTGAGGGTGCAGAAAATATTTAAGGATGTTGCCACAACTAAAGCGTTTGAGCTATTGGGACTGGCTGAATAGGCTGGGGCTGTTTTCCCTGGAGCAGAGGCTGAGGGATGACAGAGGGTTTAAAAAAAGTCATGAAGGGCATGTTTAGGGTGAATAGCCAAGGTCTTTTTTTCCTAGGATGGAGCAGTCCAAAACCAGAAGACATAGGCTTAAGGTGAGAGGGCAAAGATTTAGAAGGGACCCAAGGGGCAACTTTTTCACACAGATGGTGGTATGCGCATGGAATGAGCTGCCAGACAGAGTGATGGACAGGGTACAATTACAACATTTAAAAGGCATCTGGATGGGTATATGAATAGGAAGGGTTTACAGTGATATGGTCCAAATGCAGGCGAATGGGACTACGTCCGATTGGGATGTCTGGTTGGTGCGGACAAGTTGGACTCTGACTAAAGACAGCCAGCAGATGAAAATTGTGAAGTCTTCCTTAATCTAATTTTCATACCAGTGAAGTAACTGGGATGAACTGAAGAGGAAAGATAATCAAGAATGCCCAACTGGAAGTACAAACATTTATGAAATAGTCTGCCAGACAGGGTTTTCTTCCATTGTTCGACTGACCTTTCCATTCATTTTTGATCAGTGCTCATAATTGAGTGATTAAAGTAGAACTGTAATAACCTGAGCTCCATGGCTCATTTGTCATGATCCACATTTTTTGTTAGATATAAAAAATAAGTTGGGAATTGGCTCTGGAAATCAGCAGGGCAACTTACAGCAAATGATGCAGGAACAGCCAGTGACATCAAATTAATTGTTGGACGTCGTACATGTTGGGACCCAGAACTACATTTTTAAAAAAGGGATGAAGGAAATAACTAAAAATCTCAGTTGAAACAAAATGCTTTCATATCCATATCGTTGCTTAGACTTGTAATATGATTTCTTTTGAAACAAATCTTAAAGTCATTTTATCTGAATTAGGTGCCCTGGGGGCCAAGTGTATTTGAACTTGATGAAAGATGTGATTAGAGTTCCTTTCACCAGTAGCACAAGAGCTATTCCTCTCGTAGCTTAAAGCAATGGAAAACTTTTCTTGCAGTTACAAAAAAAAAGCCTGAACAGTTCTAGTTTAATACACCCCACTCCCCAACAGTAATATTTGAATGCCATAGAGAAATTCTAATTTTAAAACTTGCTGCTTGTAACATCTTAATCTTCACCACTGTTAAAAGGATATTTCAGACAAGTAAACATGACAGAAAATCAGGAATCTCTGCATCTTGTAGGATTTGTACAATGATAGCAGAACTTCTAATCCTGCAGCATTTTGCTCATGAATTTAAACTGATCTCAAAACTGCTCAAAAACTGCACAGCAAAATCTCAATTCTTTATCGATAGACAACTAGTGACTTTTGCACAACAGAACAATCCTTCAAGGTGAAAAAAATTCTTTACTGCTCTGTCTGCAGCGGAGGCTAAAACTGCAAATATTACTCGTCACATTATGAAGAAACAACCCATTTGCATGAAGGAACCAAGAACACTGTTGCTAAGTTTGCAGATAAAAGATAGATGGAGGAACAGGTAGCATATGTTGGGGAAGCAGAAAGGCTGCAGAAGGTCTTGGACAGGCTAGGAGAGTGGGCAAAGAAGCAGATGATGAAGGAATACAACGTGGCAAAGTGTGGGGTTATGCATTTTCGTAGGAAGAAGTGCTGTAGGCTACTTTCTATCAGGGCAAGACTGTAGAAATCCGAAACACGGGGATCTTGGAATCCTAGTTCACGATTCTCTTAAAGTTAGTATGCAGATTCAGTTAGCAGTTAGGAAGGCAAATGCAATGTTAGCATTTGTTTTGAGAGAACTAGGATACAACAGCAGAGATATATATGCTGAGGCAGTACAGGACTCTGGTCAGGCCTCATTTAGAATACCGTGAGCAGTTTTGGACTTCGTATCTAAAAAAGGAGGTGCTGGCTTTGGAGGGGTCTAGAGGAGGTTCACAATAACAATACCGGGGATGAAGGGCTTATCATAGGAGCAGCAGTTGGGGACTCTGGGTCTGTATTCGATGGGGTTTAGAAGGATAGTGGGGATCTCACTAAACTTACAGAATACTGACAGGCCTGGATAGATTGGACTTGGAGATGATGGGACAGACCAGGATCTGAGGACACAGCATGAGAGAAGGGACAACCTTTTAGAACTGAGATAAGCAGGAATTTTTTCAATTCTTCTGGTGAATCTGTGGAACTGATTGCAGCAAAGCACTGTGGAAGCTAAGTCACTGAATGCATTTAAGACAGATAGATTCTTCCTTAGTAAGGAGATCATGGGTTTCAGGGATAGGGCAGGAGGATGGGGTTGAGAAACATCAGCCACGATCAAACGGTGGAGCAGACTCGATGTGCCGAATGGTCCAATTCTGTTCCTATATCTATGGTCTTGCTACATCCATTCAGCCACCGTTAGGAATGGAAATGGGAGCCTAATAACAAAAACAACCTGGAGGTTATAAAATCAGGAGATAAGTGCTTCAACTATGAACCTTGTGCGCGCAACCAGGCCAAACAGAGCCTTTCAAAAGTGAGCAAGCATTCACCTTTACCTTTGATATCCCATGCTGACAAGCAATTAGGAACACTGGTTTTACACCGACTCATTACTTGCTATGATCCAACCAAAACGATTAGAAAATAAATCAATGCTTCCACATTATTCTCCACCTCTCAGTGCACACTTACTTATGGGACTTCTTCATATTTCCCCCATCTGGATCCTCACCACAGTCATATGCCTGGATAGTAAAGGTATACTCTTTCTGCAACTCGCAGTCCATCTTCTCTTTTGAACGTATGACACCTTCACCTGTGGTTTTATCAACCACCACAGCTTCAAATGGCACATTCTGTCCATGAATTCTAAATCCACAAATCTCACCTAGGGTTTAACAAATGGCAAGTTAGAGCTGGAACAATTATGCATTAAATTAACAAAAAAAAAAGTTAATGTGCAACAGCAGTCCAAACTTCACAGCCAGGGATTGTTTTTATTGTGAGGGTCTGTGGAAAAAGCAAAGCCTGTGCCTTGTTTGGGTGAGTTCTGGGACTTAGTAAAAGGAGCATATGCCTGCCTTCCAAGCCACTGGTTTACATTGCATCCATTCATGCAGGAGAAGAGACACAGAGAGAGGGAGAGAGAAAGAGACAGGCATTTCACAGGAGTACTTAGACAGCAATAACTTGTAACATACAGCCATGACTGTTGGCATCTTCTATACCAAGCTACTGGACAAAGCTTGGCTGCCTATTCTGATCAAGACAAAAAGTTAAAGAGCAAAGTTAAGTCGGAGATGTACAAGCATTTGATATAGGTTCAGCACAGTCTCACAAATACTGTCAAAACTCATTACTTTTCAATGACATTAAGTCTTCCTGTGCAATGTATCTGTCCACAATTGGGAGACTAAGAACAAACCACTGGATGGCAATTCAGTATTAGAAATATCAGTTTGATATCCAATTCCAGAAAATGAATACCTAGAATGTGTTGCGCTCATTTCAACAAATGCACCAACCCTTTTGAAAAGTTGCAAAGGATTGAGTCTGAAACAGCCAACTTATCTAATACATCACTGGATTCAAAACAGTTAGTGTTAACTCCAACTGATCTGAAAAGGCAATTTTCTTGAAAGTATTTTAGGAAATTAGAATATAGCCAAATACAGGACCATAAATTCTCTCTCAAATTCAGTATTTGAGAAAGGGCAGACATCAACCTTCCAGCCAACATTTTCCACAAATGGTGGGCAAAATTGGAAAGAGAATATTGCAAAAAAAAAAAAAAACTGGATGACGGACTCAAATTCTGTGAAGTTGGTAAACCAGAGACCATGATGAGGAGAAGTATGATTTCACAGCACTCGTGTACGGGCTCTAAAATCAAAAAACTACAGGAGACTGTCCATTGAAATTAACAGCTAGACTTCTGGAAATTCCTGTAGAAACAGCCTCTTGTTAAACACCGATGATAAAATTCTGCATTATATTTTAGTCAATTTATATCATGCTTCTCACTTCCTCTTCTGAAAGCATCCACTCTTCTGGGAGTATAAAGCATTGCTATTATTTGACCATAGTCCCCTAGCATTGGCTAATGAACTTCAATGCAAACCTAATCTAGTCTTTAAACAATGTCCAGATATGCACACTTCCAACTAGGATTTAAAAAAAAAATCAAATCAGTAACAGGATGCCAATTGATTTTCCCACTTTAGTTGGTCTTTGATAACATTCCAATCACCTGGTCCAAGATAAGCAGTAGTGAGCAAAATAAAAAATAACCTGGCCTCATTTAATAGTTCAACCATTTACTTAATCTATTCCTTCCTCAAGCTACTTATCTCCTGTGGCTTTGTACAGAAGCGTAAACCAAATATAATTGAGCGACGACATCATTACACAGCAGGGATAAATGAACCAAAGTACAGATTAGAGACCTGGTCTTTCTTGCATTCCTGTTCCCTCGCCACACTGCAAAGACACCTTTTATCACCAGTCATGCTACATCCTAAAGCATTTGATATAATGGATTACTTTGAAAAACAGAGGGGCAAATGTGGAATTCAATTTCTGCACAAATACCAAGTGAATGAATTCTGATGCCCTGGCCATTATTCATTCAACTCTGTCAGTTGAATGAATAATGACCTGGGCATCAGAATTTCCTGCTCATCTTCATGTAGTTCTGAACATTTTTACTAATAAAAATATTGCCTTGCATGCATGCTGAAAGGTGTCACCAAAGGGCTAGCATAAGAGTAATTTGTTTAAGAAATGTGTTGAAAAATTTATACTCTGGTCAAAGAGGGTTTAGGTTAAACAGAATCTCCTTAAAAAGAGAAAAATAGAAACAACTGATATTTCTAACAAACCCTTTAAAATTAAACGCTGCATCCAGTAATTTTTGCAGATAAACCTGGATAATAATGGGGAATAAAACTGATGACAGGATTTGCTGTTCAAGTGCTGATTCCCCATTTTATGACCAGAGTTAGTGAGTTAATAGAATTGTTCATGATGAATGAAAGAAAGAACCCAGGTATCACCTTCTTCGGTGAATGTCACCTCAAACCTCTCTATAAGGGGAAGAAAAGATAAACAGAGATCAGTCATCAAGATAAGAAATTAAAAGGGCGAAGATGGGGACTAAGTCAAAGGATAAATGCAAATACAAAGCAACTGACAAGCTCATTCCTGCTTGAATCATAGCAATTTTTAAAATTAAATTCACAGGTCCTCTAAATAGACAGTTCAAAAATCTTGCATGAATCAGCACTGGAATTCCCAGTTTACAAAGGTCATCTTAAAAAAATATTGAAAGCAATAAGCTTTTGAAAAACACACTAACCTTAGCTGTTGCAGGTACTCTAAAGACACTTTACGTGAAAAAAATGACAAATTATCTAACATGATTCAGAACTTAGAAACGCATTGGAAAGTAATATCTTCTCCATATTACATTATCTTCCAAAGTTGAGAAGAAAACAGTCAAGATTATTACTTTTGCCACATACACTGCATCATGTATAAATTGCATAAAACAGTGCAAAATCTTTACCTCAAATTGACTGTATTTCAGCAAGGTAAAAAGCAAAACTTGAACGTTATTAACACTGATACTTTTACAGCTACATTTCAATCTGATCTTTCCAGCAAGTATTCAATGTCATCTATGAACATTTCTTAATCTTGCAGTTCTGTGCAGTACAGGGTTATATGATGCTGCATAAATAACTCGTATAAAAAAAACAGAACATTAAATTTAAAATGGCTTCCATTTGAAACTTTGCTCATTCCTTTCCAGAAGCATAAAAATTATTTCTCAATTGATGCCATTAGAAGCAATACAATAAGTACTCGAGATAAATTTTAAAATTGCATTTTATATCTCTCATTAAACATCCATTATTTTTCAATGAAAACAGTCAATATCCACAGAATAATTCAGAAAAGGAGTTGCCACGAAGTTTCAAAAACTCAACCACCACCAAAACCGGTCCAGAGATGGGACCAAAATATAAAGAGTAATTAGCCACTATTTCCATCTGTTTTGCAATTTTAATTTTAACGGAGAAGTCGGAGGGGGTTCTAAAGTTCAGGAAACCTGCAGCTGAAGGGAGATTTGAAGTGCAGGGCAGGCACATATCTTTACAGCACTGCTTGGGTGTGAGTGTGAGTTTTTCCCCTGTCCCAGATTAATCAAAACCTATAACCAGAAGCCATGTCACTACCCACCCAAAGCATTCAATCTGGCTGGCAGCAGACATTCCTAGCATCAGGTCTGCTCTTGGAGGCATAGTATGTGGGGCTGGTCTAGTTCAGCATCAGCTGACTGTACCTCAGACCCAATGATGGAGGGAAGGTCACTGATGAAGCAGCTGAAGATGGCTGGGCTTAGGACACACCAGAGGTCCTCGTGTGGTTCTTCCAAAAAAAAAGTACACCTCTATCCCAGAGATTTTTTTTTTTTTTTAAAAATGGTAACCAAGGTGTGAGTTTCCATTTTATGTTCTAGTCTTGAAGTTTCTTCCCCTCAAAATTGTTCCAATAAGAACCATTCTATGCCTCACCACCCAGTACCTGAGGAGGACAGTGGGGGATTTAATTTGAGAAGTAGCTGTGGAATTCAGAGGCGACAGGTAGGATTTAGGTGGAATAAGAAGGAATAGCAAACGGCAAGGTGCACAATGAGACTAAATAGGTTACCGATTTTGAAAAGGTTGCAGCAAGAGCTATAATGGATATGGTGGATGTTGCCGAGGCAAACATAGTGCTGGCCCAGGCAAGTTGTAATCACCGAAGAAACAGCAGAAAAGTAGAAGAATTGGCAAATGATCAATAAGAAAAATCAGAAATTTTGACAGCGGGACACTTGGAAAGGATCCTTGAATAGGAAAGAGAAAGTTGACAAAAGGTGAGGATCAATTCTGCTAAAAGCAATAGGAAAACGTGCAGTGAAGTAGCAATGAATGACAAATGCCAATTATGTGCTTCATGCATGACTGAGGCAGGGGTAGTATGTTGTCAGATCAAAGAGAGAAGTGGAAATGTTTCAGAGATCCTAGCTTGATGAGGAAAAAAAAAATTAGACTGGCTGATAACAAAGGAAATCCAAACACGATAGCAGCTCAAGACTCAGACTACAGGTAGTGGCCTTGGTCTAGAGACCAGGCTGATCCTTTCTGAATTTAAATTAAACAGCAGCGTCTTTCAAAGGCATATTGCATAACAAAGCTGAGTAACTTTACTTTTCATGCCACACACACGTGTTTGTGTGAAAATTAAAGATCATACTTTCAATTGGTAGACTGTGGAGGTATTTCAAAAAGGCATTTTGATTTTCAAAAGCTTTTCTCCTTATTTCTTTACCCTCATTCCTAAAGTTGAGGCAGAACATATGACTCATCATTCATCAGGAACCCTGCAGTTACTTGCATTAATTAATTAGCAGGCCAATCAATTAGATGGTGCAGATCAAAAGGATTAATGCCTTTCATTTACTGAAATGCTACACAACTGTTGGGATGTTAGACCATCTGTCTTGCAATGTGTTTGAGCTGTTATTTTATTTGGTAAAAATGCAAAAAACTGAGTGAGGATGGTGATATACAAAATACAGATTGGTTTAAGTATAAAATTACTGGTTGAATCAAGAGTAAGCTTATGGAGCAGCTGATAAAAGTAAACTAAAGCTCCAGATTATCAGTGAATGTGAACAGTGCTTAAGATATGATCAATGCAAATGTTTAATGTTTCCAAAATGGAGATAAACCTAGAAAACAGCAGATGATATTTATTTTGTAAATTGTATTTTAAGTTCTCCCCAAAAATCTCAACTCACGAGTGCTGAGTGGGAGTACCCAATCACAAGTTAGAGGGGAAATGTTGCAAATTCAACACATTGAGGTTGCATACATTTCACATGAAAGAAAGGAACAAAGGTGGTTTGGAAGGTGTTTTTGAAGGATCCCTTGGTGCGTTACTGGAGTGCAAGTGGAACGTGGTACACACACTACTGCTACTGTTCAGCCAAAGTCAACAGAGTGAGTGAATTTGAAGATGGTGGACATGGTGCCAGTCAAGTAGGATGCTTTGTTCTGGATGGTGTCAAACTTCAGAAGTGTAACTAGAACTACACCCAAACAAGCAAGGCAAGAGTACATCATCACATTCCTGATTTGTATCTTTTAGATAATGGACAGACACTGGGAAGGTGCTAAGTTATTATGTACATTCCTAGCATCTGGCCTGCTCTTGGAGGCATGGTATGCGGGGCTGGTCCAGTTCAATACTAGCTGATTGTACCTCAGACCCAATGATGGAGGGAAGGTCATTGGTGAAGCAACTGAAGTGGGCTAGGCTTAGGATACATCCGAGGAACTCATTAACTGGTGTTCTTAGACTGAGATGCTTAAGCTCCAACAACTACCCCATCTTCTTTTGTGTCAGGTATGACTTGAATCAGTGGAGAGTTTTAAAAGACAATTGCATCTGTATGACTCAAGAAAACAAAAATCAAAATATCATGTAACCCAGGGCATATTGCATGTAGGCTAAGCAGGTATTTTCAAAAATGCAATTTCTTTTATATTATTTCATGACCTGTTTGTGGAAAAATAAAAACATTCATCCATCTGTACTGCTAAATGTAGAGTAATGCCAAATATGTAGAATATGCCAAGTTTTAAATATTTTTAATTGACTTGACACCTCTAAGACAGGTGACACTTGAACCGAGGGCTTCTGGTCCAGCAGTAGGACACTACCACTGTCCACAATGTTCCCAGATGCCGAGTTACATTCTTGCTGTACAGACATTGATATCCCCAGAAGTGACCTGCAGAGACGGCTCTGCTTTAGTTGATGCTCAAAGTGGCTTTGCCTTCAATCAGCTGCCACTTTAGACAGGGTCAGGGGGATGAAGGGGAAAGAAAAAGGTCATGCAATCAACATCTTTCAATGACATAAGTACTAGTGGACAACCCAAACAAAAACAGCCAGCCATTGAAGTGCTTTGAGTGTAGCAAACACTTCAGTTAAAAGTTGGTTACCTCTATGGATTCACTTTATGCAAAGGTTTGATGCCTTACATAATCTTAATGTCAATCACAATCTATTTTCAAATATGTCTTTAATCGACTTCATTAAACATTGCACTGATGTTGGGACAGCAGTACTTGTTATTTTGATGAAAATATCACAGGCTTGACGCATTAACTCTGGCTCTTCACAAATGCTGTCAAACCTGTTCATTGGAGCATAACATGAAGGAGAAGTATGCCATTCAACCTATCAAGTCTTCTTTGCCATTTAAAGAAATATCAGCTGATCTGATTATCCTCAAATTCACTTCCCTTGCTTTATCATAACCTTTCATTCCTTACTATTTCAGCCTTGAATCTCCTTAACAGAGCCTTGACAGCCCTCTGATAAAGAATTCCACAATGACTTCCCACAGAAGAAACTCCTCATCTGTCTTAAATGGACAACCCCTCACTCAGATTATGCCATCTGGCTCGAGACTCCCCCAGAAGGTAAAGCAACCTCTCTCCATCTACCCTGTCAAACTCCCTAAGAATCTTGTTTCAATACTGTCTCCTCTCAATATTAAGCTCCAGTGAGAGAGCATAAACCCAGTTTACTCAAGCTCTCATAAGAAAATCCCTCCATACTTGGATCAATTTAGTGAACCTTCTCTGCACTGCCTCCAATGCCAGTATATCTTTCCTTGGATAAGGAGCCCAAAACTATTCACAGTATTCCGACTGATGACTAGTGCCTTGTATTTTTAGCAAGACCTCCTTAACCTCCTTATTTTTATACTCCATTCCCTTTGAAATAAAGGCCAACATTCCATTTGCCTTCACTATTATCAGATGAACTTGTACGCTAGCTTGTGATTCATGCACAATACACAAATCCCAGTGTGGCTGCTTTCTGTATCTTTACCATTCGTTTCAATAATCAGCTCTCCTATTCTTCCTGCCAAAGTTGAACCTAACATTTTCCCACATTACATTCCATCTGTCAAACTTTTGCCCATTCACTTAACCTGTATATATCCCTTCGCAGATTCTTTGTGGCATCCCATTAGTCTTCCAACTGATTTCTGTCATCTTCAAACTGGACAATAGTAAATTAATGTCTGCTGCACAAATCATTAGGATATATTATAAATAATTGTGGCCCCAGTGCTCTCTGTGGCACTCTAATAGTTACAGGCTATCCTGAAAATGCCCTGTTATCCTACTGGTCTTCTACTAGTTAGCCAATCTGTTATCCCATGATAATATACTACCGCCAAAGCCATGAGCTTCACCTTAAGTAGCCTTATATGCTATTTATACTTTTTAAAAATCCAAATATATTTTATCTACCAGTTCCTCTTTACCCATCCTGCTTGTTACCTCCTTAATAGGCTTCTAATAGATTTTGTCAAGCATGATCTCCCGTTCTTGAAACCTTACTGACTCTTACTCTATGTATTTCTAAATGCTCTGCCATTAATTGCATCCTTTATAATAGGCTTGAGCATTTTCCCCAATAACAGATGTTAAGTAACTTGCCTATAGTTACTGTCTTTTTTTGTCTCCCTTCCTTTATCAAAGAATGCATTACATTGGCAGTTTTCCCATCCCCCTCCCCAGTCGAAGAATTCTTGCAAGGCTGTTAACAGTGCATCAACTATCTCTAGCTACTTTTTAAAAAATCCTAGGATGCAGCCCATTAGGTCAAGGAGGCCTCAGTCTTGAAGTCTATTTGGTTCCCTAATACATTTTGTCTAGAGATTCTTATTGTGGTTATTACCTTCCTTACCTCAGACCCCCTTGATGATTTAGTATTTTTGGACTATTATTGGTGTCCTCTATTGTGAAGACTGACGGAAAATATCTTTTCAACTCCTCTGCCATTTCCTGATTTCCCATTGTTTCCCCAGATTATTTTCTAAGAATCCATGTTCACTTTGACCTTTCTTTTCCTTTCCATTCTTGATATCATGCTTATTCTATCCTGTACTAGCAAAGCTAACTCCACTACCCTTTGCTTCTTGTCTGCACTTTCAAAAGTTACATATACATGAATATTTACCTCCCAACTTTGATTTTTGTTTTGTATTTTTTGATTTCAGGCCTTCAGTTTCCACACTATTTTGCTTTCTTGCTATATAGAAAACTTATATCCTAAATTTATTTTTATACTGCATACAGTAGAGACAGAGGTTATAACAAAGGGTTTTGTAGTTTGAGTGCTACGTACAAGACGAGTGGTGGTGTGCAGCGCTTAGAACTTACAATTACTATATTGAGCTCCATATCCATGGCAGTATAATGCAAAAATCCTGAATAAGACTGAACTATGGTTAGCTATTTTAGGTCAACAATTCATTTAACCGAATCATGCAATTTTACAAACAAAAGAAAAAATATGGCAAAGTTGGTGAAGAAATCCATTGCATGCAGCATTAAAACCTGAAGTAATATTGTTAAATCAAGTTCAGAGAGACTTGGGCAGCACGTCAGCTCAGTGGTTAGCACTGCTGCCTCAAAGCGCCAGGGTCCCGGGTCCGATTCAACCCTCGGTGACTGACTGTGTGGAGTTTGCACATTCTCCCCATGTCTGCGTGGGTTTCTTCCAGGAACTCCTGTTTCCTCCCACATTCCAAAGATGTGCAGGCTAGGTGGATTGGCAATGCTAAATTGCCCATATTGTTCAGGGATGAGTGGATTAGGTGGGTTACAGGGAGATGGGTCTGGGTGGGATGCTCCAGGGTTCAGTGTGGGCTTGTTGGGCTAAAGGGCCTGTTTCCACGTTGTAGGGATTCTATGATTCTATGATTTATAATTACGTTTATTGAAGTAGATTTTAGAAGATTTAAATTCCAACTCTGTAATAAAATTATTTTTGTGGCATATTTATGCGATTCAGAATTTTGATTCAAGGAAAATATCTGAGATCCATTTACATACCTGCATAACGTAGAGGTGCATCTTTATCCAAGGCAATTAATGGAGGATCCAGCAAAACTGAGATATCATTTTCTGTAACAATGCCATGATATGTAGTTTCTATCCATGGCTTGTGCTTGTTAACTACAGGAAAGAAGGAAAACACTGATGGTTGACCAAAGCAAGGATTTTATGCACATTACAAAATCTAAATTCTGAATGAATAAGTTGTGAAATATTTGTTACATTAAGTATCCAAGCCAAACTTTTCAAATTCTGAACTAAATAACGAGATATTCCAAAGTAGTCAAATAATAAGTCTTCAAAGTTGACATCGATGGAGATCACTAGTTGCAAAGTTGTTCTTACTCCCTTTGACTGCAAGAAAGAAAATACAAGAATGACACAAATGTGCGCTTTTTACATTCAAACCTGCCAAACCATATGTATCCAGCTACAATTCTTTGAGAGAAAACAGTAGCATTTAGTCTTAAATATACATATATTTGAGCAAGTCTACTGTCTTGAGAGAAACACTGATGCATCTGGGTGACAACAGCTCAATAATAGACGAGAGTTTACTTACATGCATAAGAGACAATTCATTAACCATGCAGCTGGGTTACTCAAACTGGAAGTATTAGACACATCAATTCCACATAAAACTATTTAGCCAAAAGCAAACTCGTGCCTCTAAGTTTATACACTATTAATCAGTACAGTACAGTACAAATATTGACTCATTACTGTAGGGTTACTGAACTCATGCTAATGCAAAAAGGGGAGTACAGCATTGTCCAGTTTAGCGAGAATGCTCACAGAAAAGGAAATCATACTAGGCTGGGGAGATCAGTGAAAATGTAAATATTTTGAAATAAATTAGTCTTCTCAAAAAAATTCACCCGTCCAAATCAATTCTGATAAAATCTAACAGATGCTACTTCGAAGGTAACTGCTCTGTCATTCTGTATTTAATCCTTATTAGGATAAATAGTTCCAATCCAATGGGCCAAGCACCATATTCAAGGAGGGCATGGGTACAGTTCTTAGGACTAAAAGGATCAAAAGGATATGGGAAGAAAGTGGGAACAGGATGACCAGCTATCATACCGAATGGCAGAGCAGGCTCGAAGGGCCAAACAGCCTACTCCTGTTCCTATTTTCTAGGCTTCAACCATCCATTCGTTTTGAGGATGCTTTCCAATCACAAGGACCAACGACCCCACCACCCATGACATGCAGGACCAACACAGTTTACAAAATGCCTTGCAATGACTGCAACAAACATTACACTGGCCAGACCAGAAGGAAACTAGCCATCAGGGTACACAAACGCCAGCTAGCAGCAAAAACGACAACAAGCTTTCCCTCATCTCAGTGCACTCAGACAATGAAGGCCATCAATTTAACTGGGACAATGTGACCATCCTAGCTCAAGCCAACCACAGACATGCACAGGAATTCCCAGGGGCCTAGTTTTCAACCCATAATACAATCAACAAACATGTGGAATTAGACCCCATATACAAACCCATGCAAAACAGAAACAGAAATGACAAACCAACTTAACAGACTGGATCATACAAATACCAAGCGGAGTAGAACATCATCGCTTCATCGGGGGCAGCACTAATGATATTACCTAGCATGGTGACGAAGCATTTGTATGATAAGTAGCCAGATCGGCGAGCAAGCCAACAACCTCATCCACAGCCAGAGCCACAAATCTTCGCAACATTAATGACATACTTCTGCTCTCTCCCCATACCCAAGACTTTTATTTAGCATCCAGAAATTAGTTTCTTTATTAAATACATTCATTCAGAGACTTCATCTCCATAGCCTTCTGCAATGGAAATCTGCACAAGTTCAGCACAAGTTCAGCAAAGAAATTTCCCATCTCAGTCCAAAATGGTATATCCTGTGCCCTGGGACAGAGCTGCCTGTTGTGAACACACATCAGGGAAACATTCTGTCTGTCCAGGTCCATCAGAATATTACCTGAGATCCCATTCAATCTTCTAAACAATGAATACAGGCCAAGTCAAGCCAATCTTTCATCATACCACAAACCTGCCATCTCAGGAATCAGTCTGCATTCTTGCCATAGCAACCATATATTTCCTTTGGTAAGGAGACCAAAGCAGCACACAACATTCCTGGTGCAGTCTCACCCAAGCCCAGTATAGCTGCAATAAGACTTTGTTACTCCGGTACTTAAATCCTCTTCTAATGAAGGTCAATACTGCTAAGTCTTTCTTGCACCTGCATGCTTGTTTTCAATGACCTTTGTACATCAACATTTCCCAAGTTATTACCATTTAAGTAATACAAAACCATTGCTCCTCCCGCCGCCAAAAGTGGACAACCTCACCTTTACCCACATTATACTGCATCAGCCATACATTTGCCAACCCGCTCAATTTGTCCAAATTACCTCGAACACCCTTTACATCCTCCTCACCACTCAATACCATCCAGATGTGTGCCGTCAGCAAACTTGGACATATCATATTTGATTCCCTCATCCAATACCTATTGTGCAAAGCCTGGGTCCAAGCACTGAACTGTAGTACCTCACTAATCATCACCTTGCACCCCCCAAAAAAAAATTTACTCCTACTCTCCCTCCAGACTTTTCATCAATTCTCAATCTGTGCTAGCAATGTACCCACAGTCTCATGTGCTTTGATTTTACATAATAAACCTATATAGGGCTTTTTAAATTGCTTTCTGAATCCAAATACATCAAATCCATTGGTTCACATGATTCTCAAACCATGTCTTTGAGTGGGAGGGCACAATGGTCCAGAAAGGTTTTTTCTGCTGTTGCTGCACCTCTTGGTTAAGGCATTTAGACTCTGTGTTGCATCTTGGTTTATATATTCTGAGGTTGAATGACCAGTAGCAAGTTTCTCCCAGACATTAAGGTCCATGCTGCTATGCTTCAAGGAGAACTTAGTGTCTTTGTAGGATTTGCTTTGCCCTCCCCTAGAATACTGGTCATTTCAGAAAATTGAATCTGGTGAGGAAAGGCATTTTTCAGACATTCAAAAACAGAGTCCAATCCACTAGCGTTGATTCTGCAGGCATTATGCCGGAATCTTGTACAGCTGCTTCAATAAAGGGCAGTAACATTTGTTCAATGATCATCCTATTGAATACAGACAACACTGCAGATGCTTTGCTGGAGTTTCTCTAATGCTCGCATGTCACCGACACTGCCCAGATCTTACTGCAGCCAGCGTGATGTTGATATTGCTTTCAGCACAAGATCTTTTGTTGACTCATGGGAGGTATTTGTTATTAAACACTCACTGCCACAGCTCATTGAAAGCTAAGCTAACACAGCTGATCCCGTATTGGATCTCGTAGTTGATACTGGCTTTTTTGAGAAAAGTAGTCACCGAGGTATGGGAATTGCTTAATATATTGCAGAGTTTGTCCCCATATACTGAGGTACAATATTTGATCGATCAGGTCTAGATTGACGAGTTTTGTTTTGGCAACATTCAAGGACAGGTTTGTATACAGAACTGAAAAAAAACATTGCTTGCAAATGCAGTGCAGATTGCGCAATGACACAGTAAATGTTCAGATAGTGAGTATCACATATCTGTGATAACAGTGCAGAGCTGGAGGAACACAGCAGGCCAGGCAGCATCAGGGGAGCAGGAAAGCTGATGTTTCAGGTCAAAATGTCAACTTTCCTACTCCCCTGATGCTGCCTGGCCTGCTGTGTTCCTCCAGCTTCATAGTTATCTCTGACTCCAGCATCAGCAGTTCTTATTATCTCTGATTACATGTCTGTGGTCAGTTTACTCTCAGTACAGGTGACTAAGGTTAAAGAGCTTTTATTCTAGTCGATACAAATACCTGGGACTGGATTAATTTAGGTTATCTGGTTGGCATGGATGAGTTGTACTGAGGGTCTGTTACTGTGCTGTACACTGTTTTGGATACCCAAAAAGCACAATTCGCCATTACCTCTGCGACAGACCACATCAAGACACACTACTGTACAGAGACATATCAGAGATGATCGCAAGACTACTCAGACCCCTAGGTACCAGGGTAGCCCACAAACCAACCACCCTGCGACAGCTATTGACAAATGTAAAAAGATCCCATACCCAAAACAAATAAAACTAACATAATATACAAAATACCACACAAGGGTGGAGAGAATCATTATATTGGCCGAACTGAAATAAAACTGACAATAAGAATACATGAACACCGATTAGCCACCAAGAGACACAACCAATTCTCACTGGTCTCAATACACACAGACAAAGGAGGACATGAATTCGACTGGGACAACACATCTAAAATAGCACAAGCCAAACAAGCATGCCAGAGAATTCCTGGAGGCCTGGCATTCCAACCAGAACTCCATCAACAAATACATTGTATATCGGGCCCAGTTCAAACCATTGAAAAACAGAACTGGAAGTAATGCCAACCACTCCAACAAACCGAGGCACATAAACAACAAGTGGGACAGAACACCAACGCTTCACCGGAGGCGCACTGACAATGTCACCTAGTAGAGCGACGAAACATCTGCAATCAAACACACCGGCTCGGCGAGTAACCTGTACATCTGACTCTATGACACAGACTATGTGCTACCAGCAACATTCCCTATTTTCGTCCAGGGAACATGCAGTGGACAGCCATCAGAAGGCATTCAAGACAAAAAAGTTTATCCCAGTACCCTTCTGTCTAGTAGCTCAAAAGCCTACTCAGGTATCAGGTACAATGAACAGGTGACACAAATGCACTTTGTGGTTTTTGGAAAAAAGCCATACACTTAAGTTGGGAATATCTTGCCTTTAACAAACTAAATAAATGCAGTTACAAAGTTGAAAGCTACCCTTTTAAAATTTTACCTGTAGGAATTCAGCTGCAGTGAACTTGTCCACTTGTTACCTTTTCCAGCTGTGTGCCGCTCACCATGCTTTCAGTTCTTCTATTCTAGTCTACTTCATGGTTCTTTGTCCATCTAACAGCTCCACCAGCTTGAGGTGCTTCACAACCGTACACTCGGATTCTTTCAAAACTTTTTAATTCTATCATTAAAAACTTAAAATCTGCCTCTTTGACAATCGATTTTGGTCAAGACCCATCATTCTCCTACCAATCATCTGTTACACTGTAAATCTTGGAGGGGTGTTTAGTACATTATAAAAGGCATCTCAATTACCTAAACTCAGAACCACAGTGCTATTTTTTTTTTTTTTTAAACACATTACTCATTCTCAAGAGACTGTCATACACAGGAAGCAACTTTAAACTGCAAACTTGTACCTGCTAGAAACTCAGTACGAAAAAGAAATTAGTCAATTCGATTAAATTAAGGCTCATACAACAGGTAATCTCATCAGTCGGACTGAATTTCAACCCCAGATTCTCAGACAATAGAGCTTTCAAACACCATGCTCCATTAAGATTGCTTTGCAATACTAGTTATACATATTTGCAACAGGAAGTCAATTTGAACAAATAAAAATAGAATTAATGATGCATGAAAAGAACATTTCTAATTGCAAGCTTCTTTTCAATTCAATATGCATCTTCACTTTATTTCGAAAATTTTTGTCTCCTTGTCTCAGTTTGCACCATTCTTCTTATACACAAGTCTGAAGGTTGAGTGTTCAGGCTGCCTCTAGCACTGAAGTATTTAACCTTGGCTGTTACTTGAGGATATTATATTGGTACTGGCACTACTGGTATGATGAGTGGTGTCTTCTTTTGGTTGACAAGGCAAATTTAGAAAATTACTTGACATTATACCAAGAACAGAACACTTGCGCCCTGGTTATCCATCCCAATTAATTTAATCAGAAATAGCCAAGTTTTACATTCCAGTGCTCTTTCCAGGTCTTGTGTGCAACATGGACTTTGTTTATATAGCGCCTTGAAGTATAAAATAGTTTCCAAGGCATTTCACAGGACATCGGTGACATCTCAGGACACATTGCAGAGGCAGTCATGCAAAGACTAGAACACACTACCATCCTCTTCATTCAACCTAAACTGTGGATCCAGTACTTGGATGACACACTTATCATTAAACGCACCAAACTAGAAGAGACCCACCACCTCATCAACATTGTATTCACCGGGATTAAATTCACAAGAGAGGAAGAAAAAACAACAATCAGCTTCTGTTTCTGGATGTCACAGCTGAACATATGACCAATGGCAAATTCCAAACCTCGGTATACAGCAAAGCAACCCACACTGACCAAATCCTCAACTTCCACAGCAACCACCCCAACTTCCACAGCAACCACCCCAACGTCCACAAAAAGTTGTATTAGGACACCACTCACTGCAACACGCTTAACTACACAGGAAAGGGGAAGAGCACCTATAATAAATCTTCACTATGAATGGATATCCCTGCAACTTCATCCACAGGTGCTTTTTAAATAGACAACAACAGGACACAGTACATCCTAACACACTGGCCACACTACCCTACATCAAGAACATGTCAGAACTGATGAGACTGCTACGACCACTAGGCATCAGGGTAGCACACAAGCCAACAGCCACTCTACAAACACTCAAGGATTAAAGACCCCATTCCCACATGCAGAACCAACGTAGTTTACAAAATACCATCCAACAACTGCCACAAGCATTACATCGGACAGACCAGAAGGAAATTAGCTGTCAGAATACACGAACATCAGCTAGCAGCGAAATGACGTGACGAACATTCCCGAATATCAGTACACTCAGACAATGAAGGCTATCAGTTTCACTGGGACAACGTAACCACAGTAGCCCAAGCCAAACATAGACATGCATGGGAATTCCTACAGGAATGGTTCTCAACCCATAATGCAAACACACAGAAGAATTGGACCCCATATACAAACCTATTTCAAACAAAACCGGAAATGACAATACACCATAATGGACCAGCCGGTATAAATTCCAAGCAGAGTAGAACAACATTGCTTCATCGGAGGCCTCACTGATGTTACCTAGCACGGTGACGAAACGTCTGAACAAAACAAGCCAGCATGGCGAGCAAGTCAACAACCTGTTACACCAAGCGCTTAAGGAGATAATAGTTCAGAAGATCAGTGGCTTTTAACCAAGCATATTTTAAGAAATGGCTTAGAGGAGGAAAGTGAAGTGAAGAAAAAAAAAAAGTGTTCAAGAACTTGGGGTTCAGACAACTGAAGACAGAGTCACTAACTGTGGTGCAATTATAAATGGAAATGGACAAGCAGCAAAAATTAGGTTGGTACAGATATCCAAAAAGGTGACAGGTTGTAAGAGATTACAGGGAAAGGAAGAGGTTAGGCCACGAAGAGACTTGAAAACAAAAAGGAAGGGGTTAGGCCACTTTTGGAATATTGCATGCAATTCCAGTCACCCTGCTATAGGAAGAACGATGTGAAACTTGAAAGGGTTTGGAAAAGATTTACAAGGATGTTGTCAGCATTGGAGGGTTTGAGCTACAGGAAGAGGCTGAATAGGCTGGGACAATTTTCCCTGGAGTGTCAGAGGCTGAGGGGTAACCATATAGAGGCTTATAAAATCATGAGGGGTATAGATAGGGTAGATAGACAAGGTCTGTTCCCTGGGATGGGGGGTCCAAAACTAAAGGGCATAGGTTTGAAGTAAGAGCTGAAATGTTTAAAAGGGACCTAAAGGGGGAACTTTTTCCATGCAGAGGATGGTGCATGGATGAAATGAGCTGCAGGCTGGTACAATTACAACATTTAAAAGACATCTGGATGGGTACATGAATAGGAAGGGTTTAGAGGAATATGGGCCAAGTGCTGGAAAATGGGACTAGGTTAATTTAGGATATCTGGTCGGCATGGACAAGTTCAACCTAAGGGTCTCTTTCCATGCTGTATAGGTCTATAACTATGAATCTATGACAGAGGTATAAAAAATGACAAGATCCATAAACAGGATAGATTGTCAGAATCTTTGTCCCATGGCAGATGTGTCTAAGATCAGAAGACATAATTTTAAGGTGAGCAAGTGCTTTAAGAGGAGATTGGAGGAAAATATTTTTCACCCGGGGGTGGTAATAATATGGAATGCACTGCCTGAGGGGGTGGTGGAGGCAGATACTCTTGCAACATTTAGGCAGCATCTGGAGGAGTACTTAAAATGCCAGGGGACAGAAGTCCAGGGAGCAAGTGCGGACAAAGGGAATTAGCATAGTTTGGTGGCATAGATATGGTGGGGCTGAAGAGCTTATTTGTATGCCTTTGTACAGTGCTTTTTCCTATCAAATGGCCTGAGACAAATGGAACAGAGGGGTGTAAGGGGTAGGAAGGAAAGGATAGTGATTAGCAAGAATCAACTCAGTGATGCCTTGAAAAAACCTGCAAATTCCACGGCCATCAAGTCCTGGGGTAGCTTAGAAGCAGGAATGCTACGCACAGCACTACAAGACCTACATAAAAGGATAATAGTAAACAAAAATTAAGTATTCTGAACAGTCAATTCTCCACGTTAAATTGAAAAAGGCTACAAATGAATAGAAGCTGACGTAATGCATGAAGTAGTCAAGGAACAGAAGTATGAACTTAATGGAAATACACTGTAGGGTGTGGAAGTTTAAAAATACCTAATTATTGGAAATTGACTGCACGGTTAAATTAATTTGCCACCTTGAACATTACAACCTATCAACTTTTCTGGCCACAGGCATGCTGACAATATACAAGCCATCAGTGTGCATTTTCATTTCTAACTTATACAATCTACCCCAGTATTGTGGAAAGTCTGTGGCCTAACCCCTCTGCATCTGTAAATTAATCAATCTTGTAATGTAAACACAGCAGACTTCACAATTAGAAACCCACCCTTATCCAGCAGAACACAATAACAGTAAAATAACAAACACTATGCAATATAAAGCTATGATGAACAAATCAAGATTTTAATGCGTATAAATTGTGTACATCCTGTGTTAAACACAAGACGAACAAATGAAATGACAGTCGGCCTTATTAATTCGGTCTGATTTAACCTCATCATGCCGTTTCTGAGCCAAGATCAAATAGCCTACTTCACAGGTCCAAATGCAATTACGGATCAATGTATGATTTCCACTTGACTACAGGGATGTAAATTATTAGAAGCAATTCAGACAGGGTACTAAAATCCAATACTTACCCCACTTTGTTCTTAGGCAATTATATTTAATCTCCTTATTCAATTTAAACCAAAGATTACTGTAGTACAAAACAGCACAAACTTTATGCACAAATTCCTCAAATGAATGGATTTAATACTATCACAATAGAAAAACTTTAATCTATGATTTGCTTCTTTTCCCCCAAAAGTTTCAATAATTAGAAGGCACAATACGTTGCAGTACACATTACAGTGCACTGCAATAGTTAGCAAGTGAATTCAGATTTGAGCAAAAGATGTTCAGTGCAAATTTTATAGTACAATGAATAACATTTAAAATCTGACTTGCAAAGTTCATAATTATTCAACTGAGAAAGGCAAAGGAGGACGTCTTAAAATCATAAATTAAGTGCTCGTGGCCAAGTCAAAAAGCTCAAATGGAAATATAATGAAAAATAAATTCATTTGTAACAAACCTATTTAACTAATATAGCCACTTTTATTCCATTGGATGATTTAGATAAAAATAACACAAGGGTATGGGAAAAAGCAGGGGATTGGTGCTCATTTAATGAACCGGTGCAAGTGCAATAGGCCAAATGGTTTTGCACCGTGGTGATTCTGCAACTCCCACTGTGAGGGTTACAACTCCCAAGTCCCTTGGACTGCTTTTGTTTAGGGAGGGCATACACTCCATGCAGCAATGCCTAAAATAAACATGATGTGACAGGCAACTACGTCCTCAAAAGACCTCAAACAGCTGCAAAAATCCAATTCATGGCACTACCATCATGGGAGACAAAGAATCCATGAACAACTGCTCCTCCAATGTGATTCTGTATCTCACACCCATTACTCTAGCTCCATTCATAGGTACCCTATCACACACTCTTGCTGCTTCAATAGAATCTAGATTGAAGAAGCAATTAGGGCAAGAGTGAAGAAATATGATCGGACAAACTGGAAGAGCTATTCTGTAAGGTCCTGGGGCCATGTTGGAGGTTTCACAAAGCTAGAGAAGCAAGCTGTTCAGCAGTGAGTAACCAGTCGTTACAGTGGCAGCTGGCAGGGAGCAGTGATGGGAAGCTCGGCACCAGGCTGGAGTGTCAGTTGATCCACTATTGATTGGCAAGGAACAACAATCATATATGTAAAATCATTGATCAAACTTATAGAAATTTATAATCATTCATTCAATATGTTGACAGTAAGGTGCAGGATACACCACTTACAAGAAAATTAGACAAGAAAGCTTTCTATAAAAGCAGAGGCAATCAGGCTAGTCTTAAATGCTTCCCATTTATAGAGAGAATACCAAGAGGTGGATAATTTGAATATTATTCATCTACATGACAGTCAAAATCCTGCATTTGATTCTCAAAAAAGGTTTTCAGGAAGATATTTATAGATTAGATTTTCCAACTTTCACAAATGGTTCCTGGAAAATCAATGTTACAGTTGCACCACTTTGCATGAGGCAAACATCTACCTACTTATTTTGGCGAATGCACAAAGATAGTTTTTATAATTTAAAATTATGTAAGTTGAAATCTATATAATCTTCAGACAGGTAAGACAGCACAAATAATAGAAAACCTTTTGTAACAATTTAAGAAATTCATCCCATTTAGTTCTACTTTGCTTTAACATCTGTTAAAGGACCGGAAATCTTTAACCATTACAAGATTAGCTACAATAATAGAGATAACAAGGTGCAGAGCTGGATGAACACAACAGGCCAAGCAGCATCAGAGGAGCAGGAAAGCTGACGTTTTGGGCCTAGACCCTTCTTTTCTGATTAGCTATAGCTGTTTATGCCAATACATTACCTGACTGTTACTATTCTGGCGTGAACTCTTTCCACTCTCAACACTTAGGCTGCTACCAGTATACTGACTTGCAGTCAGTCAGCACATTACTGCCCAAAGGTCTGTCACAAAAACCCTGCCAATTGTGCCCACTAGGTCCCAGGAACCCTTCAAGGTACTACAATATTCTCTCTCCATCTCCCCCGAACTTCTTTTCCAGTATCCAAGGCACTGCTACTGTCCTTTGGGCCTGCCTCTTCTGACCCACAAAGCGCCAGCCAGATCTGAGCACAGTAGACCCCCACACCATCCGAGAGTCTGGACCGATTTCAGCAGCTGCTAAGAAAGGTGACAAAAACCCAAACACCAATTTTAATATAAGAATTGATGCTGACTTGAAATCCTCTTCAAGTTGCAATTTTCAAGAACATGACCCCAATCTTAAACGAGGACGCCGTGTATTGAAAATAAATATTACCACATGACTGTATCCTCTAATAAAATCAAAGAATGAGCCCCCAGCTCTTGGTGGAAATATTTTGACCTGGGTACTGTTGTGAACATTTACAGATGTGAATAGCTTATAACAGATGTCATTTATTCCCCACCTTCACCACACCATAAATACATGGCCTAATATGAAACCAGGTCACAAAACAGCAAGGTGGTTCAGGATTTGACCGTCATTCAATGTTCAGCTGGTGAAACAGTCATGGGATATAATGCTCAGCTTCAGGTGTGCTGGTTCATAGCTTGTGGGAGTGCGTGGGCAAGATCCAGTTGGATTCCTGCTACCCCACGTCAGATTATCACAAGTACACTAGTTAACAGAGGAGGCCTGCTAACCAGCTCAAATTTACTTAAATGATGATGCACTTATCACATGCTTAAAGTTAAATACTAAAAATGTCAAAATTCAATATCGATTGGCTCTCTACTTGCCCCTTCAAGTAGCACAAACATTGAAAGAGGCCAAAGGATGGATGCAAACCAGAGTCAAAATTTAGAAGAATAATTCTAAACTGCAATTTCAGAAATGCCTCCACGTGCTATGCAGCAATGAACCAGAAGTTATTTAAGCAAGTATTTTTAAACACGAGAGCGCTTGGCTATGTTCATTGTGCCTTATTTAATATAGATGTAGTGAAAATGTAGTTTTCATGGCTTAAGAAAAACCAGCAGAACTAAGTACTGTCATTGTTTGCCAGATTTAGACAGTGCTCCCATTGTGTAGGCCTACACAGAGTACTGACAATAAAACAGGAATTTAGTATCATTTTCTTGGTGAAATAAAACAAAGGCAAACAGCCTATTTGGGACGGGGAGAATTCATTGGTCTGCCTGAAGTCTTTAACTGAAGTTTATATACTTCAATTTATGAAATGCAAGTTGCATAAACTTACATTTATCTCTATTTTAATCTGGCAGATAGGACTGTATGTCATTATCAGAGGGTCAATGTAATTCATTCACAAGTCAATTTTAGCAAATGAAAAGCAAACTAACTTTTTTGGGGCGGGGGCTGGGAGATAGATTCAACATTTCAATATCACACTACACATTTTTTGCCCAAAAGCTTTCCGGCTTGGAAAACATTTTGATAGATAGGCGTGGTAACATACTGTGGAGTAGGGGTGCAGTCAAAATTCAGCCAGGGAACTTCCAGCAGGCTAGTAGGTGGTGACTGGGGAACAGGGCTGAAATATTTCAAGTGAGAAGCAGGTAACCAGGAGTATGGAGGTTCTCCCACTTGGTCCTATTCCACATGCAGCATAGCAAAGAGATGTAACTCATTCATGAAGAATTTCTTGCCTTTAAAACTAGGTTTTCTGACAAATGGGAAACCCAGCCATCAAGGTTAAACGTGAAAGAACAGCTAAATCAAAGGCAAACATCCTCAATATTTAAATCACTAATTGTTTTAAGGCCAGGAAGAAAAGTGGATTTGTGATTTCTCAAAATTTTCAATTCATCCAAAAACACATCTATGTTCAGGCATTAAAACTTCTCCCCCCCATTGTAACGCTGACACACCACATAAATGGAGGAAGAAAAAGATACAGAACTTTACTTTTGCTGAACATCACCACCATCATATTTATGTAGCACTTTCAAAATGGTGAAACAGCCCAAGGCTTTCCAGAGAAGCTTTACCCAGCAAAAAGAACATCAAGACAAAAGACAAAATACAGGAGCAGAATTAGGCCATTCGGCCCAGAGTCTGTTCGGTCATTCAATCACAGTGGATGTGTTTCTCAACTCTATTCTTTTGCCTTCTCCCCATAACCTTCAAACCCTTTACTAGTGAAGAACCTCTGTTTTAAATACAACGACTTAGTCTTCACAGCTTTCTGCAGCCAGTGTGGTCCACAGATTAATCATCTGGCTGAAGAAATTCTGCCTCATCTCACTTATAAAGGGTCGCTCCCTTCACTAGGGCTGTTCACTTCATTCTAGTCTCTCTCATTAGTTAAACAGCATCTCCACATCCACTCTATCCAGGCTTCTCAGCATTCTGAAAGTTTCAATCAGATTCCCCCCTCATCCTTCCAAACTTCAAGTACAAACCCAGAGTCCTCAACTGCTCTTCAAATGACAAGCCCTTCATGCTTAGGATCATTTCTGTAGACCTCTTCTGGATCCCCTACAACGCCAGCACATTCTTCCTTTGACATGGGATTCAAAAGTAGGCTGAACAAATCTTATACAGTCTCAGCAGTACGTCTCCACTTCTGTATTCTGACCTTCTCAAAATTAATGTTAATCCCTACTATCAAGAGATAGTATGTCAAATGACCCAAAGCCTGACCAAAAGCATTTGTTGCAAGGTGCTTAAAGGGGGAATAAAGGTAGACCAATGGAATGGTCAAAACCAACATATAGGCTGAGCACTGTCCTTCATCCAGACACTGCATGTAGGCTGCCATGTACACTGTGTGCACACGTGGGGCCTCAACAGAAATGTTCGCTGTTTGCTCAGTCGGTCATCGACAGACATTATATATACCACACGCACATGGCTCACTTTCCTGTATATCATTTATAAACCTCAAAACAGCTGAATGAGCTGGATATTGTATGCCCACACAGATGGTTTAATTGTGGCATGCTAGAAAATAAGAGGCATCACTCAGTAAAGTCCTGATTTGAATTGGTGATGAGACAGGAGTAATCAATACATGACAACTCAAGTAGTTAGTTTGATTTATACCTATAAATTTTGGAATTCTATCCTGTTCCTAAAATGGCTTCAAGTCATACCAATGTCAGTTGCATGTATCAAAAACAGTTACTGAATTTGAAAAAGACCTTGTTAAAGCATGCTTCTATCAGAATCTGCAATCCCCACAATTGAGACATTACTAACATTTTAAACTAATAGTGAATAAGCTTAGTTAGGGAAGATAAAAAGCAATTTAATTTTATTCAGTACAGAACTTGAGTACAGTTGTAAACAAAAAAGACATTTTGTCAAAGTTTGAGTAGCATTCATCAGGGCAACTCGAAATTCCAATATTTCACCCCCAAATGTTGATATGCAAATTATCCTGATTAGTTCAACATGAAAAGCTTCAACAATTTCTTTCAGCAATAATTTTCTTGTAATTGTCAAAAATGGGTGACAAAAACCTAGTTTCCTTACTTTTCAACCAAATGTAGTTTTACATTTTCAATGGTGAAAGTCCTCCTAAAGTTACTTCCAAAGTTGTTTTCTTGCCATGATTGATCTTAGTAGAAACCAGCCACCTTGTGTTTTAAAAAAAAGCAACCTGAAATACAAGTTACTGACTGACTCAAGATTCCATATGTTTACTCTGCAATAGTTAAACAAAATAATTTAGATAACCACCTATTCTTTAAAACCCAGAATCAACAAAGTTAAACATGGATTGACAGGTAATTTATAAACTATAAATTACATTAAATGACAGGTACAACTAAGATCTTCCAAATTTGTTCAGCAGTCCACAAGCCAAATGTCTCTGATCGCATTCAAGTCCTTTAAAACTGACTTCAAGGAAATTCAGCTCTTCCTCCAGGATTTAACCTGATCCCCAGCCAACAGATCATAATGAGCCAGAATCCCACAAACAATTTTCACCAAAAATGGCACACATCTGCAGAACATCCTCAATTTTGATTAATAACAATCTGCATGGCATAGATCCAATATCATGTTCAATAACAGGAAAAATAAGGTGCATAACTGCATGTTTACTCATTTTCAACACTTAGGCCTAACTCTACATTCAATTTGTCTGTACTGTATCACAGAGACCAGCAACTGAGATTGAATGGGTCTTGTTTTTCTAAATGATTCGACGAGTTTCAACCTCCCCAGATGTTTTGGTTTCCAATCTCGCTTCAAGTTTTAAGTTACAAGGTGGTTCAGTTTTCTTACTTCAGTCAAGGTATGCCTCAAAACAAAAGTCCAAGCTCTGAAACCAAATTCATCACACACCAAACAAATTAACTTAACTGCACTGACTCGATGGACCAAATTACTTCCTGTGTTGTGACTGATACTTCAGAAAGCCCAAGCTCATCCACAATGTTGTATTCCTCTGCATTAAGAGAAACAGCACCATCTGAGAGACACTCTCAACAACAGCCTTTAAATTATTTGTTGACATGTCTTTCAAAATTTTGCTTTGCTCCAGGTCATCTAGATTTTCCTTCTGTTCA
Source organism: Rhincodon typus (assembly GCF_021869965.1). Classification (NCBI taxonomy): domain Eukaryota; kingdom Metazoa; phylum Chordata; class Chondrichthyes; order Orectolobiformes; family Rhincodontidae; genus Rhincodon; species Rhincodon typus. The sequence continues at coordinate 5,148,981 of NC_063362.1, forward strand.
ATCTGACATCACACATCCTGATTTATTTAGCACACCATGACATCAGTATGAAATCACTCAATGACATACCCAAGAGCTAGCTGTCCCTTCTGCTGCAGCTGAAGTGGTATCTATATTACAGTAATAAATTGGCACGCAAAAGCTGTTCAAGATCCTGGCTTTCTGAGACATTACTTGCTGTGGATTGCAGAATTAGAAAAAAAGTTTACTTTATCTGCCAACTAGCTGCTCATTGATATCAAGGGAGTAAAAAGTCAGTATCATTAGAATTTCAATAAAATTATGTCAAGAACTGCAAAAAAGACCAACTAATATGATTCTAATAGCTATTTCAACTTGGGATACATGTTGAAGACTATTTCCTGCTACAAAGCAAGGCAAAATTACAGGTAGTACTAGCAAAGGAATGATAAAGAATATCATAGTATACAAGTCAGTAATATAGTTTCCCTAAAACGCAAAACTATTAGCAGCTCAAACCAATACACCTTTCTTTTGGCAAGAGACAGCCAGAAGAACCAAGGGTTACAAGGGGAGAAATCTGTTTTGTGAGCTGTTAACAGTAAATTCTAGATCAACTTAGCCTGTAGATAATTTTAGCAAATGTAACTAACGATAGGGAACCTCCCAATTGTTTCAAACAAGAAAAAAATTAAAATTTCACTTAAAGCCACTACTGTTACCCAAGAGAATATAAACTAAAATCAGCATATGGGTCTGACCAAAACTAGCAACCATTACTCCATAAACAAGTTTTAGAATGCTTTCCAGATCCTAGCAATTTGCTACTTCAGATTCATCTAATGACCCTAAGATGTCTTCAACTTGTGGCCAAACAGAACAGACTGCTGGAGTTAAATAATGGACCTGCTATGCTAATATTACTATGCAAAACACTAGACATTACCCAACGAGTATATAGTAACTCAAAAGGCCACAACCATCTCACTTCAAAGGACATCATTGCAGAAATTCCTCAAGGTCCTAGAACCAATCATCTTCAGCTGTTTCAGTTACTGTTCCCCCAACGTAAAGGTCAGAAGTGTGGCTCTTCACTGAATATTGTGCAATCAATGCAATTAGTGACTCCAGGTACTGAAGCAGTCTGTATCTACATGCAAGACCCGGAGAAAACTTAGGTTTGGGCTGGTAAGCAGCAACTAACACTCGCTTGACAAAATGACCAGCTCCAATAAAAGAATCAAACCACCATCCCTTGATGTTCAACATCATTGCCGAATCCCCCATGTAACAACATCCTGGGTTTATCACTGATCCAAAACCGATCTGGACAAGCCAAATAAGCAGTGGCTAAAAGAGCAAATCAGAGACTTGGAATTCTGTGGTGTTAGTCTCACCACCTGCCAAAGTACAAGACAAGAGTGTGACAAAATATTCCATTTGCCTGGATGGGTACGGCTTCAACATCATGAAGCTCAACATTGCCCAGGGCACCTTACTTACCACCAAAATGCAGTGACAGCAATGTTTACCATCCACAAGATACACTGTAATGACCCACCAAGACTCCTTCAAACTCTATGAAGAAAGAGGAAAAAGGGCTTGTGGAAACATGTACTAGTTCTCCCACAAACTATGCATGTTCCCAGACTTGGAACTATATCACTGAGCCTGGGTCAACACATTGGAACTACCTTCCTAACAGCACTGTAGGTGAGTCTACACTCCAATTACTGTAGAAGTTCAAGACACCATCTCACCTCCACCTTCTCCAGGGCAATCAGAAATGGGTAACAATTGGTAGTCTACCTAGTGACACCCACATTCCCTGAAATGAATTCTAAAAAGGTTGGCTGTGGGAAAACTCAAAAGATTATGTGGATGCATTAGGAGTGATTTTTATGGCAATTTAATGAGACAGTGAAGAAATGTCAGGCTGTAGATCCCTGCATTACTCCTTACCTGGCAGCACTCCATGCTGACCCCAGTGTGTTTGGAATGCAAAACTTGTTCACTACATAATATTGAAATCATTCAACTGAACAAATACATCTAATAATCACAAGTAAATGAGGAACAATCTTTGCAAACAAATTGGCATAGATTTTGTCCCTCAGTAATTCTGATCATCTGATCTCCAGTGTTTGCTCCCACAGTGGCAACTCTATCTTTTGATACGTTACTAAGTGACTGTTCTCCAATACAATATTACATTGTAAAATAAAAACATCAGGACATCACATTCAAATCCAGCCTTATTTACCCTTTCAGTAACTGGAACCACTAACTTCCAATTGCTGCCCCAAAGGTGTGACCTTTGTTTAAAAAAACCTCTGACCCTTTAAAATTAGACATCAACACTCAAAACATAAAACCATTTTCCAAAATTTACAGGTTCATTTTCTATTTTAGTGTCAACTATGACCAGGCTTGAGTGCATTCTCCAGGGAGCTCTGATGAGCAACAATTTAAAAGCTAGGTTGTGTTTAGTGCTGCACTAGTAAACAAAGAAATTCCTGAGCATTCGGCAAGTAAGCCTGTAAACTCTAGTGCTGCCAGCCAAAGGAAAATTGGTTTTCTTGTGCAAAATAACTGCTTATCTGTTTTGATAAATAGTTTCTCCTTCACATCAGATTCTGTCTCAATGTATTACGTTTCTGATCAAATATTTATGCAATATCTTTAAACTGTAGTTAGCTGCCCATTTTTCCCCATTCATGATGGCTCTGTTGCCCCATTTCAAAGAAGTTTAAAAGTCAGAATACAATTTTGCCTTCCGTCAGGTGCTTTTATATATCCTACACCTGTCTCACATACTGCAAGTTTCACAAAGTTAGTCACAAACCTCCCTGCTCATGAGGAAACCAGCAACCTGGTGCGCTGTCTGGAACAGAATTAGCCAGCAACCAGTTTTTCCTAATGAGTGGCAATTTCACATCTGACTTGTTATTAAGAAATCAAGGCACACATTTTAGGAGACTAGCACCAATAGCACTGCTATCACACAATCCTAAGCATTTTTGATGTCACTAAAGAGCCAAAACTTAAATTCTCTCCATACAAACATTTTCAGGTGACTCGAGTTCCACTAGGTTTAAGTGGATACAAAAACATTTCAAATTGCTTAGTTTGTTTATTTGAGGTTCAGTAACTGTGGCATGTTATTTGTCCCAATTCCCTTCCTTCTCTTCCCTGGGTTAGCTTGTTATCTTATGTAAAGCCTTTAACAGTCACATGCATGTGCAGCCCTAAGTTGTTTTTGCATCATGACATCAAGAATTTGGAACCAGATGGTAACTAAAGCCAAATGGAGAAAAAGATCACACATTCTCTCATACTATATGGCAGATTATCACTAGCAGGCTTTTTTTTTTAAAAAATCGACATACTGACCAAAAAGTGGGCTAACAGTCTAGACCATGATGTACCAGTTATACACTTGTGTCACAAAAGATGCTTTCTAACCAGCATGTCTAGAGACACCTCTGGAACAAATGATACTTGAACCCAAACCTCCTAGCCTATATGCAGGTACATTATCACTGTATCACAAGAGCCCTAATTCAATTTTGAAGGGGGGCAAAAGCAGATGCCACTTCCTAACATGAACAAGAATAGCAGAAATAACAAGGTGCAGAGCTGAATGAACACAGCAGGCCAAGCAGCTCAGAGCAGGAAAACTGACATTTTGGGTCTGGACCCTTCTTCAGAAATGAGGGAGGGGAAGGGGGTTCTGAAATAAATAGGGAGAGAGGGGGAGGCGGATAGAAGATGGATAGAGGAGAAGATAG